>NC_140583.1:901804902-902392638 GCF_964204655.1 Triturus cristatus
TTCGGATGGATTTCGCACCGGGTACGAGTCGGACGGAGAAAAGGCTCCGTCCGACGGTTCGTACCCGGTTTTTACCGGATCGGAATTGGCACCAAAATCTTATTCCACTATTTACCCAAGCACACACTCACAAAGTAATGGAAGCAGAGAGATACTTAGAAGCACACTCAAACATATTTTGAGGTAAAACTGAAGTAGACACCCCAAAGCATGAAGACACAGTCAAATGCACGCTAATGGGTACATTCACATACTCCTACTCACTCAGTCGTACACTTACTTTTATGGTCATATGTGCAGAGCCATACCCAAAAGTATTCTGAGGGACACTATTTACACAATTGCTAGTTACTCAGACAAAGATACACGTAGCATAGAGACAAAGTTAGAGAGACATTCAATGACACACATTCACACACCAGAACACACTCAGAAACAAAATCTGGAGCTCATAGGTAATACTGACAAACTTGGAGGGACACTTGGGAACATCCTTTTCACTAATACAGATATAGAATTTTGAAAGCAAAGAGACACGCTCAGAGGCATGGTGAATTTCACCCACTGGCTCAACACTAGTCAGATACTCGCTCTGAAGGTAGTAGGTACAGATAAGAACTCACAGGGACCCTGATGAACACATACTTCGACACTGACACACACACACTTATAAACCTATTGCAGCACATATTTATCAAGGGGCCCATTCATCACTGGGGTGACCAACCGTCTTTATTTTTCACGGACTGTCTGTGAATTTTCCCTAAAGTCTGTTCATGATGAATGTCTCAACGGACAGCATTAGACCGTAGTTTTAGACTCTCAGCTAAAGAGCAAACATTAATTTCTACAATTTAGATTCCCCAACTGACATGCAAGGGAGTCTCCTGTGCTGCATTCCGAAGGGATGGACAGATAGCTAAAAAAGCCTTCTTGTCAGGGTGTCTGCTTCTCCAAAGAAATGGAAATGTGTGCAAATGGTTACTTGGCAAATGTAATGACTGCTTGGGAGGCGTTAATTGATGGAATCTCTTGAAGTTTCCTGATGACAAGATATTTTCTTTTTGCAAGGTACTCTAAGGGTGTGCCAGGCTAAGCTATAGAGTGCATGCTTTTAAAGGACAATTATAAAAAAAAATTGCACTAGGTATAGTCTGCATATTAATACAATCTATACTTTAGAAGCACTTTTTATCTTTAACCTAAATTTATTATTATACTGTTGTTGGACTTTGCCCTTTTTGAAGGGTCATCCCAGAACGTTTTGCCTTCCTCATGTATTTTTTCTGGACTGTTGTTGTTAGTTTTATGACTATGGAAACATTACCAGTGCTGATCAGTGATAAAGAGAATGTGCTCTCTCTGTTGTAAACTTGGTAAGATTGGTCTACACATGTTTGGCATATTTAATTTGCCTGTAAGTCCCTTACACAGTGGTATCCCATATACCCAGGGCCTGTAAATTAAATGCTACCAGTGGGCTTGCAGTACTGCTTGTGCTACCCACCAAAGTAGCCTTTCAAACCTGTCTCAGACCTCTGCCGCTGCAGAGCCTTCACGTTGAGTTTACTGCCGCAGTGATGTGGAATGCAAAGTGGTTGCTTCGTCTGAAACTCCCCGTTACTACATATAAGTCACCCCTTAGGTAGGCCCTAGCTATTCCTATGGATAGGGTGCTGTGTAAGTAAAAGGTAAGACATGTGCCTTATCTGTGTGGCATGTCCTGGTAGTTCCAAACAGCCTATTTGGTTTCTCACAGCTGTGAGGCTACCCTCTCATAGGTTTGCATGGGGGGTTCCCTGATATGTGCTTCTGTGGTAATTTCTGACCTGAGAGGGGTAGCTTAATCGTGTTTGATATGTTTGGAATAGTAGTGATAAACCTACTTATTGGTGAAACGGATTTGTCATTACTATTTTAGAAATGCCACTTTTAGAAGTATAGTAGAACAAATGTGGGGAACCCAATATACCCTTGGAGGCTTGGGAATTTGCAAATATTAAGAAAGAGTAACTGTGCCTACAAGGGATTTCATTTATAATACTCAGTCTAGTCACTTATGCAAATAACTCAATAGTTCAGTCCCAACTGGGGACTGACCTTGGAAAAATCAGAAACTTCAATTTGCTCATTTAAGTCTAACTTAATATATCAAAAACAATTTGAGAACACGTGTGTAGATTTAAAAAAATATCTTGTTCATTTAATGAAAGTAAACAAGAATAAGGGGGGTAGAAATTATGATAACAGAAACACAATGACAGAGAAAACAATATATAAAAATGGCAACCTTCAAAATATATGTGATATCATCTATTTCAAAAAATCATATAGACAAAGAAAGAATCTAATAACATAGAAAACAATTCCTGCAAAACTGAATTATTAAAGAAAATAGATGAGCTTGTCGACGTTTCGGTCTTGTTGGCATGAGTCCATTAGACCATCTTCAGGACGGTAAAAGGAGAGTAACATTTGACCCATATGACTGGTAATGCATGATTCATATGCCAGAAGCTTTTTTTATATCTCTACAAGATTCCATGTTTGCGAGTACCAGAACAATAATTTATTCAGAATGCTTGGTAAATATCCAAGCTTGCCATTAAACAAAAGCAATCTCAAACAATTTGCTTATGTTGGCGCTGGATTTAATCGAGCGATAGACATGGGGCACTGCTCCTCTAAATAACTGCTGTCTTTACAAGCGGCATATCAATATGTCACTTGCTGAACTTGCAGAATTCAAGTTTTTCACCAACTGTGTGAATTTCCGTGGATTGAAACTCGGCAAGCACCTCCCAGGCCTAGTAAAAGCTTGTAATTGGTCTTAGCTGTTGGGGCCATTTGGACATTCTCATAGTAGATGCAGTAAGGTTCTCTGGGAACTGTAGCAATGCCAGTAGTCAGATTTTCACATGGGGTTCGCCAGATAGAGGCAGACCCGAGCAAGATACCAGCACATAGCTATTTTGATAGCTGTTTTGATAAGGGCCATGTTACGGGCCGTATGGCGGGATCAGTAATATATATGCTACCATTCTCTGGGGGTAAGGATTCACCCAGTTCTGACTCACACACCTCTGAACCGTGGTCTTGACCTTTGGGACAGGGTGGTGCAAGAGGCTGTATATTTCAGTACTAAGATGTCTGTGGGAAGATTTGGTCACTAGCCACTTTTCAAAAGTGGTGAGAGGGCGAGAAGATGAACAGTGGGGTGCATCAGTCAGTCCTAAGTCTGGAAGTAGTGGTGTCACTCCATTTCAGGCAGTGGGTACTCAGAGCAGCACTGTGCGAGGGACAGGGGACCATCTGCATCAAATGAGTGGCCTAAGAACCAGCACTCAGCTTGTTGCCAGTGCAGGAACTCCACCAGATTTAGTCCCAGAGTGAAGTCCACATTGCCTGCAATTGGGGTTAACGGGGAGGAGAATGATGTTAAACGTCTCTTTTTCACTAACTCAGTCCCAGATTTCTAATAAGGTTTTAGTAATGGATGAAAAATAGAGACTTCTTAGTCGAGTGCTTTTAGGTAAGAAGGGGATTTTCCAGTGACCTCCACCTGGTGAGGTCTATTTTAATTTTTGATGTAAAAGCTAGGAGTGGGTGTTGGGCTCTGCTCCTCTGGCAGAGTTAGCCGAGTTTGCCTACTCTACGCTCCACCTGGAGTGCAGTTTGGCATAAACTCTCCCTCCACCACATGATGGAGTTTACCCGATGCGGCAGCACCAGCCCACCCACAAGTGGTAATGTAATAGAGTACACTGAAAGACAAACACCCAGAGAGATGGACCCTTATTTTGTTTCCCCTGGGAATGGAGTCGAGAATTAAGATCAGAGCCAGCCCATGGGGCACACGCTGTAGTGGGAGAAGGATGAACGAGGAAGCACTCACCATAGTGGAGCAGGTGCACCCAATGGCTGGTGAATGAGTTGCTCATGTCAGATGATAGGGAAGAGATGGTGCATTTTCTTATCATTGGCTAGGTCTCCTGTGTCTTGGTGCTGAGAGGGTGGGAGGTTTTTCCAAAAGGTTAGTGGGACATGTCACATGTAGGTTGTGGTGCACTGCGGGCTAAAGAAAATCTAGTCGCAATTCAGAAAGGGGAGGGGAGAATGTGCCAAAGCTGATGGGAGAGCCCAGGATCCACAGAGACCATTGTCTGGTCATCTGGGAACGGGGGAATATGAGGTGAGGTGGTTATTATTATTATTATCTTGAAAGGGACTGCGAGAAGGAAAGTGGAATGAAGGACAAGGGGGAGGACATTCATGACATGCACAGAAGATCCCATCTTCTTGCCAGAATTACTGCTCCGGGCACAGCCTGTATCCTTCCAAGCTCTGTGTAGAGAGACCATGTCCTTCCCAGGGCATGTCCTTGCTGTGTCAAGTAGCCCATCAACAGTCTGTGCCACCCTCCTCTATGGGCACATCTGCCCACCATGCACTTCTATGGGCACGTCCATACGCCGCCTGCCCGAATGGGCTGTGTTCATATACCCTGATAGTCACTTAAGAGAGCAGCGCAGCCCACCCCATGATCTCACAAATCTCTGTAAGTGCAAATAGAGCCAATGTACGCTCCAGAATCCACAGTCTTTGCCATCCCAAATCCACAGTCTTTGCCTCCCAGCCCCTGCCCCCTCATGCTCTGTGTGACTCTGTCAGACCTTATCCTCAAGATGTGTGCACTGTGCACACAGTCTCAGTCTGACTTCTAGAAGCTTTGGTGCACATAATACCTAGTAACACTCCGTGTTCTCTACTTTCTGTGTGCGCACCCCCATTTTCTAACCTCCGCATACTTTGTGCATGCCCAAAGGGCATGTTATGTGAAAGCTGTGCGCATAACTAGTCTTTGGAGACATGTGGACTCAGAGCTTCCCTTGAAGGTGCATTGAGCTCTGGGTTCTTTCTGGCATGTTTCAGAATGCAGAGCAGTGGTTTACTTGTGTTCCACCTGCCCTCTGCTGGTGGTCTGAGGAACCACACAAGTTGTATATCCATGTAGGCAATAGAGGTGATCACCCATTCTACTGGGTATCTGGAGAAAAGGGTGAGAGAGAGATTAAGGGTTTGAGATTTATGCACATTTATGAAAAATCCTGCCACCTGTCCTATGTTCGCAAGTTTGTTTGGAAAAGCTGGAAGGGAATGCCCTTAATGCCAGGCTGTGTAGCCATGACCTCATCCACTGTGTGGCATAGAAAATGTTCATGTCCCTCATCAGGAGTATATATAGTCCCCAATTTAAATGTGCCATTGCTTAGGGTCACGGAATTGCAAGCAATCAACCTCTTATTTATGTCTGTTTGGGACATACCTTGCTACAGAGGAGTTGGAGATCAGAATCAACACTCCAGTAGTTTTGAAGGGGTTAGAGGAAAAAAATTGAAGCGGAATGGCCCGAGCTCTCAATCAATGGCAGTCACCAGCTACGAGATGTGTTTCTTGAAGCAGGCATATGTGAGCTCTGTAATGTTCCAGATGGGATAATATAGCCCTACATTTAATAGGGTTATTCAAACCTTTCACTTAAAGTGTGAAAATTCATAGGGTGTGGTGCATAGTAGTTTAGTATTTGCCTATTATAGGGTAGCCCTAACATACAGGCCAATCCATGAAATTTGGCCGGTGTTGTGGAGTGTGAGGATAAAAAAGAAATACCTGTTGAGTTGTGTAAGTGAGATCATCATCTGTAGGTTACCGCTTAAACAAATCAAAAGATAAACAAAATCAGGAAAAATAACTACAGAAAGAATGTTCATCAATGACAATGTCCAGGGTCAAAGTCCCAAGTGAGAAAAGAATGGTGGCGTGTGTAAAGGCCCATGGGTTGTCAACCCTCCGCCCCCACCCAATCCACCCATCTCAAATTACAAAGGTATACATCACAGCAAGGTTCAGGTCGCATCTGTAGCAGCTGATTCTCCAGAGAGCGACTGCAATACTGTTTGTCTTTCCTTCGCTATAATCACCATATCTGGGCAAAGCGTCACAGACAAAGCCCTGTGACCCCTCTGCCACTGACGTCCATTAGCTCTTCTTGCACGCTGATTTGGCAAGAGGACCTCAAGTGAACTGAGTTGGTGGAGATAGCCCTGTAGATAGAAAACTAGCCAAAGGGAATGTCCCCACAAGTAGGATATGCCTTGGACTTGGAGATCGGCCATGACTAGGTGGAATGTTCTGCGATTCTGAAGTGGCAGCTAGGTCTTGGTAGAGGATCGGATGGTGTCCTCTCAACTGTATTGGGTGTTGGTCTCTTGCCACTCAGGAGATGTACTCATTTAGTGTGTAGTCATGGACACATACCAAAATGTCAGCCAAAGGAGCTGAGTCTGGCCTCCTAGGGCTCAGTGTGTGTGCTCTGTCCAATGTAATGTCTGTTTCTGGTGGGTCCTGCAGGATAGAGCAGAAGAGCTCAGTGACAAACAGGGTGATATCAGATCCTTCAACTCCAGGAGGCATGCGTTTATTACGGATATTGTTTCGTCAGGGCTGATTTTCAAGATGTTCAGTGTGGGCTTGTAGGTCGACCTTTTGTTACCTAAAGCAAAGAAGTTATTGCTGCATCTGTTCGATCTCCTCTTTATGACTTGTTTCACGATCTTCTAGTGAAGATACTCTATACCCTAGGCTGTTGAAGTTTCCCCGACATCCTTTAGCTCATTTGAGAGGTCTTTCCTAAGGATCTGTAGGTCCTCTCGTAAAGAAGCAAAGAAAGCCTCTAGAAAGGCACAGGCCACAGGGGCCTCCACCTCACCAAAGTTCAGCCCAGGATCCGAACCTGTCAATGGCAAGTGATCACTACTCTGCGGCAATCAGGTTTGATGAGCATGTTCTTTAATTTGTTGTCTTTCTTTTCCCATTTGATGGCCATTGCTCCCAGTAGGGATTTAACGTTGTTCGTGGAATGGAAGGAGATGGTCACTCGCTGTCATTTTCTCTAGCGATCTTCACCAAAGAGGGGGTTAATGCGGCCTCACGAGCAGGCAACTGCCAAGCACCAAGGCCTAGGAGAGTGACTCATGGGACCCTCAGGATGTGCAGCAGAATGGATGTACTTCTACTAAGTTGTGCTCTTATGCCTCATCGTGTCCAAGAGGCATCATTCTTTAAAAAGACACAGCAGGATGGTAGCTCCCTTGATAGTTGAAATTTCCGATGTATGAGAGATTGGGTGTCAGGGCCGATGGGTGATTCAGATTGGTGCCAAGGGATCAGCTCCAGGGTTGTGCTAGCGTGTACCGCTCCTTCTACCAAAGCAATCCAGACATGGAGAGTTCTGCTTCTTCTGCTGCAGCCCTGGGTGTTCTGTGATTTTGTCCTCTTAGGCCTCAACGTGCAGCAGACTCTGACTAATCGGGCAATAGAACCAAGGTGAAGAAACTTTGGGTTTGTGCTCACAACCAGGTGGGGCCCAAGCCTCCCTAATGTGTCGCGCTCAGTTCTCACTGCCCAGATTTACCGAGGCCCCTACTCGGTCGCAAGGCACAGAGTTTATGTGGGGGTGTACTCCCAGGGGATTGTGGCGGTGGACCAGGCAGGATAGCGGCTCTCCCAGTCCTGGGCCACTACTGCAATGCTGAGATTGCTCGTTTGCAGTCAGTGATCAGGCAGAGGCGCCTCCTAAAAGCTTTGCCAGGATCCTGGTTGCCCCCAAAGCATACCTCACTGCCACGGTGCACCTAGGGCCATTTGTTCTTGCGCCTCTTGCTTGGTTCTCCCAGTTAGCCAGTGGAGGCCTCAGCTGTCTGCAGGGATTGCCACTTTCAGCAGGTTAGGGCTCCACAATCATTGCTCCCCGGACCTTCTGTGCAGTCAACCCCAGCCCAGAAGCAGTACTCTGTGGGGGCAAGGCCCAGTCTCTAAACAGTTCAGTGCGGGCCTCCCTGGCCGGGTTACGGCCAGGTCATGTAGCTTTGAAATGTCACTATGGTCTCAAGGTCACTGCTCGATAATGGCTGTCCTCTTGTTGTTATATATTTAACCACTTATTTATTACCAGGCGTCGCGAGTGTGAGTTTCTTACCACACTGGATGTTGGCACTAATTATTACTTTTAATCACACCCACCCACTATGGAGGAGTACCTTGATTAAGTTAAGATGCTTCAGGTGTCAAGGACCTACCAGCCTGGCTGGGAGGCGGACACGTTTTTTAATTCTTTCTTTGCTTTATTTCCTCAGATACTACGTGTCAGTGATTTACCATATGTATTACGTGTTAGGTGTATACACAGTAGGTGTGCACCTCATTAATTCCTAATTATAGGTTTGCTTAGGAGTGGCACACACGGGGCTGGTCCTCTTGTGGTCCTGAGGTAGAGCTTTTAAGGGACAGCTCGAAACATGTCGACCCAATACTAGGGACGCTATACTCATTATAGTTAGACTTTCCCTATTATTAACCCATGATTTTAGTCATACCAACTAGGGGCAGGAATAAAATATTAGCCCACTAATTAGGTATTGTTAACTCTTTGCTTTTCCACTTTCACTGCACTACACATTTTCCACAACTTAGTGCTCCGTAGTTCCACAAGTCGCAGCACGCCTCAATACGCAGCAGATTGAGAGGACCCCTATGATATGTAGCATGTCACCTAGGGGAAACCCTGGTGGGTGAGGGGACTCTAGAAAATAATTTTTCTTTCTGGAAAGAGGATTTTCATACATGTTCAGTGAAAACCCTGTTCTTCTCTACGTTTAGGTTTTTATTCTGGTATTCCAGATTTTGTGAAACTTCACTCAGGAGGCCTGGCTGCAGTCCGGGCCAGGCCATCTCCAATAGCCTTGGACCGCTTTTACTTGATGGAGGGAAATCTCTCTACCCTAATGACAAAACTCAGGCTACAGCCAAGCCGTATGTCATATGACTTCTACTGCGCGGCTGGAGTCAGGCTCAAGTGTGCAGGGAGCTTATTGGGTGTTATGGGAGCTGTCTAGTGCTTGCTACTCACTACCCCAGTCCACTAGCTTGATGGTCTTCAGGGAGTCAGGCTCCTCCTGCTTTGATGTCTATAATGGAAGCGGATGGGCCTGCAGGCTGCACCTGTGGTGGGGCCCAGGCTAAGTCACCGCCATGTTGTTGCAGCTGAGCATCGCTCCTTTCTCTCAGATCTCGAGTGTCGCTCAACCACTTAGATCTCCTCTGGGCCTTCCCCAACCATGCCCCGCGACTACCCCCAGCTGATGCACACTGGGCGGGCAGTTTTCCCCAGTTGTGGGGCTGTGGAAATATGGTGGATTGGCGATGGGCATGGAGAGACTCAGAAACATGGCTCACTCGTTCGCCATCTTGACCACTCCCCTCAGAAGAGCTTTATATTCTTGCAAGACCAGGGTTATCTGTCTCATTCTTAAGATGAATCATCTTGGTAACTGAAAAGAATCTTACCATAAAGTGCTGCCAACAAACACTGATTGGTGAGAATGCTGGATGTATAGCAAGAGGGATGACAACAATACACACACAGGTTTCACTTTCTTTCATAGCTGCTAGGTGTCTCCATGCCATGCTGGTCACAATCTGTCAATATTTTTTTTAACTTACAGAGCACTGCAGGGGTGCTTCAGGGCCAAAGAGAACAGCTTAAGCTACCCACCCTTGGGTTACTTTAGGGCATTCCGAAGCACTCCCTGCAGTCAATGTCTCAAAGGGTACGTTGACTCAAAGTGCTTTCATTTTCACTGCTTTATCTTGCTCTTTCTCCTCTTTTTTGTGTGCCTACTCCTTGCTTTTCTTTCATTTTTACTGCTTTCTCCTCTCTCTATATGGTATACCACTTTACAAGGGACTTACAAGTAAACTAAATATGCCAATTGTGCATTTACAAAATTTACCATTTTTAGAGGAGAAGCACATCCACTTTAGCACTGGTCAGCAGTGGTAAAGTGCCCAGAGTCCTAAGGCAAACAAAAGGAACTCAGCAAAAAGAGGAGGAAGAAGGTAAAAAGTTTGGGGTGTCCCTTCAGAGAGGGCCATTTCCCAACAGTGGACTAAATTTGGCAGG
Source organism: Triturus cristatus (assembly GCF_964204655.1). Lineage (NCBI taxonomy): Eukaryota > Metazoa > Chordata > Amphibia > Caudata > Salamandridae > Triturus > Triturus cristatus. Next base: position 901,814,924 of record NC_140583.1, read on the forward strand.
AGAGTACTAAGTCGGAGCGCTTGAATACTTTACTCCACTGCCCAGATGGAGTAAATCCTATATTCCAAACTCTAAATCAGCCCTCAAGACACTAATAATTTGGTCACTGATCCAGATGAAGCAGCTAAAACATTTCATAGTTATTTTTTAAATCTGTATGCTGATACTCTAGAACCAAAAGAGGATATCAAAGCATTTTTGATAATCTTCCATTACCTTGTCTGATCCCTCAGAAAGAGTAATGGTAGGTAGACTAGTTTCCAAAGATGATATAGTAAAGTCTATAACATTCTCCTGTTAAGTAATCACCAGGAATCAATGGCTGAAGAATTAAAATGTATGAATAATTGATTTAGTTGTTTTATATGCTCTACTATTTAGACAGGGGTGCTTCAGGGCCAAAGAGAACAGCTTAAGCTACCCACCCTTGGGTTACTTTAGGGCATTCCGAAGCACTCCCTGCAGTCAATGTCTCAAAGGGTATGTTGACTCAAAGTGCTTTCATTTTTACTGCTTTCTCCTCTCCCATTCCCTCATTTTTTGCCTGCCTCCTCCTTGTTTGTTGCTTTTCCCCCGTTTTATGTGCAGTCTCCCCACGCTACTCCTGACATCACCTCTCTCTTTCTCTCCTAGTCCCCATTTTCAGGTTCCTCCTCCCCTTCAAACTATGTCTCAGTCTACTAGCAAGTTTGTTTAACCTTTACATGAGCTGCAATAGTATGTTCATGTCCCCTGAGCAAACAAACAGCTGAGAATATTAAACTGAAGGCCAGTGCTTGGTTGAGTTAAGTTAGCACTGTCAACCTTAAAGATGTGTGACTTGATTTTTATTTTGCTTTTACAGTCTTTTTTAAATATGGCTGCTGGCTTGATGAGGAACCAGGGATCAGAGTATTTTTGTTTGTGAGGCTGATGAAAACTCTGCAAACCATTTTGCTCAAAGAAATGCCCAACTACTGCCTCAACAATTTATGTAGAGTGGAGTTTAGGCAATGTTGACGTATTTCGCAATTGATGCAAAAGTACTTTTTTATACAAGGTAAAACATGAAGCATGCTATGAATCTACTTTTGCCGAACTGCTCGACAGTGAGCTCTCCTTTATTACATCCACTGTGTGCTCATGTTGCTTTTTCATGGCTTCGCATGCCACCAGCTTTGTTTTTTCTGGTGATTCCTGATTATCATTTGGTCCATAGCATTGCCAGTCCACTCTCATGTGGCTGGTTGAGTGACCAGGGTATTGTCTATAGGTTTACTGTGTCTAGCATGCTGTCTCATACTGTGTGTCGAGGCTGCTATGAAATGGTACACTGTGTGTTCAAGCTGCTGAATGATGATTCATGGTTTGATAAGGCTGGTATATGATTATTCACTGTTTGTCCAGGCTGCTTAATGACTTTTCCGGGTGCGACTTGACTACCGTTCGAAGGCTTACTTAGTCTTAGTGAGCTGTCTGATGGTGCAATGTGACCAGGCTACTGTATGATGGTTGATGGTGTGATGTGGCTGCTATCCCATGCCAATCCTTCTGTCACTCCGAGTACTTTTATGGCTAGGCTGCCACAATAATTTTTGAGCAAGCCGAGCACATAGTAACTTTAGACCGTACTTTAGTATAGTTTGGAGAGTGCTTTGGGGTTATTTAGGAGGCTGTTTGGTGTATATTTGCACCAACATGGAGTGCACTTGCAGAAGCAGTATTTACATTGCCCTAGAATGACTTGGAGATTGGCAGTCGAGGCGAACATGAATTGTATTAGGACTGGCTCTGGGTAGCTTGGAGTACAATAATATGGTTATTACAAAAAAATAGATACAAAAGGAAGGTCTTTAAGCACATCAGTGTTTGGGAGAGTCTCATAAAGGAGCATGTAAATTAACAGTTTATAGGATACATAGACTCTGGCTGGTGTGACAAGAATAACATTCGATCTAGGTACTGCAATACATAGTGGATTGCTTGAGGTGGGACATAATGGAATGGGAGAATACTCATGGATATGTAATTACTTTTCAAATAGTTACTGTTGTGTAAGGAGATAACTGTCTCCCCCATCTGAGGACGTCCACTCGCGACAAACTAAAATAATTTAATTTATTTACAGAGGCACATAAACGTGGTCAGATGCTTTCAACCAATACGTCCCCACCCACCTCTGCCACCATGTACTTAATTCACTAAGTTCCAATGTAGGACATGTGCATCAATCCCGGTAATGCTGCCTTTATGCTTTACCCATTTAGTACTAAAACCAGGACATGCAAAATGTAAAACTGCATTTCCTGTGTTTTACTTACACAACACCCTGGCCCGTGGGCTAACTACGGTCTACCTTAGGGGTGACTTATGTGTAATAAAAGGAGAGTTTAAAGCTTGGCAAGTAGCTTGAAATGCCAAGTCGAAGTGACAGTAAACTGCCCACACAGGCCCTACAATGGCAGGCCTGAGACAGGTTTCAAAGGCTACTTGTGTGGGTAGCACAATCAGAGCTGCAGGCCCACTGGTAGCATTTAGGTTACAGGCCCTGGCTATATGGTATACCACTTTACAAGGGACTTACAAGTAAACTAAATATGCCAATTGTGCATTTACAAAATTTACCATTTTTAGAGGAGAAGCACATCCACTTTAGCACTGGTCAGCAGTGGTAAAGTGCCCAGAGTCCTAAGGCAAACAAAAGGAACTCAGCAAAAAGAGGAGGAAGAAGGTAAAAAGTTTGGGGTGTCCCTTCAGAGAGGGCCATTTCCCAACAGTGGACTAAATTTGGCAGGAGAGTACTAAGTCGGAGCGCTTGAATACTTTACTCCACTGCCCAGATGGAGTAAATCCTATATTCCAAACACTAAATCAGCCCTCAAGACACTAATAATTTGGTCACTGATCCAGATGAAGCAGCTAAAACATTTCATAGTTATTTTTTAAATCTGTATACTGATACTCTAGAACCAAAAGAGGATATCAAAGCATTTTTGATAATCTTCCATTACCTTGTCTGATCCCTCAGAAAGAGTAATGGTAGGTAGACTAGTTTCCAAAGATGATATGGTAAAGTCTATAACATTCTCCTGTTAAGTAATCACCAGGAATCGATGGCTGAAGAATTAAAATGTATGAATAATTGATGTAGTTGTTTTATATACTCTACTATTTAGACCTGACATCTTCAGTGTGATATTCACCCAAACATCACTCACTGATTTGTGTCTGAACTTGTTTTGGGTGGCATTAGGGCTCTGTGTACTTTACCAGTTTTTACTAGTGCTAAAGTGTGTGTGCTCTCCAGTTAAAACATGCTAACATTGGCCTGCTCATAATTTTGATTTACTTGTAAGTCCCTAGTAAATGGGGCAACATGTACCCAGGGCCTGTAAATGAAAAGCTACAAGTGGGCAGCAGAACGCATTATGCAACCCACTAAAGCAGCACTACAAAACATGTCTCAGTTCTGCCATTACAGCCTGTATTGCAATTTTAAACTGTCATTTGTACCTTTCAAAATACACTTTTGTGGGGACTAAATCTTCCTTTTTAAAATGTATAATTCATAGGCCCAAGCTACCCAGTACAGGGAGTATGGTATTTAAAAAAAGTAGGACATCTGTGTTTAGGTTTTACATGTCCTGACAGTAAAAAAACTACTAATGTTGTTGTTCACTGTTGAAAGGCCTATCTCTTCCATAGTCTAGCACTGGGTTACCCTATTACATTGAAAAAATGCTAACATCAGGTTGAGAGCAGATAGCGATACAATTTTTATACTCAAATACAATTGTAATTTAAAGTTGCCATTATCTTGTTCCAACCAGCTATGCCTTTCTGCCAGTATCTTGTGTCACATAATTTTGCTTGGTACTACAGAATACTCCGGGACGTGTGAAAGTTTCAGAAGAAGGACCGCATGCTGCCAGAAGGACTGCCCTTCTGCTAGAAGGACTCTCTTGCTGCCCTGAAAGAAGAAAGACTGGACCTGCTTGCCTTGAGCCCAGGCTACCAAGAGTGACTCCAAGGGTCAGTTGGCTAACCTCCTGTGTGAGCTACAGGGACAAAACAACTTTCCAGAGACTTCCTACAACTTTCCAGCTGAACAACATCAACCGGTCCTGCATGGATCTGCCCGAGCACTGTTGCTGGCCTCTGCTGGAGTTTGTCCTGATCCCTAAGAGGTGGCCCCAGGTCCTGGACCTTTGGCTGGCATCAGTGAGAGCTCTTCCTGAAGAAAAAGGTGAAAATCCTGTAGTTTGGCCTCTTTGTAAATCACAAACATGCCCCCTCACGTCAAAACTCTGCCGCCCTCGATGGTCGCTATGAATAATTGGAACACCCTGCCTCTCCACATTAAGCAATCTCTGTCGCTGACTCAATTCAGGAAGGATCTCAAGAACTGGCTCTTGGACTGAACCCCTGTGCCCATACAGATCAGTAGCCTCCACCCCACCACCCAGCATCTTGACACTCTCACGAGTGAGTAGTTGCACTATGTGAACCCCTGATTGACTGTTTGATTGAACTGTAAAACACAGTAACAGGAGCCAAGGAGAAGTTTGTACCAGAGAAATGAAATGTGAAAATTCAGCATCAATGGCTTAAAATCTTTTAGGCAAACCAAGAAATCAATTTCAACATTCTATTCTTTGCAATGTAAGGCCAACAGCATTCAAAACTTTGAATGAATACACACTGGAAAGTATCAAACAAGCAAACAGGAATTTTAGATAAATAGGACCCTTGTGTAAGAAGTTAGAAAGCTGCATAAATTGCAGGGGGAGTCATAAGCTTGCTTATGTGAAAAAGTGTGTGCACATTCCATCATATTTGAAAGATTTCTGTATTTCATACACAAGAACATAAACTGGTGTGTAGGCTGTACCATTCAAAAATGTATGCCTTGTTTCTTGGTCAACTGAATGATGCTCTTCTGAATGCTTGTGTTGCAGATGCTGAAAACCTAACAGTTAATATTCAATCGGGTCCATATCATGATGGGCTTTGCTGGCTCAGCACAGATCCAAGCTCCTGTTTTTTGCATTTGCAGTGTGTAAAAAGAATACATTTAACAATGGAGCCTTGCTTTGTGCTTCACCAGCAAAGCCCAACATGACACCTCCCTTAATACACTTTTGAAGGCAAGAGACTGAAATGAATACTGAAATGGAACGAGTCAATGACAGAGGGCACAGGAAATGACAGGCCACCTTTTATTGAACTCCATTATCAAAAGGATATTGAAAAAGTATAATAACACATGCTAAATTGCCAACCCATGTGTGCGTTGTTTGCTGTCGTACCTGGTACAAATAAGCAAAAATACTGATTAAACAAAAAGATCAAAGACAACAAAAATATTCAGTAATTTAAATTAGTGCTTGCGGCTGAGGATAGATTTGATGTAAGGGATTTGCGACTTACTTGCAAGTTTTATCTAGACAAATGAATGACATCAATATGCCTACAGGAACTGTTTAGAAAGCAATGGAAATTGAACCATTACTACAAGAACTGACTAGTGTGAATGCCTATAAAATCTTAATCATACAAATATTACATTAATTTCAGGACATTTTATGACAGCAGAAAAAGACTGTAACCTAACCCTCAAATTAATTGTTGAAGGGGCTAAAAGGTATGGTTGTCTATCTTACTTTGGATCTGAACGAAAACCTAGAGGTACTAGAAATTGGCTGTCATGTAGCAGAACACATTTTTATGCAGGAAACATCTTTCAAATATATAGCTAGAACTAGCCACTTCAGAAAAGGTAAAGGGGGTCCTACAATACCTAAAACAAAGAAACCAATATTATGGAGTCATAGACAGAATGATACCTGCTGTTATCAGAGAAGAAAATGAAGATAAAGGGCAAATACAAAGTAGATGAAGAAAGCCAAGAAGATATCTCTCCACTATCCACCCCATGCAATTAAGAGAAGCAATGGGTAATGCAGTAAAAATGTATTAGATGCAGCAAACTGAGGAGGAACTTCCATGTGATTGGGAGAAAAGGCAGGACGCTTTCCTGTACTTTCCCTTCAGGATCTGAGGAACAACATAATGATCAACCCATTAAAAAATGTCGTTAAATTAATATGTTGGCTTCTCAGTGTGGAATCATACTGATATCACATATATAGGAATGTGAAATGCATGCTGTGGAAAGTGGGGCCACTAATATTGTTTCAGTCCTTAAGCTGCACTGGGCATGTCTGGAGTAGACTTGAAAACAGCTGGTGAACTTTGTTCAGTTTATTCACCAAATGTAGGGTGATAATTTCACAGATGATTTCTTGCAATGTTGAACTTCCTATTTAAAAAAGGAACTGATCATTAAGAAAGACTGTTTCTTTCTTCTGGAGAAAAAAGTGTCAGGCCAGAGGAGCACCACACATTCATTTGTTAATATGGATAAAGCATGCTTTTAAATTTTGAGAAGATTCAGATGAGGCAGTAATGTATTTCACTGGAACGTGACTTATGTAATTACAAGAGAGGTTGAACACAAAGGGGCATATTTACAATAAAACTATAACCCTATTTACAAGAGGGTGCTAACATGCATAATCGCATGTTAGCACCCTTGTTCCAAACGCCTCCCTTTGCATCTCTAATGAGATGCAAAGTGGGCGTTACTGGGCATACACCGGATGGACAACCTTGCAAATATCGCTGATGTTCACATTGCGATATTTACAAGGCTGCCCCAGCATTTTAGTACACCTTAGTTTTTGGAGAAAACAGCTGTTTTCTCCAAAAACTAACGTCTGCTAAAATGCAGACTTACCTTGCCCCAAAATTGGGGTGGATTATGCTGATACGACCCTGTGGGTCGTATCAGCAAGGTTATCGCCGTTTTGCAGGGAGCATTGCTGGAAAACCAGCGATGTTCCCTGCAAAACGGCGATAACCTCGCTATCTCTGGAATTTTTATCGCCCTGGCGAAACGCGTTGTTAATAACGCGCTACCAGGGCGATAAATTCCAGAGATAGCTTGTGATAATAAAATTATCGCTAAGCACGGCCAGTGATAATTATAGCTGGCCGCGTTGATAATATGCCCCTAAGATCTGCACTACAAAGTTTTAGATTTTCAGAGACACAAATGAGACACAGAGATTCTGCCGATATTACTTCAGAAAAAATGGCAGATTTTACACAAAATGTAGATGGCATTTCGGAAACAAGTTGAAGTAAAAGATAAAGGTATGGCATACAATTACATGAAATTCACCCCAATAGTATATATTTGCACCTAATTAATGCTACTAAGCACATTGAGGACTATAATGCAGCCATTAAGAGCAGGTAGAATACAAACATTAATTTTCATTTTAAGTTAGAAAGCTCCACAGCTCTGGTGAGATAAGTAACCTTGTACATTAGCAAGTACAAATATATCTGAAATGAAGCGTCTCTGGGGTGACCTATAATCCAAAAGCAATTCTGATAAGCAGCTGTGTAGCTATAGCATGGGCATGTTGTCACATCGCGAATGGGACATGTTTGAGTCCTCAGATCGCATCAGTGTTTCCCACTCTATGGGAAGTCAAAAACAATTGTTTGGCTTCCTTTTAGACAAGCTGCCAAATATAAACATGTTTTGGAGCTATTCTGTGAAATAGAAGCAATGGCAGTAGATCCAGACAACACAAACGTTGTGGAAACAAACATGATGATAATTACTATCCACATAAAGGTGACACATTGGAAGACGTTTGTATATATGAAGTACAATACTACTCATATCAAGAAAGAATTCAATCAATATCGGTCAAAGAGGCTGATCACTATCCTGTTATCAGCTGCGAAGGAAGCTTGATCAAACATTCTATACCAAACTTAACAAACTATTGCTGTCTCATTTCTAGGAATGGTATGATTCGAAGAGCAGCCTAGATTGTAGTGATTTGAGCTTGAAATGCTGTTGTAATCTGGCCTCCAGCCTGTATGCTACAGGGCAGTTTGAAGTAATGCTACTTAAGAATAAGCATACCTGAACCTTCAACCAGGCCTAGCACTCTTGTTTGTGATTAAAAACTGCAAGATTGATGGCAAAGAGTTACTTCAAGCTGACTTCTTCACCACAGATGTCACATCTAATCACAGCCTCACTTTAATCTGATATGTGCTTTATCCAACAGTCAAGTGCCACTGCTTATACTACAAGAACATGTGAGCTGTGATGAGTTATTCAGTGCCCTGTTGACACAGCTCATCCTAGAAGAAGATTGTTACTCCAATCACTGGAGAACATTCAGTGGGTTTTGTAAAATGCACGTGTTTCAAGCCTCCTAGGTTATCCAGTGAGCTGCTCTGTGTTCCAAGTTGTGTGTTCCAGCGCCCATCACATATGATGACAGTGAAGTGCACTATGCACTCAAACAACTTTCCAACAATTGCCTATGCCATGTATTTAGGTTTATTATGTACAGAACTCATTGTTTCATTGGTCGTGAAGGAACTCTCCAACCCCAGCTCCAACTCCAACAACATCCCCCTAGCATCTTGAGACCCTCACGGGTAAGTAGTGCACTTTACAAATGTTTGATGGATTGATTGATTGATTGATTGATTGATTTGGTTGCTGCGCTACACAGTGGATGCTGTGGGCCCCTTGAAGAGCATAAACAGCATTGGTTAAATGATCTGCTTATCTCTATGATGTGCCAACCATAAAGGCACATTTCCGGAATGCACCATATACTTCAAGAACAGTGAAATTTCTGTAGATTGCATTACAAGTCTTTAGCGTTATACTAACTCAGTAGTGTATTTCAGGGAAACACACTAACATTTGCCCTTCATCCTTCTTTTTGTGGACCAGCCAGTGTGTATATCAGTGATACACACATCACTTCCCTTCTGTTTCTGCCAGTGTGTACTTGGGTGATACATCTCTAACCTTGCAAATTCAAGGGTATCACTCTAATTTGTGAGTGGAACCTTATTGATCACTTTTTTATAGTCTTTCTGAAGAATTCTTGTTATAGTAACAAAATGCAATCAGTCCATCCTCCACCTTATTGTTTAGAAACACCTAGTGACTCACCTATTATTTGGGAACATTGATTTAATGCCTTTGAAACTTCTATTAGTGCAATAGGTGCTTTACTCTATCATCCTCAAAGTAAGAAATATTTACTGTTACACTCACTGTTACAAGTTCCTGATATAGTATTGGATCAAGATAAAGAACTTGAAGAATACCAGGAGGCAGTAAAGAAACTTAAGAACAGGTTTGATACACAACCAAGTTTGGAAATCCTTAGACACAAATTTATTAAAAGGGTACAGAAACTTGATGAAGATATTGACTCTTGTATCACTGCTATCTGCAGCTTGTTGCAGAATATCAGTTTGAGAATTTTGCTTATCAGTTGGCTAGGTATTAGTTAGTCAGGCACTGTTTAGAAAAGGCATCAAACAAAACTTACTGTATGTGAGAAATCCATTGCTAGAAGAAAAAATCACAAATGTGAAAAGCATTGAAACTTTGCATGTATCCTCAAGAGAACTTGATAACAAACAAATGGACCCTGTGGCTGTTGTTAAGGGTGGTAATGATAGATCACAAAGAAACAAATGGAGCAATTCAAAGAGGTTTTTTTTTCTCACCAAAATGTAAGTTTAGGGTGCAGTAATCATACCCATTGAACAACAGTCAGCCATGTCCTGCTTAGAACGTGATACTTATATTTTGTAAGAAATGAGGGCATTTTGCAAACTATGTTAAAGCTCTAAATCTATTAGAAACAAAGCTGCGTTTGCAGTGGAACGATCCCATGAAAGTGAAGAAGAACAAATATAGATTGATTTATGAGACATAGTTATGGTAATGGGCACAGGTGATGTTAAGAAAGGTAATCCTATGATTGTAATCCTATGATTGTGTTCATCCTTATGTATATGTCAAAATAGGAGCAAATGTATTTATTTATTAGTTGATTCAGGAGCATGTAGTGCTGGCATCCTGGTTAAGCAGGGTTATTGCCAAAATGGTGTCTCCATGGTTGTTCCAGGTTTGTTCCTGGTTGTGGCACAAAGGATCATGTAAGACAGATAATAACCCTATTGGATGCAGCACAGATTAGGAAGACCCCTATGACAATAATCCAGCTTGACGCAGAGAAGGAATTTGGTCGTGTCACTTGGCAGTATCTTTGAGAGGTTCTTGAGAGGTCAGAGGTAGGGTCTGGGTTTCGGTCTGCAAGACATATTATTTACTGTAGACCATCAGCAACACTTTAGCTAATGGGTACTAATGGGCACTAAGTCCGAATTTATCAAGATCACTAGGAGGACAAGACATGGCTATCCTCGTTACCCTCTATTATTTGTACTTTACATTGATCTCCGCCTTCAGAAATCTTTTAATGACAGGGCTAGAACTCCTGTATTGACTAATGACTTTGCTAATAAAATGCTAGCATACACCGATGATACCAACATTGTCACCATGGATCCAGATAGGGTGACTTATGTTGTAGAAGATGAAGTTGTCCTAACGGCTAGGGCGGTCGACGTTGAATCTGGGGAACCGGGTTTGAATCTTGGCAATGACGCTGAACATCCTGTGATTCTTGGCAAATCACTTAATCTCCCCGTGCCTAACAAAATGAATGTGTGTCCTCATGTAACGCAACTGGTGCTATGTAAAGCGCTCTGATACCAAATACCGGGTCAAGTTCGCGCTGTATAAAACTACGTAAAAAAAAAAAAGAAGCTGCTAGCTTCTGCAAATATCAGACTAGTTCCCAAATAGGGGTAAGACTCAAATTCTGTTCTATAGTGAAATTTGTTCTCAAGGTTCTCGGAAGACAGACAGCACAGTTAATATGGTAATTAACATAATACCTCAGATAGATGATATAATTCCAATAAACTATGATCCCATATTGTGTAAAATGAAGGCAGATTTAGAGCACATTATTAACCTGCACTTAACATTAATTGGCCTGTGCAATGTCATCAAAAATCTGGTGCGTCCAAAGACTATTTATTTAGAGCAATCTCTCTTGTGATCAGTCAGGAATGGTTGAAAAAGTTGCGCAGGATTTTTGTAATAATTTGATTTGGGAATACAAGAGAGTGAGAAGAGCTCTGAAATTTCTGGAACTGTCAGTAGATAGAGGGTGCTGGGTTGTACCTTATTTTAGGTACTACTATTGGAAATCCATGCTACAACATATGGAGTTGTTGATCACAGGCATTGGCAGTCGCTATAAGCCCCCCAGTTTTTATGAGTTATCCCTGGAAAAGGAAGCCAGAGGTTGTTTTTAGAGAAGTTTGGAACCTAGCGAATTCAGAAAGTCAAATTCTTGATGATTGAGTCGGCTCATAAAATTTGATCTATCATGAGGAGTAGGATAGACATACCCCATAATAACTTAAATACACCTCTTTTGTGGGCTCCCCTGTTTCCCTCAGTTTTTCATGATAAATATTGTTTGTCTGAGAAAAAGCAGGTGTGTGAAAAATAGAAACTATATATGCCGAGGGTCAACTTTGCTCCTTTGGGAATTTGCAGCAAAAATAGGAGCTACCCAGGTGTAGTTTTATAAAATATATGCAAATAAGGAATTACTTCCATAAACTGGATAAGGGCAAAATGTCTTTAAACCAGCAGAACATCACAGTACAGAGTAAATCAGTACTCTGCATAGCCTGTGTTAGATCTTGGGTCTCTTCTATGCAAAGGTATTTACCCTGCCCAAGTAGGGACAACAATCCTAGTCAGGGTAAGCTAGATATACACTAAAAGATAACCTGGTTTCCCCCTCTGGTAGCATGGTACAGAGCAGTCAGGCTTTTCTAAAGAGGCAATCTGTAAAGTATGTTTGCCAAACACACAGTAACACAATAAAAACACAGCAAAAATACTCCAAATAGGTTTAGAAAAATAGAAAATATTTGTATGAAAATAAAATAAAAGCAAAACATCAAAAAACAACAGCTAGAAACAGAGTTATGTATTTTTTAAAGAATAAATCAAAAATAGTGCTCAGAAGTCAATAGTGCTAAAGGTTACCTGAGGTAGCGCTTGACCAGGGTAAATTTAAAGTTTAGGCTGACCACGATGGAGGGTAGGCCTGCTACAAAACCCATGCAGGGTCCGCTGAAAGAGTACCTTGGATGCAGCAAGCATCAGTGTCTAAGATTTGATGCGTTGGTTCCGATTCACGCAGTCTGGTCGAAGCATTGCCATAGAGCCTAGCAATCAGGTCCTGTGTCAGTGTGGAACTCCTTACGATGCAGGTGCTGTAACATTGTCGAATCTCGCAATCAGGTGCGGCATCAAACTCCTTATGATGGAGGCGCTGTGTTGTTGTTGAACCTTGAAGTCGGGTCCCATGTCGTCATCGAGCCACACAGGGATGTCCTCGGATCAGCACTGCTTCAACATCAAAGGGCACTGTATCAATTCCGATAGGTTCAAAGTCATCACTGCATTGATTTTGAAGTAAAATAGCTGCAGAACCCACTTCTGAGGTCCAGGACTAAATTGGCAGCTCAGGCAGATAGCAGAATCCAGCACCAGGAGTGCAGGAAGTCTCTGATGGCCCTGAACCTGGCCTTCTCCTCTCTTCATCACGTTCATGGTAAAAACTGCGCATGCATGGGCACCCGCGCATGCGCAGTTTTCACCATGAATGAGATGAAGAGAGAGGAGGAGGCCAGCCGGGGACGGCGCAGACGCCGCAGATAAGGTAAAGTGCTTTAAACTTATTTTGTAAAACTTTAGCAATTGTTATTATAAGGCGGGTGGGAGGTGGGGGCAGGTCAACTCCGCTTCGCCGTGTTGTGTGCGGGGTTTTGCCTAGTCTGTGTTCTCTGTGGAGCACGGAGCAGGCAAAACTCTGCACGCTCCGCGGGCAGAGCTGTGTTCTCCGCCCACACCTACTATTTGGGATAGTTTACGCTTAGGCCCCTGTAACTTTTTGACCACATAAGGTATCCACGTCAAATTTGTGTCCTTTTCTTCCAACGTCATGGGGATTTTAAAGATTCCCAGGGATTGTTGATTCCACTGGAGGGGACCCAGAAATCATCCAAATTACAGCTATGTTTTTATTTATTTTTTTAAATGGGAAAAAAAGTGCTGCAGATGAAATCGTCTGTTTTTCTCCCTGCAAATGATATCAACAAAGGGTTCATGGTGCTGAAATCACCCTCTCCCCAGCTTTCAGGGACTGACAGACTTTTGTCAGAAAATCAAATTCTTTTACACGGTTTTGGCATTTTACTGGGACATTGCCTATTTTTGCTATTTTTTGTGTGCTTTCAACCTCCTTCCAGTTAATGGTGAAAATGGGTATGAAAGCAATAATGGATCCTGGAAAGCTATACATTTCTGAAAAGTAGGCAAGATTCTGAATTCAGCAAGTGGGTATTTGTGTAGATTCTTCAGGGTTTTCTTATAGAAACTAACAGTTGAAAATAGAAAAAATTGAAAATGAGTTGAAAAAACATCAATTTTTGCCAATGTTTTCACCTGTAACTTCTTCTAAGTAGGACCGATTTTTTAAAGCAATATGACGTTACATCCGTAGGACCCTTCTGGTTGTGGGGATATATAGGACTTGTAGGTTCACCAAGAACCCGAGGAACCCAAAACCAATAACAGAGCAGCATCTTGCAAGGTTTTTCTTTAAAAACTTTATATGTAATTTTTAGCATATGTTTTATTACAGTAGTTAGTATATTAGTACATGTATGTATCAATTCAGGAACATTGTGAATACATATATAGACCACAAACAACAAGCCGCTTTCTTCATAAATAATCTGTGTGTTAACTCTTCTTACAGTAGGGCTTACATACTTATCGGTTATGCAGTGTAAATTGGAATAAACTATCACATTATACTATCTTATCGCTTTCAGTATGTTATTCCCCAATATGTCTCATTTTAATTATCCGCACTATCCTGCTGTGATAATTCGGCATCCATGGTCGCAGATGCGCCCCCCCCAACGTCTTCCTCTACATTTTCTACATTTGCAGCTTGTCGTCTGAGATATATCTTATAAGGTTCCCAAATATCTTGCGGTTTGCAGCATATTGGTCTAAGGGCATTATAATTTTCAGATTGAGTATTAGAATAGGATAGATCAGTGAGCCATTCTGTGAGTGTGGGTAGTGGCCTCTTTATCCAATGCATAGCTACCCTGCATTTAGCAAGCAGCATACCTAATGCTACAAGCCTGTGGGAGGCCTTAGGCACTTCTTTGTCAGAACACTGGAAAGCCACAAATGGTGTGATATCTATGGGGGTCTCAGCTATATCTTGCAATACATTGATTACTTTCGCTCAAAACCTCCCAACACCTGGGCACTCCCACGCCAAATGAATAAAGTTGGCATCAGCCATCCCGCACCTCATACAGTTGTCGTTCTCCCTGAGACCATACCTATGCATTCATACTGATGTATAAAAAACTCGTTTTGTGAAACAGACTTTGTCATTGCATAACCGTATGACCACTGTGCTGTTGAGATGTCCATACCTAGTTCTTCCTGCCATTCCAGGCATATCTTCATCGGGTTTGACCTGCCATCCTTTTGTGCGGGAGTATATAGTGTTGAAATACCTCTCTATGGAGTCGCCGCTTTCAGGAGAAAAGTAAATGAGGCAAACTCCTGAGGCTCTCTCATGCTATCATCTAATTGGGTGTGCAACGCCTGTCTAACTCTGTGGTAGTGATATTTGAGTAGGTAAGAAGGGTCAGGAGCCACCATCTGGATCTGTTCCCATGTGCAGACTTCCCCATTTGTAAACAAGCCCCCTTTGACCTTTATGTTTAGTGTGTGAAGTGACTGCATTGCTGCTCTGTCCTTCCATAGTGAGAACCAGCTGCACCATTCTACTGGCAGTGTAGGAGTATATACTAGTGACATTCTTTACAGCTCCACCACTTTGTGTAGCTGGTAGCCAGTGAGTCCCACAGGGTCTAAGGTATGGTATTTCCTCTGTGGCTTTGTGAGTAAAGTCTGTGGAAGAGTAATAGGGTGGACCGCCCCTCTTTCCAAATGCAAGTGTGGTAGAGCAGGAGGACCGTGTATCCACGCATGCGCGTGTATTTGTTGTGCTGCTCTATAATAGGTTTCTAGATCTGGTGCATTAAGACCACTGGCCTGGTATGGTCTTGTCAGAATGTCCCGCTGCACCCTAGGCTGCCTCCGAGCTGAGTACGAATGGTGCAAAACAACGAGTTCGGGAGTAGAATCGGTATATTGAGAAAGAAGAACAAGAATCGTGGTAGTACTATCATTTTCATGATAGCTATGCACCCCAACAGTGACAGTGGCAATTGAATCCACTTCTCCACCATAGCTGTGAGGCGTTTTAAAGACCCTGCCATCATTTTAACAAACTATTATCTTTGGGTCTGTGTTGACCTGGATACCAAGATATTTAACGGGCTCAGACGTCCAGGTCAAAGGATAATCTAGCTGTACCTGGACTGTGGAGGCCATCAAGGGAAATATGAGTGATTTGGACCCATTCATTCTCAGACTTGAGTAGCTGCCAAATCTCTCTACCTCTTGTAGTATTGGAGTTAAATTTTGTTCAGGATCTCTGACATACAGCAACGTGTCGTCTGCATGTGCAGAAATCATTAAGTTATACTGAGGGGATCGTATGTCGTGATGAGAGTGATATTCCTGAATTGCACATATTAAGGGTTCGCCCACCAGTGTGTATAATAACGGGGAAAGGGGACAGCCCTGCCTTGTGCCCCTTGTGATTGTGATTGGGGCAGAGATCATACCATTAACATGTATTCAGGCCATAGGTTTCGCATATAGCACTTCCACTAACTAAAGACTTCCCTCACACCCACTTTTTGTAGCACCGCAGTAAGAAAACTCCACTCTACCAAATCGAGTGCCTTCTCGGCATCCAGGACGACAGCCGCTGCATGAACTTCAAGGTCTATTCGAGAGATCGCACAGAATAATGTGCGTATATTACTCGTTAAGGACCTGCCAGGAACAAATCCTGCTTGCTCTGGGCCCACCAGTTCAGGGAGCAGTGGGGAAATCCTATTCACGAAACTTTTGGCGAAAATGTTTGTGTCTGTATTAAGCAATGATAACGGCCTGTAGGATGAACACAGTATGGGTGACTTATTAGTCTTTAATAAAGTAACCAGTATAGCTTCCCGCATTGTCGGGGGCATAATCCCTTCTCTCGTCATTTCCTCAAATAAGTTGATGCGGTAGTAGCCGGTCATGTTATTCCTTATAAAAGCAAACACAAGGAGATGATTGACAGAGCGCTGAAACTTTTCAGACACTCACCCCGAGTCACAGATCTGGGTTGAATCCATCATCGTTCTTTAGCTCACTTCGCCACCCCAGTTCAGACACAGCTATTTAAAAATCAGTCTTGACCCTGTGCCTCATGGGAACAGTTCAAACCGAACTTCCGAACCATGTCTTCCCTGGACCAGAAACAAGCATCCTGGGACAGGTTTCGGGCTAACACCCTTCATCAACCAGGCTAGCTTGAATCCAGTGGCAAAGTGAGCAAGGGACCCACGTCTGGGCATACCCTGCCATCTTAGGGCGAACAAAGCAAGCACAAGGAGATGATGGATGGAGAGCTGAAACTTTTCAGACACTCACCCCCAGTCACAGATCTGGGTTAAATCCATCATTGTTCTTTAGCTCACTTCGCTACCCCAGGTCAGACACAGCTATTTGCAAATCAGTCTTGACCCTTTGCCTCATGGGAACAGTCCAGCCCGAACTGCTAAGTCATGTCTTCCCTGGACCGGAAACAAGCATCCAAGGACTGGTTTTGGGCTAACAGCCCTCATCAGGCAAGCTAGCTTAAAACCAGTGGCAAAGTGAGCAAGGGTCCCATGTCTGGGTTTACCCTGCCAACTTAGGGTGAACAAAGCAAACACAAGGAGATAATGGACAGAGCGCTGAAACTTTTCAGACACTCACCCCTAGTCACAGATCTGGGTTGAATCCATCATCGTTTTTTAGCTCACTTCGCCACCCCAGTTCAGAAACAGGTATTCGCAAATCAGTTTTGACCCTGTGCCTCAGGGAACAGGGAACAGTCCATCCCGAACTGCCAAGCCATTACTTTCCTGTACCAGAAACAAGCATCCTGGGACCGGTTTCAGGCTAACAGCCCTCATCAGACAGGCTAACAGCCCTCATCAGTCAGGCTAGCTTGAATGCAGTGGCAAACAGAGCAATGCTTGTTTCCAGTCCAGGGAAGACATGGCTTGGCAGTTTATTGTGGTCGTAAATCGCTTCTTATTTCATTATTTATTGTCCCCTGTTCCTGTGGCGGCCCTCTGATTCCTCCTCCCTGGATCTGGTATACTTTCGTTGCTCAAATTGAAGCTTCTGTTGCAGCTTGTCAGGTTTCCCTATTATGTGTGAGTAGTATGGTCTAGTCTCTTCTGAAGCTGAAAGTCAACTGCTATGCCATCTGTCCAGTCAGCTGCAGCTGTGTGTGCTATATTGGGGATTCTTGAACCTCTCTTATTGGATCAGGCCCCAGACGTATTCTCCAGCCTAGTTCAAACCCCTAGGCAGTGCGCAGCTCACCTTGATGTTAGTGTCTCAGGCCTGCAGCAGTCTTTATCTTCTCACAGTGAGGGGCCCCCTGTAGAATCCGTGGGATGCAAGAGTATGCTGACCGGTCCCCAGCAGCAGCCCAAGGCTTCGAGGGTCCGCACCCTCAACGCTCCCGCTACCCCTCCATGCCACAGGTTAAAGGCACCCAAGGCCTCGGGAAACACAAGAGGCCCTCGGGCAGCCCAGCAGCGTTAGTAGCAGCCGACCATCAGCAGCGCGGGCACACCAGCCCCCGTGTCCCAACGCTGCAGCAAGTCTTCCTTCGAAGTACACCGTCTCCTATGGCCGTAGGCCCAATCCCCCTAGGCACCAGAGAGCATCCTCAGTGATCACAGCCATGGCGCGAGGACACCGGCTTCACAGCTTCAGCAGGCTACACCCCCATCAGATCGGGATGCCGCTGCTACTAGAGCAATCCTGAATAGATTCTCTTTGCGCCAGCGGGATACTGAACTGGATCGTTGGTTCTCTCGATGCCTGATGAGGACTGCCAATAAAGTATGCAGGGTTCAGCGAATTCCTGAAGGATTATTGATACGCTCATTGGTGCTTACTCAAGCTGCGGCCATTTTGAGATCAGGCAAACTACGCCCCCCGCAAGGGTTTTTTATTGTGTACCCGGTATATAGCAATTCATTTGGGAAAATAATAATAGTGAAAAATAGACAGGAAAGACACCTATGTATTTTTGAAATGGGAACAAAATATAGAGTTTAGAAAAAGTAGTTATTTGCATTTCTCCGAAATTGTGGGTACCCATACTAGCATGTGAATTATGGACATTATTCAAAGTGACTTCTTTTTTACACATTGTCTTACATTTGGAAGGCAGAAATGCATCAAAAGTCAATAGGCAATACCAGTTGCTCTACAATTCTATGTTTCCTAAGTCTCCCGATAAAAATGGCACCTCACTTGTGTGGGTAGGTCTAGTGCCAGCGAAAAGAAACGGACCCATTTTTTGCAAAGTGCCTAGCTGTAGATTTTGAACCCAAACTCTGCCCACACCTAGGGAAACCTAGTAAACCTATACATTTTGAAAACTAGACACCCAGGGAAATCCAGGATGAGGTTCTCTTACCTAGAATCCCTTGCAAACCTCAAACTTTGTAAAAAAAACATTTTCCTAACTATTCTGTGATGGGAAGTTCTGGAATCTGTGTGGATCCACAAAATTTCACCCACCCCGCATTTCCCAAAGACTTCCCATAAAAATGATACCCCACTCGTATGGGTGGGTCAAGTACCCGCAACAGGCAAGGGCACAAAACGTATTGTAGACACATCAAAAAACCTATCACAAAACCACTTGCTTTTGCGAGGGGGGCACCTGGGTATTAGGCACCGGGCCCAGCGGTCATCTAGGGAAACCTACCAAACCCTCACATTCCTGAAAACTAGGCATCCTGGGGAGTCCAGGGAGGTATGGCTTGCATGGATCCCCAATGTTTCCCTACTCAGAATCCCCCAGGGGAGTCTGGGTGGGGAAACATTGGAGGCAGCCCCCACTCCTACATATATATAACAAAATCCCTAGTGCCTTGTGAGCTCCCCCCCGGGGCAGATCAGGCACTATTGCCCCATCTACCTCCCGGGGGGGCAGAAAGACTATAGCATTTTTTTGTTAGGCGGGTCAATGGCCTATTCTTGGCAGCCCCCACCCCAAATATTTGGGAAAAAAATCCCTGGTGCCTAGTCGACTTTCTGCCTCCCCCCGGGAAGGCAGATATGGAGCTGTTGCCCCATCTGCCTCCCGGGGGGCAGAAAGACTGTAGCATTTTTTTTTAGGTTGGGGCATTCGCATGCCCATTCTGGGTAGCCCCTACCCCTACGTATATATATAAAAAAATCCCTAGTGCCTAGTGGGCTCTCTGGGGTGCAGGTCAGGGGCTTTTACCCCATCTGCCTCCTGGGGGCCTGAAAGTCTTTTTCCTTTTTTGGAATGAACACAAGATATGCTCCTGTAGATTATCAAGGTCCACTCTATACCATTCCTTACCTTAGTAAAGACTAGGAAAGAGGATGGAGGAGCT
This sequence comes from Triturus cristatus, assembly GCF_964204655.1. Lineage (NCBI taxonomy): Eukaryota > Metazoa > Chordata > Amphibia > Caudata > Salamandridae > Triturus > Triturus cristatus. The sequence goes on from NC_140583.1 coordinate 901,834,559, forward strand.
AAATAAGCTCGGGGCTAAGGCCCAATTAAAATTTCCGGCAATGCTCCAGGTAATGTGGAACAACCATATGTACAATTGCCGGTCAGTGGAAGAAGTGGATGGACTGACTGATCTCATTAAAAAAGGAGTGACCTCTTGAAATTTAACCAGGTGAAGGCACTGTATTGGGGTTGGAGGGGTGGGGCTGAGGGTCAGGGGGATGAGCCTGCTATCTTGCGTATTTAAGTATGATCGTTCCTACTGGTAGGAGCTCATTAGGCAACATGCCTAAAATCTATGGGAGGGTTCCCCGGGGAGGGATGGGGAGTGAGGCACGGGGTGGGGATGGGGAAGGGCACTGGGTGGGGAGCAGGGAGAAAAATGATATCACCTAGCCATATGTATGCAGCTAGCTGGATTTGAATGTTGCAAGGAGGTCTGAATATGATGTTTAAGGATAGTAATGATAATGGAGGGAATAAAAAGTTATTTCTGCTGTCTTGGAACGTGAATGACTCTGGATCAATCAGTAGGCAGAGATTGGTTATGAGGTATTTAGAAGAGAGCTGAGCCCAGGTTATTCTTTTACAAAAAACTCATTTAATGGCTAGGGACAGTAGAGCTCTTTTTTTCTAAGTGGAACTGGGTAGAAAGCTATGTCGTCTGATCAAATAGAGCATTGTAAGAGTATGGCTATTTTGATTAGGAGGGGAATGGTGTTCGAGATCAAATATTCAGGAACTGATAGTATCGGAAGATGGTTTATTGCAACTTTGAGATATGGAGATTTTGAGTTTGTATATGCCTATTTTTATGGCCTGAACATCAATGATCCCCAGCACCTATCCAATTTAGAAATGAAGTTAATAGAGACTGCATCTCCTATATTCATCAGGGGGATTTTAATATCCTTCTTGATCATAATCTGAATAGGCCTACCACAAAGAGCCATTCCCATGCCCCATGTGTGAGGCAGGCCCTTAAGAATATGCTTTGGAATTTAGCCCTGGTAGATGTATGGAGGCATATAAAGGGAATGAGGCGGGCTTTACATTCCATAGTATGAAGTATGACCACTTCTCTAGGTTAGATTACAACTTTGTAAATAGAGCCCTGGTGGAAAATGTAATGGCGGTCCTCATTTTACTGGGCCATATTTCAGACCATTCTGGGGTCAGTATGTCCCAGTAATGCTGTGGAGGCCGTCCAAGCCCAAGGTGGACGTTGAAAAGGGAAATTCTCCTAGATCCTGATGTAACTGAGGGACTAAAACAAGCTACTGTGGATCTGATACCCCCGCCATATTTCCGAGAGGTCGAGAGCCTCCAACGGGATCTGCTATGGAACGGTAAAGCGCGCATTGCTCTCGGTAAACTTTCCCTAAATTGGTATGACGGTGGCATCAGCCTCCCAGACATACGTTTGTATTATTGGGCGTCCCATCTGTCCACCATTAACCACTGCACATATGTTCAGCCATGGGACCCGGGATATAACAGGGATAGGTGGCACCTCCCAGGGGGACCTTTAGCAGAGCCCTTTATTCTAGGCCCCGGCGCTATCCTCTTACAGGCCCCACTAACCATTCACTACACGTGTGGCATGCGGCCACCAATGGCTTAGGCTGGAGATGGAAGTTGACGCTCGCAACCCCGCTATGGGATTCCGAGCAACTGGGTGACTTATGGAAGAGTAAGGGATTTGATAAATGGGATCTCATAGGGATTGCATGCATAGGGGATCTGTGGGATAAATCTGATATTTGGGGCCATATGTAGGTAAATTACATTTACCGATTCTTAAATACCGAATTTTACCGATTCGGTATTTATGAATCGGTAAATGTAATGTAGGTAAAAAAATACCGAATCGGTAAGTGTCGGTATTTTAGAATCGGTATTTACCGATTCGGTAATGGCAACTGGCTTCCCATTCATTCCTATGGGCCTGGAGGCCCATAGGAATGAATGGGAAGCCAGTTGCCATTACCGAATCGGTAAATACCGAATCGGTAATGGGGGAGGCATCAACATGGGTGGCAGGGTGTCACATTGACACCCTGTTGCACCCCTGATTCGTCCATGTGTGCACATGTGGCGCACATACATGCCCTAAGGACATGTATGTCTGCCACATTGCACACTTCAAAGTGCACAAAAATGCTTTTTTACACCTATTCGTCATTTACCACCAACTTTTAGTTGGTGGTAAATAACGAATCCCCACACCCACGACACACTCCCCCTACATCTCATTTCAGGATTCGGTATTTACCGAATCGGTAAAATTACCGATTCGGTAATTTTACCGATTTGGTAAATTACCGAATCCTGGAATGATCCCCCTACATAGCAAAAGCCTAAATACAGGTCGGTAACGGTATATTTACCGAAAATCGGCCGTTACCGACAGGTATTAGGCTTCCTACATATGGCCCTAAGTCTTTTGGATCGCTTCAGCAGCAATATAGCCTGGCCGAATCTGAGCGCTTCCGATACTCACAGGTTCGACACGCACTTCGTACACATTTATTGCCTGGCACCAGGCTGCCGGAATCCTCCCCACTGGAAGATAGGGTACTAGATGGCCATCTCCATTACAGCACTATCTCTCTGATATATAAAAAACTGGTAAATAACGTCTCGTATCTCCTCCTGGTGCTTCCAGAGAAGTGGACCATGGACGGCATAGAAATGGATGATGAGGAATGGCAGGAAGCATTCTCCTCTCCCTGGGTTGTAGCAATATCAGCTCGTCTCTGTCTCGTCCAATTAAAACTCCTCCACCGTGTCTATGTAACAGGGCCCCAACTGGTGCGAATGGGAAGGGTGGAAGAGGGAGCCTGCAGTCGCGGGTGTGGTCAGCTGGGGACCTTTTTCCATATACTCAGGGAATGTGCACAGATCCAACCCTACTGGCGTGCCATTCACGACATTATCAATACTGCTCTGTCAGCGCAGCTTTGAGTGGAGGCCCGTAGGTTACTCCTGAACATTTGGGAGCTGACTGACTTGAATGTCTGCTTGACGCAGTGGGTGACTCTGGGGCTAATGTTTGCCAAGAGGAATATTGCTCAACGGTGGGGGGCATTGGATCCGCCCACGGGACGGGATTGGGAGAAAGACATGGATTGGGCAATGTTCAGAGAGAAGACTGTATATGTATCACGTGGATGTCCCCAGAAATGGTCTCGTGTGTGGGGCTTGTGGAACTCCTACCGTGGAGATATTTGTCAGCCCCCCTTAACCCCTGCATGGGACGATCCCCCTTCACCCTAGACCTTCCACCATGCACAATTGTAATTTGTGTATTGCCTTCTGTTCTGCTGATGCCCATTGGTCTGTTCCTCCTGTATGGTCATGCAATTGCTGATGTTTGTTTTTTGTTTGTCAAATATAAAAATATATTTAAAACAAACTACTGTGGCTTTTGTTATAAATAATGTCAGGTCAGTTTCTTTTAAAGTTGTCTAGGACACTTTTGAGGCATTTATCAGAAGGGTGTTGCAAAATCTGGCCCATTTAAAGAACATGACTGTGCGAGTAGATCTTAAAAGAATGGAAGATAGAGCTGAGGCTTAGAGGTTGATCTCCAAGAGCCGGGTCCTAAGGTTGAATATAGAAAGGGAGGAACTACTAATTCAATTGGCAGAGGTGAGGAAAAATTACAAGATTAAATTGGATATGAAGTGTAGAGAGTGTTGGCAATTTGGGTGTATGAGGAATTTTGAGTATGGAGAGAAAGCGGGTGCACTATTAGCATGGAAGGCAAGGGCAGACAGGTCGAAAAATTACATCAGGGAACATGTTATCAACTCATGGGTGATGCTTCAGATAAGGCAGGGGAAATGCAACCCTGCCTTGTATCCTTATTCACTGAGCTATACACAGAGGAGGTCCACCAGGACCAAGAGATGCTTAGAGCCTAGCAGGATAAAGTGCAAACTCCAAGACTTATAATGGAGGGTAGAGAAGCTATGGAAGCCCCTATTTCTAAGGGAGAGATTAGAACATGTTTACTTCAGATTTGGAATGGTAAATCCACAGGCCCTGATGCTTTACCTTTAGAGGTGTATAAGCTTTTAATAGAAGAACTGATTGAAGCATGGCAGGTTTTGTTTAATTCAATATGCCTGCAGTGTGGGCAGATCCCTAGTACATGGAAAGAAGCCCCTATTGTCTTGGTTCTAAAACCCACTAAGGATCATAGAAAAGCAGATTTGTATCCACCAATATTCCTGTGGAATGCAGACTACAACATTTTCATGAGCATTTTGGCGGGGAGATTGTCCAAGCAAGCCCCTCTGCTGATCCATGTGGATCAGAAAGGGTTTATACCAAGGAGGCAAATCCACGAGCTTACGCAACACCTGATAGGCACAATGGACCTTGCAATGACTCGTTCGATTCCCCTGGCTGTGTTCACGATAGACGCGTCTAAGGCTCTTGATCGGGAATGTTGCTCGTAACTGTGGGAGGCCCTGGGTGCTATAGGGTTTGGCCCTGGCTTTATTTAGTCACCCGGCAGAAGTTATATGAAAATTCATCAGCCAAGATCCTCTTCAATGGCTGTCTGACAAGGAGTTTCGATATACAAAGGGCTATGCGGCAGGGCTGCCCATTGTTGCCTCTGTTGTTCGATATCTACATTCAACTTCTGACCAACAGTTAAGAGCAGAGAGACAGGTTGCCCCTTTCTACTCAACAGTGTAAAGCAGTAAGATTTGGCTGTATGCTGACGATTTGATAATCTATACATCTAACCCTGATATAACTGAGCCAAAAGTGGAGCAGCTGGTTGCAGAATTCGGGGCCTTGTCAGGGTACTTGGTAAATAATTCTAAAATAGAAATAATGTGTTGAAATGTAGAAGGATGGAGTGAGAGGAGTAGCTTGGAAATAAAGTACTTCGGGATCACGATTGTCAATGAGGTGGATGAAATTCCCCTGTGTAACTTAAAAAGGGTAGCTTGGGAGGTTGATGTATTGCTCTCTAGGTGGAAGAACTTGCCATTAACAATTTACGGGCTAGTTAATTTAGTAAAGATGACAATCCTTCTTAAGTTAACATATCTCTTTAATTGTATCCCCCTTACATTCCCAATATTAAGTATAGATAAAATCCAGGGGAAAATAGTTTGTTTTATTTGGGCTTCTAGGGGGGCCAGAGTGGGTTCGAAATAGCTTAGGTGTAGGCTTAATATGGGCTGGCTGGCTCTCCCGGATTTATATATGTACTCTCTAGCATTACAGGCTAAGAATATCCAGATGTTCGGTGCCCCTGCATTTTTCAAAAAGGTGCAACTGAAGGTTCTAAGGTCTGCTCTCATTCTCTGTTGTAGGGTGAGAAAATTGGTTGGTGTAGGATATTATTCTGACTTTGCACCAATATGGGACTCCCCAGGTACCCCAGATTTAAGGCTGGGCGTAGTTCGCGAAGTGGCACTTTGCAAAGCCACGCAAAGTGCAGTTCGCACTACGCGAGCTACGCGTAGCACTTCGCGAACTGCGTAGTACCTTGTTCGCACTGTGCCAGATGTCGTTTTCAATGATTGCACAGTGCGGACAAGCAACCGGCACTGTGCAATCATTGAAAATGGCATCTTGCACAGTGCGAGCTGTAGTTTTCTGCTGCTCGAGTAGATTTTTACTCGAGCGGCAGCTTTCTCAACGCGAACTGGTAGTTTCTCATACGCGACCACTCGCAATGAGAAACCTGACCTCCTCGCGTTGGGAATCTCGCCGGGAGGTTTATTTTCCATGCTCGCGATCGCCAACTTGATGTTGCTGATCGCGAACAAGGAAAAAGTCTCGCCGGGATGTCATTTTGCTTGCTCGCGGTTGCCAACTTGACGTTGAGGACCGCGAGCAAGCAAAAAATGACCGCAGCACTACGCAACACTACGCTACGCGTGTTTGCACTGTGCTACGTGCAATTCGCGTAGTGCGAAGTAGCGCAAACTTCGCAAACTACGCGAGCGTAGCGTAGTGCTTTGCCCAGGCTTACCCAGATTGTATGAAGGACTGGCTGAGGATTGCTACCTAGGGGATCTGATGACAATGCAAGGGATGCTACCCTGGGAAGTCCTTAGAGCGAGAGTGGGTGTCAAGAGTCTTACTTGAAGTTTCCCAGGTACTTCACAGAAGTAGAATGACGCTAGTTCCCAATGTTGCAATATCCTGTAGAAAGGTAAACAACTGTTTTAGAAAACTATATGCGGTCTTTTAACTCTTATTTATTGTTTAGTTTATGCTGCAGATAGAACTAATAACCTTTCTTTTCTTGTTTTAATTAGGAGGGTCGGTGGACGAGGAGCACCCAACAGGAACTGCTAATACTGGTAAGTTTCTTATTTGACCAAGTAGACTTAACACTGCAATTCTCTGAATGTTTGTAATTAGCAATTCACAGGAAACGGAACAGGTAAGTAATATTTCTCTCACAACACTATAACTGAAACCTTTTCTAAACTTTCTCCCAAGAGGGTACTTGCATGACTGGAAAGTGTTCTCTCTCTACGTAGGACCGCTTTGGAATGTGTCTGGGAACTGTACTGCTGAAAACGGTCGACTTGAGACCTTCTACTTAACAGCCTTACTTGGAAATCCGACGCATAGATAAACCTTAGGAAACCATCGAACAAATGCTGCTATTCTCTAATACTACTCCGGCTCTAAACGCAGACAAAACGCCAAACACTGTTACCCCTGTAATGGTCTTGGTGAAGTGCGCACAGCTGAGGGAGAGCGTGAGCCTCAGCTGTGCTTGGAACTTCATGTTCACTGCAGAAAGGCTGAAGCGCTAACCATAGCGCTTGCAGCCATCTTTGAAGAACGTGCTTTGACCAATACAGTCCAGGTCTGGTCATGATGCTTCCTAAGGGAACTTGGGGCATTGACACTACTTCTTCTCCAACAACCAGTTGTAGCCCCTATGAGTTGGCATCTCTTCAGTTTTAATCCTTGTTTCCTGACAGTTGGGGTAGTCAATCCAGGTTTAAATACATGCAACTGTCTTCCTGGTTTACAGCCTCGAATTTGGAGATGGGGGAATTTGGAATTTGAGTCCTCCCTTCAGGACTTTAGATCTCAAAGAAAGGAGGTCACTTTATGGTATTGGAAATTCCTAGAAGCAGACAATAAGAATTCAACAGCATTGCATATGGTATGGGGAGACACCTTCCACGGGGTGAACTTTCAATCAATCTGGTGAGACTCCATGAAATTATTATACTCAGTGATCAAACTGGCGCATTTAAAACAAAACCACTTTTTCTATTAGTAGATTGTATTGGACACCATTAAAAATAGCTAAGTTAGCCCCATCTCCCATCCCCAGGTGTAGAAGGTGTGGTTTCTTAAAAGCCAATGATGATCAGATCTTCTTTCGGTGTCCCAAAAGCACTCTGGATATCCTTAAAAAATATTTTTAGGGTAGCAATAGCCATAAATTCAAAGTTAGGTCTCCTGGGAGTAGATACCGAATCATGGAGCTTTCTGTGCTGGGAGCAGTGCGGTCTTCTGTTTTATTTGATACTCATCGCTTGGAAGGAAATCTGTAAGCAGTGTACTGATTTATTACCCCGCAAGGTCGCAGAATGGATTAAAGTGGCCACTTTGGCGCTTGGATCGGGAATGCAAAACAGGAAGTGCAGATGGGATATGGGGCAACTTCTCCAGACTGAGTAGTTCTTAGGGAAAATACCTGGATAGAATAAATGATGTATCCTATTACTACACCAAGGTACCGCCCTAGGTAAAGGCTAGGGGTGGGCGGAATTTGCGGAATTAACCTTCGCAAATTATCGCGAGAATGTTTAAAATTATCGCAAACAAGCAGAAATATCGCGAAGATGCGGAAGTTTTTTTCCGGCATGTTCGCGAGATTTTCTGCATGGTTGCGGGTCGCCAACTTACCCATGTGGTTGCTTGCGGGCGCGGCCATCTTGTTTTGAGTTGTTCTCGCGGTGCATGATCGCGAGAAGAAAGACGTGATCGCGCGACGCATGACGTCACTGCGGGCGCGAACTGTCGCGAGACAGCGCAAATGGCTAAAAACAATACAACATCTCATGGAGAACGCGACCGGATCAAGAAAACTTGTCGGCGAACGCAGGGATTCAGGTAAGGCGATCGCGCGCGCGCGAGAATGTATTATTTTACAGCGCGAGCAAGAAACAAATTATCGCCAAGCTGCGGAAACCGGAATTTTTGACATTTTCGCGCTCTCCGCGGAACGCAAAAAAGTCAAATTATCGCAATTTCCGCGAACGGAACGAAATTTTTGCCCAGGCCTAGTAAAGTCCCTGCTTGGCCGGCTTGAGTGGAAGGGCCAAGAGCAAATTCATTGGACCACGAGGTGCACAGATAGAGTGGCCTGAGGTTTGCAGACGCTATGGTGATATGAGGACATTAACAAAAACTGTGTATGTAAAAATGAAATACAGGTCCCATGCTCAAAAGTGATTCTTACATGTGTTAAGATGAGAAAAGATTGTGTGTATAGGAAGTGCCTCACATAAGCAACCATCAAGGAGAGATTGGCAGGTTCTCAAAAACTTCTCCCTCTCTCATCATCGGCACTCTCCTAAAAGGAAATGAAAACCAACACCCTTAACATAAATGAAAAAGAAATAGGTGTGTGTGCCCTAAATAATGAAAGTGCACATCTAAACAAATATGTCCCCTATAGAACCCTGTTTAGGGAGGAGAACCTTCTTCCTCATAAACAATTAAAATGTAGCTACGAAGGAGCACATTGCACTTATACTACATTTTGTAGTGCCCGTTCTCATAGTTAAAAAACCATACCATGTTTAGACCATTTTAAGCTGAACGGCCACCATGTTTCATTGACACTTCACATTTTAACAAATTCATCAGGACAACAGTGTATTTGCTCGTCCATAACAGTACAAGTATTAGAGCACCCTGATGTGACCTCCTGTTTACCACTGCTATTACTTGCAGGGAAATACTCAAACCATTTTACAGTTCCCTGCCATGTCTTGGGCTACATTACATCTGCAAACCACACCTTGTACCCTATGGGTCAGTATACAAGTCACGGAACACAACTGATCTACATAGCTACCCCACAAACATTCCGACCACTCACTGCGGTGCTAAGCATCTTCTGCGTTTGAATCCCCTGGCACCATCCTGCCACACCCATCTATTTATTGGTTGCCTCCACAAATTAATTACATGAAAATATGCCTTTCTTTAGAGACTCTCAGGGGTAAATTTACAGGGATGTAATGTCAACTCAACCTAATTGTTTTTGGCTAAGGCGGCCTTTTTTTATCACCATATTTACAAATTGCCGCAAAGTCATGTTAGCGACATTTTCACAGTTATCAACAATATTTCAGAGCTCTACTTCGGTTAGTGTGACTTACTGAAAGTGAGATCTAAAGGTAGGCATTCCCATGCTAAAACTCCAGCAAAACACCCAACGCGATATTTACAAGGAATTTCTTACATACCGCTAAAATAGAAAAACTGCCACTAAGTACCAATAGCAGCCGTTTTTTACCACTCAAAGTTAACTGATCTTAAAGATGATGCTAACACTCTTGTAGAAAAGTAGAACACTCTCAATTTATCCTTGGCAAACTCAACGACAACATGGATCTTTTGCAACTGCAGCTAGAAGCACCAAGGAGACCACCGCCACCACTACTGAGGCAGTGCCAGAGAAGGGAGCATAAGGAGGCCATTACAGGCTAAAGATGGCTCAATTGTCCGCCCCTGAACCAGATTGTGCCAAGGCTGCAGCCCACATCCCAACGCTGCACCAACCTCCCTGCACAGACGAAGCTACTTGCTGTCGCCCACATGCTGGCCTCAAGAACGTTTCAACCTACCACCTCCAGATTGGCATGAGTATCACATGCTTCCTTTTCACTGTATGTCCCCACTGTCTGGGATGCCATTATCAGCCTGATGCTACAGAACCTCTACTTCCCCAACACTGTGCTAGAACAACTGGATAACAAGCAAGGGCTTTATGCCATTGCTGGATTTCCGCATGTGTTGTGGGCAATGGACTGCACCCATGTTCAACTTGTGCCTCCTGTGGAAACTGCACACATTTACAGAAACAGATAGCACACCTACTCCATGAATGTTCATGCTATTGTGGACCATCTTAGAGTTTATTGTCGCAAAGTACCCTGGTAGTGTGCATGATTCCTACATCTTCTGCCAATCTGTCCTTAAGGAGCGGTACCAGAATGGCACCTATGGGAATGGACTGCTTGTTGGTAAGTACAACTCTAACACACAACACACCACAAGGCACTCAATCATGTAGGTAAACAGTGTTAAATTGCTCATGTTTTAAAATACACTGTGCATACATTATTGCTGTTGCAACTTTTATCTCCAAACATATAATGCAAAAGAACAACATATAGTTATTAAGTCTCTCCAAGGGAGTAGCCGGGAAATTTAATAATCACCCACTTTGAGTCTCAAGGAACAAAAAAAATCCTTCCAAAGTTATTGATCCTAACAGTTACCATTCAAGTGCTCATGGATTTAGCTCCCCTTAGTATAATGCTTGCAAATGATGCATATTGCAGCCTGTACATTTTAAGATATTTGCAAAATTTCACATTTACCAGTATTAACTTCTTTCTTTCATTCCTACCTATGTTTACTCTGTCTTTCTTTCCAACCTTCTGTTTATGCCCTTCATTTCCATTCTCATCATTAACTTTTTCAATCTCCTTTTACTTTTGTCTTTTTACATTTTATGTGTACACCTTTCTAGCTTTCTGCTCTCTCATTATTCCTGTTCATTTTTCTTTGCTGCTTGCCATCTTCACATTCTTCTCTTCTTGTTGTGTCCTTTCTTTAAATCACCTTCCAGTCCTTCCATCACCCCTTCTTCCCATGTTGCCTTACCTTTTGTTTTCCTTCAATTCCTTAAATCTTTCTATTCCCTCTTTCCTTCTCTAGCCCTTCCATCCATCACTCAGTTCAAATGTATTTGTCTGCTTTCCTTCTTTCTATGTCTGCTCCATATTTAATCACAACACATTTTTTCCATTCTTATAATTTTTTCCTAACCTTCTTTCCAAGCTTAATTGTTTTCTTCCCCCCCCCTTCCTTTTGTATTCCACTTCCTATGTTTTATGTGTACTCATGTTCCATCCTGCTTCCTGTTAGCTTTCCCTTGTTACCCATTTGCAGTCTGCTTTCCTTCCATCCTGCTGTTGCATTGCCTTTGCATCTAACTTACTTTTTCCATTAAATTTAAATAAAGTTTCTTTCTTTTATCACTGTTTCAAGCTCCCTTGTTGCAGAGTTATAGCCTGGTATTCAATGCTTCTACTCTTGATAAGTTTCAAATTCTGACTTACAATGACACTTTACCTACAGATGTTAAGAAGGGCTGTAAAAAATTCTGTCCCAAGCTCCCCTGCTTAATCCAGTATAGCGGGTGCTTCTTTATACCCTTGAGTTGCACATGTTGACACTTACTAAGCCAGTATGGCCCACATAAACTAGTCTAATGGGATGAGGCACTGCTATCTATCATGATGCTAAGGTGGAGGACATGGCCATTTTCTTACTACCTGGTAATGTGAAACATTTCTGCAGAATATTACAAGGACCAATAGGTATGAAGTAAGGCATGATATTACAAAGGACATCACACAGTTTGCAAATAACAATATTGTATATCATGGACAAATTGCTACTCATTCCCTGTCAAGAATAATTTAGACCAAAACCTGATTATACACATCCAATGTAGAGGGGCAGTGTGCAAGTTGTGCACCACCGTACGGAATCATAACTGAGGAAACAGAAGTATAGGGCTCATTCTCATCTACACTATGATTAGTACCAGTGATCTGAATTACACAATGTAAGAGGGAGAACCACAGATTTCATGACATTGTTTTTGAAAACTGTACTGCATAGCTTAATGTCATCTCCAGACAACAAGATGACATGTGAATAATGGGACAATGGTGGCCGCTTGGTTAGCCAAAAGCATCTTTTTGTCATTAATTGAACATGGATGTTGTGGATGTCAAAGAAAAACACAATACACCTGTTAGACACTGAGAAAGCAAAGTATCCCCTGTGTGAACTAGGTGTACCACAAGTCATTCCCATGGGCAAGAGGAGAGATGGCATTACACTCTTCCATGATATTGCAAATCAATTACATACTGTAGTACTGCAATCGTTACTCACAGCAATGCAGCATTACATCACAAATCAAAGACACATATCCCATACAATTTGCACAAAATGTAAAGAATTGCAGTGACTGAATCACCACAGCTCTTGTCCAAGGGTCCAGACGGTGCAGACTGTGCAGCAAAGTGTTCCCTCATACACACACCACATCACCCCCTACAGCTAACAATAACATCTCCGAGAGCATATTGTGAGTGTCATTGAGGAAATCAGCACTCCTACTGCGAGCACAGACATACAATGACTGGATACCAAATATTGTCAAAGATATGGCCTGCACTGGCCCCAAGGTGTCATGCATTGCAGTCTACGCAGTATACTTGTTCAATGGTTCTGTGCAACCTCACAACACATTACTAACTTCTGTATAGTTTCCTTACAGTGGACACTGTGCACCAACATGTGTCGATAAACATCGCACATGGTCACATACATCCACAGTCATGTCCATGCCTGACAGATTGAAATAAGTAGATCCTGAAAAAAAATGCTTACAAATTTTGTGCCAGAGGCAAGTTACTTTTACAGCTACTGTCATGTCTCATGTAATTGTAAGGATGAGGATTCCCTATTTTGAATGGTACCCATACATCCAAATAGTGAAGCATGTTAGACAATTGTCTCAAAAATCTTTAAATACACATTGACTTTGGTGAATAATCACATCCTACAAGGCATTGGCAATTTGCTGATTTTCAGAAAATGGAGGTATCACAGGGGGCAGCACAAAAGTCTATGTAGTAATGTGTAAGCTATTACCAATGACAATTGTATGTCTTGGATGCTGTTTACTGGCATGTAGTAGACCGTGTGCAAGGTGAATGTAGAAAGCTGGACACTGGACACAATGCTTACTAATGTACTTCTCATCACATCATGTTCACATCATGATTGTAGGCTAATGTACCTCCTTTTGCATTTTCTTTTTTAGCTGACCAAGGTTATGCAGTCATGCCATGGCTGATGTCACCGGTAAAAAATCCTCAGACCCAATCACGGAGATACTACAATGTTGCACTTGGCAGCACCAGGACCATAGTTGAAAGGACTTTTAGTGTCCTCAAAATCCCGTTTAAGGTGCCTGGACATATATGGCGGAAGACTGTTAACTCAACACCCCCGGTATGGAAAATCATTTTTGTTTGTTAAATACTATACACCATGTGTGTCTAGACTAATAGACCTTTGCCCGACAACAATGTGGATCTGGAAGATCCTGAGGATGGGTGGGAAGAAGAAGAGGACCAGAGGCAACATGCCAGTACAGCAGCAGCAACCCATAGGAGGGATGGAATCATCAATAATTTCTTCACATATATTAATTTAATGTTCACATATAAATATGGACTTATTAATTTCATGGTTATGTATAAAAATAAACAATAATTTAACCAACATCTTGTAAACTGTGTTAATCTCAATTGAAGATTATACTTCTGGCATACTGTAGTTGATCTCCTTATGTCACACAGACCAATCACCTAGCAAAGTATATGATAATACCTATGACATAACCTGGTATCATTAAACATCTAGTGCATGTCAACTACAAAAAGAAGATGAAGCACCATTGGAAAATACTAAGTGCTTGGTGTATTGTGCCCTATGAAGCATCAGGTCCATAATTCATTTGTTTGTGTCAAGATATCCTGCTTCCAGTGTATAAATGTATCTGGGGTCAGACTGCTCTTCCCACTGCAAATGGTGTGTGAAATCATCTTGGTGTGTTGCATTTAACCGAAAATATGTGTACAGACACAAGTCCCATAGCTACATGACACTGGTGAGCAGGATCACCTGGAAGGTGGGGAGGCTGAAGAAGAAAAGGATAAGGATGCAAGACCAACTGTTGCTTCCATACAGTGGAGAGACAACATATTTCACCAAGTATACACATAATGTCCGGTCTTACATGTGATACTTCCCCTATACCTCAGACATATGTCACTGTAACTATAGGTTGGTAAATATCTTGAAAAGCAAACACTGTGCAAGACTCAGCTTTCCACACTTGAATTGGCCTACAACACTCATCACAAACACTGACACATAGGTTACCCATGCGATCACTGAGAAAGCAACTGTATTCATAAGGTGTACGTAGGCCAAATAGGATAATAATGTGTGGATGTCCTATTCCCAACATCATTAATGTGCCATGGCAAGCATTTGACAACAAGTGCTATCCTCATCACATCACACTTACTACACAAAACAACTAATGTACGTCTCATGGGTAGAGTGTGTCAGGGATCCCAACAAGCATGGCCAATACATGCAAGGCAACATACAACTTTGTACACACTCAGAGGCAAATACAAGGTACTAAGAAATATCAAAAAGCTAATTTTACCAAAGAGAAATGACATCACCTAGCTCAAAAATGCGACTCAACTAATCGAAACATTGATAGGTTAATGGATGTAAACTGGGTATTTGTTAGCACTACACTTGTCAACATATATGCATTTTTTAAAACCTAGCTCAACACAAATACGAGCATGCACCCCTAGGAAATGGTAATGTCACTTAGTGTTGTCTGTCACCAAGAAACTGCCCAGAACTCATGAACACACATAAATATCATGTGGGTGTCACATCACATCATCCTATGTTACCATCTCCTCACATATTCATGCACATATGGGCCCAAAAACATAGTGGGATGTAGGCAATCTTGGCTTCAACATGCAGGACCCGTATCTACATATTCCACCATGTAAAAGGACATATCTAAAGTGTCAAAACTGCTGAGGGCCGCATTTGTCAGTGGATACAGCCAACGGAACATCACTTTTTGTGATGTTCTGATGGGGAACTCACCTTCTCCTGATTTTTAAAGTGGTGTCAAGCCACATAATGTGGCTGAATGCTGCATTGGAATTGAGGCACATTTACATGCTCCACTTAGCGTGAAAGCGGTTTACAAAGGGAGTTGCATTGGGGCTTCTGCTGCAACATACTTAGCCTCATGATGTGGCCCCAGATATAGTAAGCTGAGGCCATGCCAAAATATATATTGGCTCTGAAAAGGAGGCTCAGAAGGGTGATATGAGTACAAATCATTGCATTTTCCCCTTAGTTTGTACTTCGAATGTGTGATGGAAGCTGCTGTACACTTTGAAACAGCATAGTTCTATTCAGAACTGTTAGAGGTAATCTACGATGAAAGGTCGGAGGCTTGCGTTGTACAAAATTGGTAGCTTGGCGCATTGGCTTGTCTTAACAAACAGGGATGAGGCATATTTACCATAATTATGGTGCATCCATGTGCGTGCCCTTGCGCTGGTGCCAACAAATATGGGCAATGCCAGTGCAGGCACACATGCGCTATGTAGCAAGGTTGACTAAACTGCATGTTTTTTTCCGTGCATGAAGAGACACCTTTCAGCACAGAAAATAATCTAAAAAGGTGCAGTGACTTATCCATGACTGCTTCAGAATGAAACACACAGGGAATGAGCTGAAATGCATGAGTACTTATTATACGTCTCCAAGTCTTGCCTGTCTAATGGCGCATTTTCAGAGGTGTCAATGTTGACACAGCCTCGTGTGAATCTGGAGCTGTATTAAAATTTTTGGATGTTGTGGTAGAACGTCCATTACAACACCAATTTCACATCCCTTTACTGTAGTGGACTGCTGTTGTAAGGCAAATATTGACAAGGTGGCAAAAATCCATGTTAAGTGGCTTTGCCCCAACCTGAAAATATGGAGATGTTTTTAACACCAACAAAGCAAAAAGAAAACTGACATTCCATTGGCGTTTGTTCCTTGTATGCATGCCCCCAAATCTTTGACACAAGTACTAAATGCTTGGTTTACACATATGTGTGTGTCTGAACCCCACAACAGTGGCACACATCTTACTGGAATGGGGTAAGTACTTGGCACATATATAGTCACACCTATAACATATGGAAAACAGTATGACTTGAACAATTGTAAACATTGCCAATCAAACATTGTGAAGTATGGCACAGCATGAATCTGTGAAGGTTTGCATGTTGACAGCCTTGACACATTTTGAACCAAAGACATCTGACCAAGGAAATCCATATACACAATGTATGTCACATGCCATAGACCGTTGCTAGGCATGCAAGAGCTAAAACATGGTACAAGTACAGGTTAAATACCACTTGACATTACTTTTATTCACTCTTTACATGTTAGCATGAAGTTTCTCATACCCGCAAAACAAAAAGCTTGCAAAGTACCGAGTTGTAAAACAGAATTCCATTCTAAACTGTTAGTGGCAAAACAATTCAAGCAAGCTCCAAAAACATGCTGCAAACGCATATGAAGTGATGTCAACATGCATCCTGTCCCCAGGAATTGTGCTGTATACTTTCACTTTTCCTCACACTATTAGTGTACTTTGAGCTGTGTGGTTGTGTTTTATAGTAGTGTGTTGAATCTGTATAGTCAAAGTGTACTTGTGGTGTCTAGTCTGTTGTCCCTACTGTCCCTGTCAAGTCCTGTGTCACATATTTGTCATTTTTTTCCGTGTTTACTCTTTTCGGGTGTCTGTCTACTGGGTGTACAGTTACGTTTTTAATAGTTACTGTTACTTTAGGTTGGGTTTTCTATACATAGAGGGCATAGGACTGTGGGGAAAGATGTTGATGTTGGAGGATGCATTTGACGCATTTCTCGGGCTGGTGAAGTTCTACCTTCCCAGGATGCTTGAGAGTAGGGGACGTGTTTTGGTGGGCGATGATGTGAAGGTCTAGAAACTTCACTGGAACTGTATCTGCAGGCACATGCAGCACATCTTTGGTGTGGACAGGACTGCCCAACAACTTAAACATTGGTGGCAGGATTGCGTTGGCTGGGAGGGTGACCTCTTGGATAACCTGGCCATCATCGTTGGCAGGCAAGGTGGTCAGTACATGAATATAATTGTCTGTCTTCACACTGTGTGTTCCATATAAATTACTTTATTTATTGTTGATATTTTAGGTCAGAAGCAGGCTGAAAACTCCATGAGGAAACAGTTGGAGTGCACAATTAAGCCTCAATTGCTGATGCTACACTCGGACAGTTCATATAAATGCAGGGGTGCGCCAAATTTAGGAACATGCGGCACAGCCTTGCATTTACCCTAGGACTGGTGCTAAATTTTGCAGCCTAGTGCCAACACAGGCACTCTGGCACCATTGTGCAAGGCCTCCTACATTGCAGGGAAAGCTTGTTATTGTGCAGGAAGGTATCCCTTCCTGTACATGAACAATCAGTAATGGAAATTTGTAACCTCTACATTTGCTTTTTCATGCCGCACACATAGAAAATGCGGCTCATCATTTTCAATGATTGTTAAAATGCAGGAAGGGACACCTTACTGCAGAAAACACAATCTCACTGTGTATTCATTAGGGGTGGGTGGAATTTGCAAAATTAACTTTCACAATTTATCACGAAAATGCTAAAAATCTCCGCACACCCGCCAGAAATATCGCGAAGACGCAGAAGTTTTTTTCCCGCCTGTTCGCGGTATTTTTTGCGTGATCGTGGGTCGCCAACTTACCTATGCGGTTGCTCACGGGCGCGGCCATCTTGTTTTCACTTGTCCTGCCCTCTCGCAATGCTTACTTCCTGTTCCGGGTCGCACAATGCATGTTCGCGCCCGTTCGCGGTCGATATTTCCTGTTCGCGACTGCTTTTACTTGATCGCGTTGCTTTTTGCTTGCTCGGGAAGAAAATATCGCGCGAACGTGCGCACGTGGTCGCAATGGGCGCGGCCATCTTGTATTTCACTCTATTGCATGGTTCTGGGGCCTGTTTTTCAATCCTCTCCAAATCTTTTCAATCCTTGGTTTAAACCCACTTTTTTTTAATCTTTCTTATTTATTATTTATCTTACTATTTTCCAGCGTCTATATTTTTGGTTTTTGTCTCCTTTTTTTGTTTTTTAGCTACTTTTTCTCTGTCTATTGCCTGCTATTATTTATTTCCTTTACTTCTTTAATTTTATTACCTTTTCTTACCCCAGAACCATGTCTAAGGGTAGGGCTGGTGGACGACGCAGCCAGAGCTGCGACCGCCTTCCTTGCGGAAGGCGGCGCCCACAAGGAGTGCAGGCACGTCCTTATTTGGGGAGGTGGAGTTGGCTGCACTAATTTTCTTTGTGCAGCGCCACCTCCCCTCAACCCTGGCAGCAGGTGGCAGGCCTGGGTCTGGGTACGGCCTCTGGGAGCGTCGGCAGCGGTGGGGGAAGGTGCACCGGGCAGTGTCGCGCTTCTCTGGGGTCCGGCACACCCGGGCGCAGCTCACGCACCGGTTGTCCGACATCCTGGACGGTGAGCAGGACCTGCTCGGAGTGGAGGTCCCGAGGCTTGGTGAGTACCTATTTAATTATTACAACTTTGTGTCTGTTCTTCTGCTCTGTGTTATATATTGCAAATATCGTTTTTTATTTCCAACCAGCTAGAATGTTGCTGCTTACATTCCAGGTTAATTACGTTTAAAAGTCTTCTGTGATTATGACACAGGTGCTCTTCTGTGCTACTACTAATCTTACTTGTTTGCAACTTTGCGTTTGCGCTTGCTTAGCGTGATTCTTTATGAGTTTATTTTGGAGAAATTAAGTTACGTAATGCTACAGTGACTCTAGTCCACTCCTTACTTTGTCCTGTCACTAATAGATAGGGGCGGATTGATACTTAGGTTTAGGTACGTTGTATGAGCTTCTAATTTGTTAGTGGTATGCGTGATGCCCCCTCAGTTACGTGACATGGTGCTAGTACGGCAGTCTTTATTAGAAGTTTAGAACCTTTTCTAGTTTGTTCAATGAGTGGTGGTAATTGGCTTAGCACTAGCAGAACATCAGCATCAATCAATCAACCCAAAATTTGGTGTATACACAAAATGTAGTCATGTGTCCTCCATGATTTGACCATATGCATTGTTGAGGAATAAAGTGGAATTGCATACTTAATGTACAATTGGCATGCCTGGAATAGGTGGGCTAGGTTGGGTGGTACTTCGTACTTAGGCTTAGTTGTAACTTAGTATTCTGGAATCAGAATGGAAGACTAGATTACTGTTGATAAATAGTAACTTAAGTAGTCTATCTGCGAATCCCCCGATATTACTTGTTGACCACATGAGATCGGTCAATTTAGTTATTGCAATTGTTGTTTACACAAGTGTTTTTTGACCGTTGTTGAAAAATATTGTATTTGTTTGACACCATCCATCAATGTTTGTCTCTTTCTTATATCTTTCCTGTTCATCATTCAGCACCCAGGGGCAGACAGACAGGGAGTGGGGGTTCGGCGGGACAACAGTCCGAACAGCACCAGGAGGACACCAATGAGGGCTCCTCTGCTGGCCCCAGTAAGTCTTCTTGTTTTTAATAATATTTCTTATTCCATAACTTTTACTTCCCCATATTTTTCACGAACTATTGTTTGTTTCCAAATGCTATATTTTTTACCAACAATTATCCTTCGATCTGTACGGTTTCAAAAATCTTATCCCTGCCTCCGCTATGATGACTCTCAGTACTACTACTACTACTAATACTATCAGTCTGTCTGTACTGTAGTAGCTAGTCTTGCCCAGTTGGCCAGTGCCACTCTTTATGTGAAAGGTTGTAATATAAAACTCATATTCACCAGTAGCTCGAGCCATTGAGTCCAATCCTTTGGGTCGTCGTCTTGTACTACTTCTACTCTTATTGATCTTGAGTCTTTGTTAATCTTGAGGCTTTGAAAATTCACAGCAACAAAAGCCCAACCAGATTTATTACTATTTTGATATGATAGCCTATAGGACATACTACTACTGTTATGGATCTTGCACATACACAGACATTTGCACCAGAACATAGGATGTTGGTGATGGTAGGTTGGACCTTCCTCATACACCTCAATCAGAAATTCAGCACCCACCACAATTCCACT
Source organism: Triturus cristatus (assembly GCF_964204655.1). Classification (NCBI taxonomy): domain Eukaryota; kingdom Metazoa; phylum Chordata; class Amphibia; order Caudata; family Salamandridae; genus Triturus; species Triturus cristatus. The sequence goes on from NC_140583.1 coordinate 901,854,672, forward strand.
GCTCGACTATAGTACTGTCTTGTCATAACTATTAGGTCTCTGAACCCTCCCCCCAAGATACCCACAAGTAGACAACCCAGAACATAACACACCCAACCTCTCAGTCATGGAAGCAATGCACATGCACACCCTTACTTTAATTTGCTCACTCGTGTAAGTTAGTCCACACCAATTACCACCAAGTCTATGTAAGTTCAAAATGTTTATTTTGAATTGAGAACGAAGCTCTGTACATTGTTTTATTATAAAATGCAGCACCAACCGGAAAATCAATAACATTAAAACAATATACATTGTTACACTTATACAGTTGGGAATTAAATCATGATAACTGAACAGTGGTGGAAGGCAGCACCACCATCCCCTAGGAATTTAATTTATATAAATTTATAAATGAAGATGTGAGTGAAGGGACCCCTCACCTTAGAAGAACCTAGTACTGGTAGTTGTTGCATCATTCAGAAGCTCTGGTTCATAGAAGTGAATATTCCGTCTGTAATGTGAAAAATGAAATGGTGTGCGTTAGTATATTGCAACTTGCAAGCATTTCTCAGCCGTGCCAAAAAGTGTAGCATTTATGGATAAGCAATATGGACTAACAGTACACCAGTACTTCCTAAAAAAGTGGCTTGTTAATGTTTTTGTTGACCGCTTGTACGCAGCGCGTAGACTAGACAGTAGAGGCAGGTCATGTGGGCTCAAAGGTGTCTTATACAAGAAGCTGCAAGGTAACGTCACATGTGCAAAAATAAAAGACACAAAGGTAAAATGGTAGCATGGCTAGGGCTAATTAAGCAAAGGCTACAATTATCATATATAACTATTAGTGTCTACTCTACTACTACCTGATTTGTACTAGTGATGTATGTTAGTATTAACTCATTTTTCAACCTTGCTACTGATCAATAGGGGGAGGTGTATATGACGCCTAATAAATGTGTAATGTTTTCTAGGCGCACTACCGACCACCATTGGTGGTGCCACCGAAGGCGACGCGGAGGGTGAGGATGCGGCAGTTGCTGCAGATAGCAACGGAGCGGTAGGGGGAGTGGCAGCACCAGTGGCGGGCGGTGGTAAGTTAGATTCATAATCCTTAACTATTGTTGAACTTGACAGTACACTCACTGCAAGGGTGTACTGTATGTATATGTATACTGTACAGTTGCGACTTAGGGCCCCATTAGGATGGCGGGCGTATTGCCCCCGCTGGGCCGGCGGTATTCACTGCCGACACCGCAGGGGCAAACCTCCCGCCATCCCTGTAGAAAATATTCAGACCCCCCACATGTCGACCAGGCGGAAAATGGTTCAACATGGCGGTGGTGTCTCTCTGAACACACCACCAGCCATATAATCTGCATTTTAGAATGCCTTTGTGTGGCGGCATTGCCGTCCGCCACGGAAAGGCATGCAGACATTGCAGAGTATGCTTGGGGGCCCCCATGGAGGGTACTACCTACCTAATGCTATGGTACCCCCCCTGCCTTTTAAAGCAAAACGTGACAGGCTCCGTGCGGGGCCCATCATGTTGTGCTTGGAAAAGCAGCACAACATGTATTTTTAGCATTGCTTTCGGCAACGCCAACCAGAATGTAAAAAAAACAGGATGCGCCCGCCACTGTGCCGGGCGCATCATCCTAATTAATTGTCCCCACGGGACCCCCACCCTTGTTAGCATGAGGAATGAGGATGGCGGGTGGACAAAGCCCGCCCGCCAATAGATGTCGTAAGTAAGTATGAGTTGTTGGGGACGTTTGAGGGGTGAACTAGAAGACTAGAATTCCCTTTAATTGGCAAAGGAGCGGGAGTATTGAGTAACCAATGGCCTCATCTATCTCATTTCAACTCCGCTTTGAAAGTTTTATGGCGAAGAGCACCTGGTGCACTCACTGTTCAACTAAAAAGTGAAAGACGGGTGGAAGGAAGAAGGACGGGCGAGATTTAAAATGTTATGTACTACTGTGCTTTATAGACAGTGCTACTCTACCATGCCACTATGTGTATAAATAATTAACTTATCTTACTGGTTTTCTAAGAGTATATTTTACAATTGTCTTGTTTTTTTCTTTTTCATACACAGCTACTCCGAAACTAAATCGTAAGGAGTTGGCCGCCAAGGCACGGCGCCGGAAGCTGGAGGCAATCCAGCGGGAATACCGGCGGCTGGTGGTCTTAGCCGAGGAGGAGGAGGAGACTGCGGCAGCAATTCTTCAAGCCTCCTCCAGTGCCCCAGCCACCGCCCTCCAGCGGTACGGCGCCACCGTCTGGCGGCTGCCCGCTGCCACCGTAGTGCCATCTCCGGTGCCCCCCCACTGCGACTGCAACTGCCGTGCACTCAGACGCCGCGCCGCCCGTTTAGAGGGCCAGATGCGTGTCCTCCTTGAGTCCCGCCCCACGCCTTAGTCCCTGTCATCATCTTCTGCCCCTTTTTTAATTCTTGTTTGGGTGGGTGGGTGGGAACTTGTTTGGGCGTTACAGACTTTTTCTCCTATGGACATTGGTTGGGGTTAGGGAGGGGGGTGGGTCAGCTTTTGTGGGTTTAGTTTATTTTTGTTAGGGTAAATTAAATATATTTTTCTATGTTACATGCAATGTTGTTAATGTTTTGTAGGTGGGTATCTGTTTTACATCACACTGTTTCCTTGCTGGTGCATGGCCGCCCATAGCCTGTGTTTGATTTAAATAATTGGCTGACTGTATAAGACACAAACAGATAGATGCGACACACCTCACTCATTGACTTGTCCTTCTAGTACTTTCAGTCTGTCCTCTAGTCTATGCATTCTTTATTTGGACTGGTGTGTGAAAATGAAATCATTGACAACATGTCCATTATTAATTCTGCCTCCCCCAAACCTCTCTCTTACCGGTGCTTGATGTTTATGTCCAACTGTGGCACAGCAATGGCTGCATGGTGAAGATGGTTTCCTTTTTCATACATGCCATGATTGGGGTGGTGGTGGTGGTGGTAGTATAGTAGTAGTAGTAGAAACTGGCAGGGTGGCAGCATTTGCAAAAAAATAAAAGGAGACAGTCAGTAGCCTTTCAGAGACTGTTAGAGGAGTGGTAGAATGACAATAAAACATAATGGTGGTTGGGATAGCCTACTAGACAGAGTTACAAACTATAGTTGTGTCGAGTTACTTGACTAGGCCTACAGCCTAACAGTTAGTGCTGTATATGAGGAATGACAACAAACAAATCCAATCAATGGCGGCAATTCATGCTGAGGTATATGTTCCTTTGTTAAATAAAATAACCTCTGAAATATCCTACTTATGGGTGGGCAACTGGGCAAGCAGAAGAAGATCATCGCTCTGCCCGGAAATTGAAGTAGTGTTGCTTTCGCCACATCCGCCCCAGCAAGTGTGTGATTAAGTATTGGTGTACATTTAATTTAGTCACACCTCGACAATCAGTCACACAGCCCGGGGGAAGAGGGTTAGGGTTTGTTGAATGGATGGGAAGGGGTTTTTTGGGAAAGGTTTGACATAGAAAAACAGTATGCATGGACAAACAAACGACACTCATTGAAGACTACCATATCCATATGTTAAGGGAGAAAAAGGAAATGCATGCATGATGATGAGAGACCCGGATTACAAACCCTTCTAGTTCTTGTTCTGTTGTTACGGCCTTAATACTTTTACAGATAGCAAATAGAAATGTTAAATATTGGTAGAGAAGAATCGTAAACACAGAGCAAACCTAATGATGATAACAACAACTCCAAGAACACACTGTTGTAAAGATTGTATACAAAATATTAATCAAATTATTTAAAAGAAGATTAAAGTGGATACTGTTACTGTGTTATCCTGGTACAAAATGTGGACTTGATTTGCATCTCGGCATTCCTCTTGCTCCTCTCGTCCATCAATCTTGGGCGTGTCGCCTCGCCACTCGCCACTGCCCGGCTGGAAAAACAATGTTGATTTATTGGTAAGATAAGTGTGCATTGTAATGTTTTCCAAAGTATAGGGCAAGGCCCGCCCTGTAATTGTAGCTGGAAAACCAAAGGGGATATTGAGAAACAAAGTTGAAACAAATGCACAAGTTATGGTGTAGTGCAACAAGAACACTTTCCGAGGTGGCATGTATGCATCATCTCTACTCTAGTCTGTTTCCAGCATTGACCTTCAATAATAACAGGAGAGAGCAGGCCCACAGTGCTTAGCAGTAGCACATCCTACGTTAAGACTTTAGAGTACTTTTTTTTTTCAAAGAGTTGGACAAACGCAAAGCACATTATCCATTCCAAACATAGCATTTTACAGTTTAAGTTAGTAAAATCAATGCACCGCAGTTATCCCACCGCTACCCTCTATTCCACTTCTACACAGACATTTGGGTCTGCTGTGGTTGTTGTTGACGTGTTTACCTTTAGGCTTTTACATTTTATGCCACTCATGAAACGTCCTCCTGACTTCATCATCATCTCCGATACTTTTACTGACTGACTGTGAAGATCGGCCTGCAGTATAAGTACAAATTTTATTACACAACAAGAGTAGAAATATTACTGACTTGAGTCATTCTTTAGTGTGTACAGAAAGATAGATTACTAGTGCACTTTGACTTCACTTTGTGCACAACAAACAAACAACGAAAACACAAAGACCAATCGCTCAGAGTCAGGTGTCCAATGCATGCCATTAATTGTCATTACCTGTTCCTTCTCATCTTAAGTTAACGGGCCGTCTATTTCGCCATCATCATGATGGACAGTGCTGTTGTGTCAATCATACTCATTGCGCAGATTGAGTGAGTCCCCTTCCTGTATTGAATTAAAAGCAATGTATCACCTAGCTGTAGGAGAAGTACAAATTTAATATTTGCAAGAAGGGGAAAATTGAATTTACCTTGAGTTAAGTTTAGTGTGTTCTGTAGAAAGTTGATTAGTGGCAGTGCACAATTACATAAATTCATGCACAACAAACACAACAAAATCTAAATCATTCAGTCTGTGACTCTGCATCCAATGCATGACATCAATCATTACCTGTTCCGTCTTATTTTCAGTTAATGGCCAGTCTCTCTCGGCTCTGAAAGGAGGATAGCTATAATAGTCATCTGATTCATGCTCCACTTCTTTTGGAAGGACTAGGAAAGTTTGAATTTGTTGTTGTATTATTTACCATCATCCAATCATCATTCATGAGGGAAATGGAATTGAGCAGGAGATTCAGTATGGAGCGGAGGAGCTGGATTCAGAGGACTGTACTGTCAAATTGCAGACACCTGAAACTTCTATATTAAATTAGAAGTGTAGAAGACAGTGGTAATGGATTTGTTGTGATTCACAAGTCTGTTACCGAAACGACAGACACACAAACAAAGGGGGAAAAAAGAGAGGAAGACAGGAAGTGCAAGCCTAATTGTCAGGGAAGTATAGCTTGTCCTCAAACTCTGGGGGTTCAGCCAGTAGTAGGTAATCATGTGACACAATACTTCCGTCACCTGAGCCGCTGTCCTCATCTTCCTCCATTGCTTCATGTATTGTGTAATTCGGTGGTATGAAGTGCTGATTCATTTTGATCATTGTTAACCTCTCCACGTTTTTTGGCGATAGACTGGTCCTTCTCAATGTTACAATGGAACCAGCAGCACTGAAAATACGTTCGGAAGAGACACTTGAGACAGGGCAAGCCAGATAGCTTATCGCCAGGCTGCTGAGCTGTGGCCATTCAGACCTTTTCCTATACCAATACTGCAATGGGTTTTGATCAATGCACACCTCTGTTGGGTCGTCCAGATAGGCCTGGACCATCCGCTCAATGTTCAGGGTTGCTGCTGGTAAGGTTTCGGGCTCTTTTCTCTGTGCATCAGCACTGTGCCTATTAATGCCTAACTTTACATACCAATCGTGTAACGATTGTACTCCGCCTACTGATCCAGTTATTGTTGCTGTGGTCGATAGTGATCGTGAGTCTTGTGATCCAAACGCACTGCCCTCAGCCGACGAAGTTTCACTTGATCCTGCATGGCCTGCTGCAGTACTTCTTGTGGGTTGATCTTGCGGGCCTTTAATTAGCAGCCGTTCATTTTCCAACTTACTGGCCGCTTCAGCTATGCAAGTTTTGTAGCGGGCAATATCAATCTCGGAAAAAGCAAAGAATGTCTTCAGCCCAAATTTTGCACGTGGATCCAGAATTGTAGCACAAATGTAATGTTCTTGTGACAAATTTTTATTTTGTATCCTTACATTTTCAGCTAAGCGAAGGGATAAGCTCTCCACCAAGTCATGAGCTTCCCTTTTGTCCTCTACACCTTTGTATGATTCAGACACATTATTCAGCTGATGCTCTAGCATTTGCAATAATGGGATAGCTTGGCCCATTGTACAGTCCTCCTTGCTGACTTCACGTTTGAAGACCTCAAAAGGACAAAGCATCTCAGTCAGGCATTTAATTAGGCTCCATTGCTCCAGCTCAAGGTTCATGCCTTTAACAGTAGCATCCCCTTTTCTTTTCCAGACATATTCATGGAGTGACCTGTACTGCTCATACAGACGATCAAGCACGTAATACGTTGAGTTCCAGCGTGTTGCCACCTCCTGGATGAGTGCCTTGCCTGGCATTCTATGTTCATGTTGGATGATCCTCAGCTGCTTCCGAGCTTTAAAAGAATGGCTGAAATGAGTGCATATTCTTCGGCAGATGGCCAGTAAATTGCTGAATATGGGTTCTTTTTTCAGAAAGTCTTGAACTATAATGTTTATGCAGTGCGCCAAACATGGAACCCTGAAATAGGAACCAAGTGCCATGGCCTTGAGTACATTACTGTCATTGTCTGTGGCAACAAAACCAATACCAAGCCCTCTTGGCCGCAGCCATTCAAAAACCTTGCTGCAAAACTCGTGTAAAATGTTTTCAGCCATATGAGATTTCTCCATGGCGAACATGGCTACAGTTGAATGTTTCCGAGTGCCTTCAAAAATCGCAGCTGTGTCAAGAGCACCTCGTGCAGATAGCTTATCTCTAACCCCCACAAAAGAGATCCAGTGTGCAGTGATGCACATGTAATCTGTGGCTTGGCAACTGGTCCACGTGTCTGTTGTCAGGTGGATATTGTGAACAGCACTCTGCTGCAAAGCTTGTCCAACCAATTCCAGCACATCATGATGTAGTGCCGGAACAGCAATTCTTGCGAAATATGACCGGCTGGGAACCTTCCATTTAGGGCAGATGGCAGACACAAATTCATGGAAACCCACCCCTTCCACAAATGAAAAAGGAAGAAGGTCCAGCGCTAACATTTTAGCCAGCTTCGCATTGTACAACCGTGCCGTTGGGTGGTTGCGTTGGAACTGCCCCTCCAACCTAAACATGCTCTCAATGGTAGGCTGGATTACTTTCCTTTGTGGTGCTGTTTTCATTAACCCACTTAGGCTCAACGACACAGATTGTCTCATTGCGGTACTCGGTCGCCTTGGTGTCTCAGCCTGACTCAGAGTATGGCTCTTACTGCGGTGCCACTCTGATGTTACTGAGGAGGATGTGGGCGATACCACTGCACTACTGGGGACAGGGCTAGAGATGCCTCCCTCTTCTTCACCTTCCACCGCAATAATATCACTCCCTGATTCTTCCTGACCAACTTCAATGGGTTGAGTTTTTCTACTTTCTTTTAACTGAAGTAGGTGATTCTCCCACACGATAGTGTGGTGTATTCTGAGATGACTTGCTTGTCCTCCTGGACCATAGTTTGTACCAAGCTTACCACGCCGAACACCTTGACGACAAATTGAGCATATAGCAACGTTCTCCTCCTTGGTGCTAACAGAAAAAAAGTCCCAAACTGGGGAGGAGAACTTTCTGGCACTGCTGGATGTGCCACTTTCAATACCAGATGAACTGGAGGGTGTGCTTGAAATGTGACCCTGTGCACCAAGACTGTGACTTTTACTACCACTACCTACTGAGATGGTTGAGCTGGATGTAGGTCCCTGCCGGGCCTTGGAAAATATTGCAGCTGGAGGTAGTGGTGGTGTAAGCTGTGTTGGTGATATCCGTGCTACATCCCGCTCAGTAGAAGCCTTTCTGGATAGGGTGAGAATGTTGGTCTCCAATCCCTTTGGGGCGCGAGTAATGTGCGTGATGACTGGCTCATCTTCATCAACATCATCATCATCACCCCCCTCTTCTACATCTACCTCCATAACTCTAAGTTCTTCTGGGACCTTCCTTTTCAGAAGCATTGTCTTGTGGCGTATATCACTCTCAGACTGAGCTGGTGGGACCCAAGTGGCATCACAATCATCAGAAGCGGGGCTTGAAGAAGAAGATGATGGACTAAGCCTCCTTTTCCTTGCTGGTGGTCTGGAAGACAATAGATCTTCTGAAGCAGTGCTTTGACTTTGCTCCACTTTGTCTGCAGGAAGCTCGATTTCCTGAAATGCCCCAACGTCAGGAGCAACAATTACTATGGTGGGCTGTTGCGGCTGCTGCTGTTCTTGTTGCGGCTGCTGCTGGTTTTGTTGCGGCTGCTGCTGTTCTTGTTGCGGCGGCTGCTGCTGTTCTTGTTGCGGCGGCTGCTGCTGTTCTTGTTGCGGCTGCACACTGATCGGCTGAGTTTGCGCCTGCGTTGAACTTGATTGTGTACTACTTTGCGGTAATGACATTTCTTCAACATCGCTGCTCGTTAGTAGACTGGCTACCTCTGCGACACTAAAGCCCTTGGGCCTAGGTTGGTGTGGTTGGACCACTGTGCTGCTCCCAGCTTGGTTCCCGGACAATGCTGCTGCAGGCGTAACTTTTTGGGTGCCAAAAAATGCATTGGCCGGCACACCACCAGTCGTGGTTAATGGCACTTCCTTTTTCTGTTCCTTCTTCTCACCGGCAACTTTCTTGGTACTGGACCTGGTAACTTTCTTTGGGGCCATCTTCTTCAGATGTCAGGCAGGATGCAGATGCACAACAAGTTCTGGTCACACGTGGACGTGATGCGCAGCAGGACTTCTGTCTGGCTGGCAGTACAACGGGTAGCCGGGTGATGCTGATGACACCTCCTCCTCTGTCTTTTGTGCACCTAAAACCAAATAAGCCAGGAGAAGAACATTAGTGAAATGTTGCATTTGTTGTTGTGATTCAGTTACTCAGTACTGTACTAGTGCAAACAAAAAATATAGTCTAGCCATTATTTTATTTTTTTTAACAAGGGCTATGTTATACTACTGTGTACAGTCACACACTACACTCTCAGGAAGGATAGGAAAGTTAATAATAACCACCAAAATAAAAATGTAATGGAAGTGGGGTGGACCCTATTTGCCATTACATTTTTTGAGCATCTTGGCATCCATGGAGCTGCTGCTGGCAAAGGGGGTGGATGGATGGAAGCAGTAAGCCAAATAGCCATTAGGAAAACCATGCAGGCCTATGGCAAAAGCAGGACAATATTAACTCCCAGTCCAAACACAAAATAAGGCCACCAGCCACATGGACACTCACAAAACACAAACAAGCAGGGGGCCTGGGAAACACCAGGAGCTGACAAAAGGCCTATAAAAGCCAGGTAAAGGCTGCATGCTAAAGCACACTGCTCTGCCTTTTTAATGCAACAAAATGGAAATACGAACATTCACAGGCCCCAAAAAGGTCTGCAGGGTGCATGCCTTGCACACCATCACACCAGACACATACAACAAAAGCATGTCTTTAAGACAACCAACATCAGAAAGACCACCCCAAAAAAACACACCAACTCAATCCAATGCCATCCATGCCCTAAATGATGTCTAAATTCAACAGACCACACAGAAAACACTTGGGTAATAAAGCTGTGGCTACCTGCTCTGATCCTAGTGCATGAAAAAGCAGGCCTGTTGGCAGACAATGCCAGGCAAGCTTGCAGGCCTAGGCTTCAAAATGGCCACCAGCCACATGGCCAGGCCCAACAACATCAGAAAGGCCACCCCAAAAAAACACACTTCCCCAACTCAATCCAATGCCATCCATGCCCTAAATGATGTCTAAATTCAACAGACCACACAGAAAACACTTGATTAATAAAGCTGTGGTTACCTGCTCTGATCCTAGTGGATGAAAAAGAAGGCCTGTTGGCAGACAAGGCCAGGCAAGCTTGCGGGCCTAGGCTTCAAAATGGCCACCAGCCACATGGCCAGGCCCAACATCATCAGAAAGGCCACCCCAAAAACACACACTTCCCCAACTCAATCCAATGCCATCCATGCCCTAAATGATGTCTAAATTCAACAGACCACACAGAAAACACTTGATTAATAAAGCTGTGGCTACCTGCTCTGATCCTAGTGGATGAAAAAGAAGGCCTGTTGGCAGACAAGGCCAGGCAAGCTTGCGGGCCTAGGCTTCAAAATGGCCACCAGCCACATGGCCAGGCCCAACATCATCAGAAAGGCCACCCCAAAAAAACACACTTCCCCAACTCCATCCAATGCCATCCATGCCCTTAAATGATGCTTGAAAATGAAATACATTAAAAAAACACTAAAGGAACAGTTGCTTCATCATACACACACATACACCCATTAGGCCATGCCCATGACTAGCTCGGGCCTACTACTGACTAGTACTACCCACAACATTTAAAAAAAAAGGAATAATGATAGTTACCAAAAATAAATTGTAGTTACAAGAACTGCAATGCCCCCAATCAAACAGACACAACAACCACTTACTTGTGAAATATCCAAATAAAAAAATCCTCAAATCCAATTGCAATGATGCAGCAGACAAAAAGAGTGATCTTTCCAGCTCAAAATCCAAAGGCAGAATGAGCAGGAGATGGACAAAGCACTGGGAGGAGCCTGCTGGACAGGAACAGGAAGTTGGAGATTCTGTGTCACTTCCTCACTCTCCCCACCTTTTTAAAAAAGGGCTCCTAGCACAAAAAAGGACAGCCAAATGTCAATCTGAGGAGTTGTTTTCATCCAAAATCATAATTTGCAGAAGGTTTCATGCTGCTAGAGCTGATATTCTTCTCCAAATTGAAAATTTTACATGTTCGAGTTCTCGAGCTTCACATTACTTCCGCCGGATGTCGATGGCGTGTCGAAAATGACTTGATCGCGTTCTCTCGCTCCCTGTCGCGTTGGATATGACGTGTTCGGTGTCTCTTTCTCCTTTTCGCATTCGATTAGACGTGCCCGCGTCCTCACTCTCTCGCTTGCGGTGGAGAATGACGTGTTCGAGATCTCAATCTTCTCATACTCTTGTGGTGCATGATCGCCAGAAGAAAGACGTGATCGCGCGACACATGACGTGTTCACGTGACAAATGACGTTAATGCGGGCGCGAAATGTCGTGAGACAGCGCAAAATGGCTATCAACATCCAACATTTCATGGAGAACGCGACCGGGTCGGGAATGCTTGTCAGCGAACGCGGGGATTCAGGTAAGGCGATCGCGCGCACGCGAGAATGTATTTTTTTACAGCGCGAGCAAGAAACAAATTATAGCTAAGCTGCGAAATGCAAAAATGTTGACATTTTCGCGCTTTCCGCGGAACGCGAAAATGCCAAATTATCGCAATTTCCGTGAACGGAACGCAATTTTGGCCCAGGCCTAGTATTCATGCTTCTATGTGTGTTAAAGAATGAAGTATGCTTAGGTAGACCACATTACATGTAGAAGTGTAAATATTAGCCCTTGTAGGTCCACCATAACTACTTCTTCTTGGAGTTGTTATATTTGGGTTTGCCACAGCCTTGTTAATCTGGGCCAGCGTCAAAAGAAATGGGTCTTGTGTTTGTATGCCTACCCCGAAACCTACTGCCTGCTCCTTTGCTGTAGTGTACTGCATTGGTAAGGGCCATATTTACGAGGTGGTCCAGGCCACGCTAAGTCGCACTACACCATCTTGTAATTAATAAACAGGACGCATTGCCACCCAAGCAACCAAAAAAGAGTTTCACTGTTGTCAAGATGGTGAAAGCTTACATGCATCCAAGTATGTAAGTACAATGGCAGACTGATGTCTTAGAGTCTGATGGAAACAGCAACACCTTACAGTTTTGGCATACTAGTGATGTATGTTAGGTGTCTTCTGACACACAGCTGTCAATAGGTGGTTCAGCAATGTTTGATGTGACTGTCACTCTTAAATTGTGCTCACAAGAGCACCTATTGACTCCAGAGTGTCTTGGAAAACACAATCCTGCATTGAGCATATGTTGTGTGTGAATCAGTTATTCCATACCCCTTAATATAGACAACATGAACCTACACATGGTTTAAATTACTAGATTTTTTTGGTACAATGTATATTAGTATGTTTTGTACAATGTATATTAGCCACTGTTCCCATGTAGCGTGATGTACAACTTCCTTCGAAATGTGATTCTAATGCTGATCTCTGTTTATCAATAAAACGTTTTTAAAAAAAATTAAAAAAATACTAGATGTTGTATGTAGATAAGTTGAGACGACATATGATACATGTGCCACATGTTTAATGATCATTACTCCTATTTCCTCTTTTCCAGCTGGATACCCATTGTTCACGCAAGGGGGCATTCAAGCCTTCAAGGATCCTCACACCACTGGTGAGTGCCTTAATCACTGAGTGTTTGTGAAGACTGGTACTGTAGTTATTACCTCAACCACATTGAGGCATATTCATTAGAAGATATTGTGGCATTGAGTTGCTGCAAAATCTGCTGCACTGCACCACATCATTTTCTGAATGCAGGGATGCCTCATATGTACTATGCTATGAGGCACCCTTGCGTTTTCCCAAGTACCGGTGCCATATTTAGTTGCCTAGTGCCAACACAGGCACCCTTGCACTATGATGCAATGGTGTGCCTGTGTTGGTGCTAGGCAACTCGATATGGCACCAGTGCTTGGTAAAATGCAAGGGTGCCCCATAATATTTTGCATTACTTGCTTCCATGCATTTTCCACATGTTGGAGCACATCGTCATCAATTTTGCCATGACACTGCGCTCCACCATTCTTCTGCAAGTATGCCCATTTAAATGTTTGCACACAGATATTCAGTATAATGTCATCCATTGGGTCCATTCTTCAACATGACAAATTATGCTATAACCTGATGGTGTAGCTACAAATCTTGATTATGTGTGTTCTTGTTGCACCATGTACCTTGATAAGTGCAGTGCTGTGATGTCAACAGCAATATCTATTGCTATTCCCTAGGCAAATATGCTTTATTGGTAGTGTAGCAAGTGTACATGGCAGCATTTGTCCGCAGTGGATGGCTAGGTTTAACATACTACACATGGACTAGGCAATTGTGACTCTGGGAGTATGGTAACCATGTGAATTTCCTGTAGCACTATCACCTTGTACATATGCTCCACAGGTCTATCTGACATCTGCATCTGTGTTTCACAGTGCAGATAAAGGCAACAATATAAAACAGGGATGTTGGACATGTCTGGCATGATATGGCAATTACTGAGGATCTGGGCATTGTAGTTACACTTGTCAGTGACACTGATTCATACAATGAGCTTGTCTCATACACATGTTGGGACCTGTCATATGTCAGAAGATTGGGTGACTGGTCCACACCAGGCCAACAACAGGCAGGAATTGAGGTCACTATTTTTGGACAATGTGATGTGATGAACTACTCTTTCCACAATTGTACCCTGTATTACTACTCATGTGCTCAGTGTTTTTGGCATTGTGTTACGGCAAGCTGGCTTGTGACATACAAGTACTCACAAGCTTCAAGTAGATGAATACTGCATGAACCCTGGATATGTAGCTATGGATAGGATAGCCTATGTAGTGCATTGCTGTTGGCATATGAGTGACTTTTGTGTAGTTGAAACACTTTGGTACTTAGTTGTATACCCATACCACACCCAGTTTATCCGATGAGTAGGGGTGAATGTTCTGCCCTAGGGCCGCAAGAAAATCAGTCTCCTTGTATACATTCCCCTGATAGACTCAGTCTGAGTATATGCTAATGTCAGTATTTCCCTTAGGAGACCATACACTGATGCTGTGGAGCTCTGCCATTGCTATATGGCATTCCCTGTATTACCCTAAAGGTCATAATGTGATGTCATGAGTTGCAATGATTACACATGTGAGTGGCCTCATCAAGCTTCAAGTTGTAATAGACTGTTACCTTCCAGTTGATGTTACCTTGAGTTTTGAAAAGACTTGTAAGCCATTGTTGTCTGTCCTGTTTCTTACATCCTGGCATGTGTTTCTCTTCCTACATACAACACTTCACCTGGGGCAGCCAAGACATTCAAGCTAGGGAAGGTCAGATACTGCTATATACAGAGAGTTGCCAAGGGCTACCGGGCAATGCAGCATAGGCATGAGGAGGAGAAGGCTGAAGGGATATGGAATGTTTTCCCCCAGGGTTCTCCAAGAGATGCCACACCAAGTGGAAATGTGTCTGCCACTGCAAGGCACCATGCTGACATGGATGATATGCTCAGCACATCTGGTGCCCAACACCCTGCCCCACCAGCTACAGCTGCCTGACATGCTGCATCAATCCCACCTGCCCCACCAGACTGATCCTTGACACCCCTGTCGCAGTCACATCACCCAACACCTCCGTGATCTCCACTGGCTTCCAGTCAAATTAAGAATAACCTTCAAACTCCTCATCCATGCATCAAAGGCACTTCAAAACACCGGGCCGCATACCTGAACACCTGCCTCTCCTTCCACACACCCAAAAGACACCTCCAATAGGTCTCATTGGTCACTGTCCCACATATCAGCAAGACAAGAACAGGAGGTATGTCCTTCTACCTCACAGCCACAGCCTGTAGCACCCTCCCCCCACATCTGGTAATCTCCCACATTGCCCCAGTTTAGGAAGGACCTCAAGACCTGGCTTTTCTGGTGACCCCAGGACTCAACGCAGCCAGGCCATTCTCCCCCAGTGCCTTGAGACCCTCAAAGGTGAGTAGTTGCGCTTTACTAACCCTGATTGATTGATTGATTGATTGATTGATTGATGTTTAATATATGTTGTTAAATGTATAGGCTAAGATATGATATTTTTAGGATAATGTTCAGGATAATTAGGATAAGGTAGTGTAGTGTAGAATAGGTTAGGACTTTAGCATAGGGTAGGTAGGCTTAGATGTAGGTAATTTCTTGTTAAAATAAACTTATAACTGTTTTCTTACTTGTAGTGTCAGATGTGGAACAGAGAGGTATTGAGCTAAAATCTTCCAACAATCAATCTGTTTTCCAACTTGATTAATTGCACAACATGTGTGAGTGGCTTCTTATCTAGGGACAGGGTACTGTTACATAGCCTATTGATTGACATGATCAAACATGCATACAATGTAGATTGCAATATGTGCCATTTCTCATTGCATGGAGCTAGGGTGCTAAATAGGTTGCCCTATACAAGAATATTGTGTAATACAAAAGCATTAGATCTTGGAGGAATGGAGCACCCTCTGACTTTTCTACGTAATGTTGTAATGTTGGGTGGTACTTAATTAGCAGCCTCGTGACCTATGGCAATCTCCACATTTGGTTTTCACCCTCAATACGGTGTTTACACTGGTTACTATATTTGGTAATGATACTTTCTGAAAGGCTGTTCTTTCCATACACTTTGAGGGCATGTTACCAGTTAAACAATGTTGAGACCTACTTGATTTGCCACTCAATGTATTTCATACATTGTATCCTTCACACGTTCTGACTTCTCACTACCTATCAAAGTCCCAGAGTCTGAAGACACTAAAGTTTAAACTTTACTCTGTAGTTGATGTGGTGGCTACATAGATTGGCCATGTTGACACCTGTCCTGTTTCATGGTGAAAGACAACACACATCTGGCAATGCAATTGAAGGTGCATTTATTTACATGTGCAAAACAGACTTGGTCACACTGGGCCAGTTCATTTGACAACAACCCCAAAGGATGTATATAGCCAGTGGATGAACAGACAGAGCCATTGTTGGGAACATGTCAAGAGATTTGTAGAGGTAGAGGAATTGCAAAATATCAGCCAGGAGGATGATTGCAGTGTCAGTGGGGAGGAATGGCCACATTGGCAGTCCACAAATGTCCAAGGTGAAAATGGGAATGTCAAGATGAGGACAGTGATAGGTGATGTTTCCAGGCATGATGGTAACCACGGGGCTAAGCAGAAACTGGACATTTGGCACAGATTAATGCTACCGCAGGCTTCTTCTGTGAAATAATGTAATGTCAACATCTTCCTCCTCCGATGCATGCAATGTCTCTCCTGAGGGTGTTGTGGTCCATGCAGCAGGGGAGGGAGACAGAGACCCATAAGGGGCGTAAGAAGTGGATGCCATAGCTGCTATGGCATTCAACTGTGCCAACATATGAGGCATCAATGCAGCGAGGAAGATCTGCTGGTTTTGCAACACAGCAGCAACGTCATGGTGGTAGGCAGCCATGGCAGTCATGTGGGAGTTCTACTACCACTCCATGGTCTTCAAGATTTTTTGCATTGCCCATATCTCATTGACCACCTTGCTGGTGCCACTTTGGCAGGGCAGTTGTTGGATCCTTTGCCTCATAACACCACTGATGTCAGTCAGGGACTGATGGAGGTCATAGAGGGAAGAGTAGGTGCATCTGATAGCAACCGAGGTGTCCCTAATAGGAATGAGGTGCTGACGGACTCCCTCTGCTGTTGCTGCCAGGGTATCCAACCATGCGCACACCTGATCGGCCTTCTCCCACTGGACTCCTACTGCAAGCCGTTGGAAGGTGAACTGTGGGTCCTTAGAGTCCTGAGGTGTGGCTGTGGTTGTAAATGGTAGCTGTTGGTAATTTTGTGGGGCAATTGGAGATGCCACAATGCTGCTGACCTTCCCTGGGTCCGGAGATGGTGTTCCTATGGTGTCCAGGAGCTCTTGGAGTGTGTCATGTAGATGGTTGGAAGATTTTCTTCATCATCACCATTATCGGTGATGTCTGGGACAGTGTGCTGACCAGGAGGTAAGGTTTCATCCTCTGCAATGAGAATAGCAAATACTATTGTTGCTGTCTGTTACATGTTAAGCGTTTTAAATTCAAAGTGCATGACACTTTCCATTCTCCTGTGTTACATTGTACACCTGTTATACAAAGCTGTGTATGCCAGTTTACACTGTCCATGAATGTTACATGTCAGGATTTTAGGATTTTGACATTAGCCCTATGTACCAAGAGTAAGGAACATATTTACAAGCCCTTATCGCCAGAAGTATGTCACTTTTTCTGATATTCCTGTGGCAATAGGGGCTTTACCTTCTCTTCAATGCAACGTTAAGCCACTTATCGTGGCTTAACACTGACTTGTAAATAAGGCCCCCTTTCACGCTACACTTAACATGAAAGGGCTGGGCAATGGGTGTTGCGGGGGACGTTCCGCTGCAACACCCATTGATTTTGCCACTTCCCACTAATTAAATGGGTGGCATAAATAGGAGTCTGGCCTAAATTAAGACCAGGGAAGACATGTCAAAACAAGGAAAGATGTTTTATTTATCATTGTTTTTGCTGTTTCTATTTGTGTTGCATTGCGGAGCACATATAGAAACAGAAAACACAATAAATTATTGTTTATGTGCAAGGAGGGCCACCTTCCTGCACATAAAAATCATTCCCTCAACGCAGACACCCTTTCACTATGGTGCAAGGGAATCTGCGTTTGTGCAAAGCAGCTAGTTTTGGTGTCAGCGCTAGGGAAAACGCAGGGGTGCACTGTATCTTTGAAAATACTCTGCATTCCTGCCTTTTCAGAATGGCAAAGGGTGGTGTTGGCAATGTTTGCTTAATGTCACGCTTCGCCATTGTGTTGTAAATATGTCCCTAAGTGGCTACAGTCTATCCTTGTCATCAAATTGGAATCACTGGCATAATTTATATTTCATCATGTGCAGAGTAGGTGTTCTGCAAGGAGTGAGACATCTTATGTATTTTTTCCACACACATGTATGTGTGCATTGATCATTCTGTGCAATGCGAACAAAGGTCCAGGCAACCAACTTACTGTCACAGAGTTATGTGACCATGGTGATGAGTGGCGTATCCTGTACCTACTACACTTGCATCATTTGTGGCTATCCATAACAACATAATTTTGCAAGCTGTTACGAGGTCACTTGTGTCATGCAGCGCCCAAGATGATGTTTTTTCTTTTGGTGATGGTGAAATTTTACAACGGAGGGTACTTTTGACAAGATTTTGACTAGATATGGTACTGCAAGCACTTGATCTATGCAACCCAGCATATTTCCACATACACAAGACTGTTGCTTGGGGGTGCCCATATTTCCACATACACAAGAATGTTGCTTGGGGTGCCCAGGCACACACAATGGTAACATATGCAATGAAAAAGCACACAGTTCATGGTTATTCAATGGCTGCACTCCTATAGCCTCTGCGACACCCCTCACAGGGGTTCAATCACATTGCACGGCACTCCTGCGGCGAGGCGATCACTGCGCGCTCCAGTAATGCAAACCCAGAGGCTGGTCACGGACACACACCTGCAGCCCCACTCAGGGTAGAGGCGAACGGCCTGAGGGCCCACGAGGCTGCGAGACCGAAAGGGCTGTGACTGGGCGCTCCTGATATGTAAGTCTCTGTGATAATGGTGATACCACCTGTGCCTGTGTGTATTATTGTTTACAAATGCCAATAAAAATGTTTTACAAAAAAATGCAATAAAAAAGCACACAGTGATGCTACACTGCATTTTCGCCAGCGTTGCATTGCCAGGCGTCTCCAACGAGTAGCTCGTGAGCTACCAGTAGCTCTCCAGCTACTTATGAGTAGCTGTTCTGTATGCAGCTGACTAATATAAAAGCTTTTTTTTGGTTGAATTATTATTTGGGTACCAGAATTAAAAAGCATATATTCGAGATAAAAATGTGTTTTTTAGAACCCATAAGCTGATGTTTGTAGAAAAATGGTTACATTTTCAAAACTAATTAAAAGCTATTTGAATTGGAGAGATGTATTTCTCATGTTACCTTGGTGCCAGGGGGATTGAGGCTGTGCCTGTTATGTGTTACCCATGAAGATGCATAAAAAATTGACAGCGCTTTTATAACTTTACTGCTGGCAACCCCGCTTAATGCACTGATGTGATCACTGTTGACAATCCTGAATGAGGTGGTCACCATCATATCGCTAACATTAGTAGCCCAGGCTGGTTGTCATTCAACCTAAGTAGCTCTTATTACAGAAAAGGTTGGAGACCCTGTACCTTTAGCCCATTCAAAAGGGTTAACATGTGTAACTTGGGGGTTTGCATTACTCATGTACCATGGTGCATGATGCATGTATGAGGCACACCTCTCATACATATAGCCATATTTCTATCAACAGACACACAGATGGTTATAATTCTATCCATGTCTTACTGTAAGTAGGTCTGTTATGTAGTTCAATTTTGCTTACCAACAAGTAGTTATTTCCCATATCCGCCATTCTGAAAGCAGACATTGATGATGGAGTGCCTGAAGATGTAGCCATAATGTGCATTCCCTGGGTATTTACCAGCACATATGTAAACATCCCCCAATGATCCACAATATCCTGGATGTTAAGAGAGTATGTGTGCTTACAGTTCCTGTACAGGTGTGATGTTGTTGCAGGGGGTACCAGTTGCACATGTGTGCAATACATGGCACCGAGCACATGTGGAAATACGGCAATGGAATGGAAACCTTGCTTGGTGTCCAGCTGCTGTTGTTGGGGAGGAGGCGGTACTGGGTTGTGAGACAGATGATGGTATCCAGGACTATTGATGGCTGGTTTTGCCATCCCGCATACCGGGCCCACTGTTTGATTACCGTTCCTCAGCGATGATAGCAGGGATTGGCCTTGCTAGTGTTCCACTGTCTGTCTAGCTGCTCGCAACAAAAGCCACATTCCTGTCTTATCATCTGCTGAGGCAGTTATGCTACAGTGGAAGCAGCTGGGAAGCTACAGCAAGGCATCAGATGGAGCGGTGGCTGGCGATGCCTCCGCCAAAAGCAACAAGGGATTGGAGCAGCACATGTGGTGTCAGGTCTGTGGTGGTCGGACCAATCTTCTGTCAAAAGAACGGGGGAGAAAAGGTGTCTGGAGTCAAGCACTGCAGAGACGTGGCTGCCACATGCTTCACAGGTGCTGCAGGTTCCTGGGCAGATATTTTCCAAAAGACTATTCAACCCACAGCTTTAAACATAGGCTCAACTAAAAGTGGGCCAGGCAGCCCGGCCAAAGTCAATGAAACAGAAGTGGATTCACCCCCCCTACCTGAGTAGGGATGACAATGTGGTGTGTTGAGTATATCTTTGCTGGCGAGTGAATGGATTAGTGGCTAGGAAGTGCATATGGGCTTGGTATGGCAGGGGGCAGAGCACCATCACAGGACATGGGTGGTCCAAATGCTTTCAAGAGGTGACAGGCAGGTCTCAGGGTGGTGGGAAGGTGGGTAGGAGTTTGGGGGAGAGGGAGGAGGGGCAATTGCAGGGGGAAAGGAAGATTATTTTGGTTAAAGTTCAAAGCAGACAGGTTCAGCTACAAAGTAAGGTATGTTTCGTAATGGGTAGGATTTTATTGAGTAAAAACAATAGCAGCAACATTAGGGTCTGTCACTGCTGGCTCATATATGTCAAGGGGTAACATCTAGAGGGGTGGCGTTGTTAGCAAATAAATCTATCTGCTCCTGCAATCGGTTTAAGAAAGAAGGACAAATCTGGTTGGTGGGCCATTGTTGTGTGTGTGGTTGACGGTGCCCGCTTTATGATCTGCTCAATATATGGCTCTAATATAGATGAGGCAGGAGGGTTTGCCTTCTTGAATGTAGAGCTGGTTTCGTGGTCATACCCCCTTATCTTCTGTGGGGATTTAAATATATACCTATATGTACAGGATGATTTGAATGGGAATAAACCATATCTTGAGAGGAAACCTGGGGTGTATAGGGCTTTGCAGTGTTTGGTGAATGACCATGGCCTTGTAGACATATGGGCTAAATGCAAGGATCTAGATATAGGTTTTACATTTTACTCAACCCCACACAATAAACTACTCTGGCTGGACTACTTTTTTGTTTCCATCGCTTTCACTAGACCGGCTAGGATAGAGATTTTTCCAAGGACTATATCAGTCCATAATCCCCTTGTATTGGAAATCCTGGCTGGAGGCATCACTAGAAACAAGAGGTCTTTGACTTTTGATAGGAAGCTTTTGCTGGATGCATTCTATAGGGAACATACGTCTAAATGGATCCAAGAGTTTCTAGGAACTAATAGGGGGATGGCCTCAGTTGGTATGGAATGGGATACTCTAAAGGTGTGAGTCAGGGGGACGCCCTCAACTTTTCTTTTCAGCAGCGAAAACTGAAGCAGAGGGAAAGTTAGATGCTATACAACCAATTATCCTTAGCAGAAGGTGAACTTACCCAGAGGGTTGTAAGGAGTGCAGATTTTCAGGAATTCAAGCTTGAGATTGTGATTTTATAATCTAAAATTAGTCTGCATTTTGGCTTTGAGGTGGCAGCTAAATACCATCAATATAGGTCAGAATGTTACGAGTTTAGCGAAAACACTGACCTGCTGCTGGCCAAATGAATCAGGCAGAAGGAGGTTGAAATGAA
Organism: Triturus cristatus; assembly: GCF_964204655.1. Classification (NCBI taxonomy): domain Eukaryota; kingdom Metazoa; phylum Chordata; class Amphibia; order Caudata; family Salamandridae; genus Triturus; species Triturus cristatus. The sequence goes on from NC_140583.1 coordinate 901,876,237, forward strand.
GATATCAGCTATAGAGGATCAGACAGGACAGTTGTTTGAGTCAGTGATCTATATCCTCAGGAATTTTGGGGAGTTATATGAATCCTTATATACTGAAGAGTCAGAATCTCTGGAGGATGGCTTTGGATGGTTTTTTATGGGTTTAGATACAGCTAAGCTAAGCAAGGAAGAAAAAGCCATCTTAGAAGCTCCAATAACTTTGGAGTAGGTATATGAGACAATGCATTATTTAGCAATGAGGGAGGTGTGGCTCCTAATAATTTACCAGTGGAATTTATTTGACTCTTTTTAGAAGAGATCCAACAAGATATGTTACAGAATTTCCAGCAGGCACAAGCTGGGATAATTCCAGTTTCCTGGAAGACTATCATGTTTAAAAAGAAAGGTAAACCAGCTACACGGTCATAAATACCAAAGTTCCTAATAAATTGTGATGGGAAGATTTATGCCATGGTATTGGCAAACAGATTGGGGAAATTTATTGTTCCATTGGTCTCACACTGGAAGCACAGCTTTATTCCGGTGCGAAGCACAGTGGATCATGTCAGGAGGGTGTTCACTATATTCGATATTGCTCAAGAGTCAGGGTCAGCACTTGACTTAACCTTATTAGATGCTGAGAAGGTGTTTGACGGTGTGTCATGGCGGTTTTTGTGGGCATTGCTAGAGTGGAAGGGTTTTAGAAACTGTTTTTTGGGGGGCTATTAGGGCCCTTTACAAGACGCTGAGGGTTTTTGTCTGCATAATCGGGCAAGAATCTGAGGGTATTATAATGTCACGGGGTAGAAGGCAAGGATGCTCTTGCTCCCCATTGTTATTTGCATTGTACATTGGCCATTTTATAGGAAAGCTGGAGATGAGTCTGAATATTAATCCTGTAATTGCCAACCAGGTGGAGTATATGGTCCTCACATATGCACATGACATATTTATCTGCTGAATTTCCTGAGATTGAAGTACTAGTCAGGCATTTTGGGGCATGCTCCAGATATAAATTGAATTAGAGCAAAACACAGGTTTTTTGCACAGCGATATAAGATGTGTTCATCCTCAGGTGGTAGCTGATGCAGTGTATTTTGGCGTTAAACGTACAGTAACCCTGGATAAGATGGTGGAAATTAATATTGCACCAATATTAGACAATATTAAGTGAGATCTTGGGAGAGTGGATCATTTGCACCTATCACTTTTTGAAAGGAGCAATGTGCATCTTGACAAATGTGCTATACATCTTCAGTGTTATCCCGTTAGAAATCAATATATTTTAGTTGTCTAGTTTGGAAAACAAATGTTTTCAAATTTTGTGGGCTTGCAATGAGCATGGCTCCATTATTTTAGCACAACACACAACTTGTATTCCATTGTTCACAATGCCGTACTCATAAATGGGAAGTAATTTATTTTTCCACGCAAAGTGTCTATTGGAATTACTTGAAAAGCCTTTAGGAGAAAAGAAAATCACTGTTTTTTTATCTGGTGTTATTCTACCTTAATACTTTTCTGCCACACAGTCAGTGATTTTTATGCAAGGCATGTGGTGGTAAAACAAAATAGGCCTTGTGACTCGCCTAATCATAATCAAATAAGATTCCAATGGCCCTAGGGGACCAGCAATGTACTGCTACTGTGTCACCCTGTAATGTAAAATAATTGTTTGCACAGAGCATTATTTACAATTAGTCTTTTTGTCTTTTTGTTTTTCTCAATATAGCTGCCCCTGTTGGTACATCCATAGGATGCAAGAGGCAGGAGATAGCGGTCCATCTGTGGTGGCAGAAGCTGGAGCATATCCAGTGAGGATTCCGGCTGGTCGTGGTCCTAGAAGAGGAAACAAATGTCTCTCAGCCGGGCCCCAGTGCAGCCGGTCCCCCTCATCCTCTAGCCCCCCAGCCATCCCATTTCTGGCGTCTCCGTCAGCTGATGCCATCAACTGATGCCACCCCCTCCCACACTAACAACAGGCCCTTGCTGCACCATGTACTACAGCAGCTGGACACCATTGAGAGCCGGCTCACCAGAATGGAGCACAGCCAGGACCACCTACGGACCAACATTCAGAATGCTGTCTTTTAGCCATTTAAAAAAAAAAAACTTTGTGTGAGGGACTTCTTGTTGCTGGTTGGAGATGGTGGGCATGGGAGTTGGGATTGGGTTTCACTTTCTTTGGACATTTCAAACTTTGAGACATTGGAGCTTGGTTTTGTTTGTTTGGGGAGAGGGGTGGGCATTTTGAGTGGGTAGAGAGGATGGGTGCCTGAGTAAAAAAAGTGGAAAACTATTTATGTCATCAAACTATATGCCTGAAGTACTTTGTTTTACTTTTGCTTTGCATTGCTGCCTTCAGTTTTATACAGCCTGTTTATGTGCATGTAAGAGAGAGTGCACTGCTTAGCTATAGAGCAATATCTCTCTAACTATTTAGACCATTAGGGGGGATGCTGCCATGAACTATATTGTCTACAACAACCTAGATAAATGATAGTAGCAGTTATTTACTTACTTACTAAATTAACTAGTTCACTTCACCCCATTGTTGTCTTATCTGGATATACATGAAGCAATAACTGGGAAGAATTCACAACTTCACAAGCGAGGTTCCACTTCCAGTTCCAACCAGGTGAGCTCCAAGTGTAGAATTAGTGTGAATGATTATCCATTGTAGGCAACTACATTGAAATAAAAAGCCTGAGTGGGTTAAATTAAAGCTTTAAAAATAATTGACACCATAGTGCTACATGATGACACAACAAGAATTCCTAAAAGTGATAAAGTAACAAAAAATAGCAATAGTAGTCATTTTTGGTTAATGGGGAGCTAGTGGTAACTTAAATCCGTGAGTCATAAAAAATGAACTCAAAGTCTGGACTGGAAAAGCTTAGGTTAGACGGTTACGCAGCACAAGGCCTGAATGATGATGCTGGCGGCTGAAGTTCTTCATTCTATATCTAAAATCTGGATCACTTTTCATGCACGGGTGAGTAAATGGGGACAGTGTGGGCTATTGCTTAGAAGATACTGCAGAAAGTTGGTATTGCTATTCCCATATCCGCCCCAAGACGTGCGTGATCCATTGATGGTTTAAACTAAGCCACACCTCAATAAACCACACATGGTTTGTGATTTGATGAATTGATGGGAAAAGGGATTTGGGAAAGGTTTGACACTACACAAGGACATCATTCATCGGGCAATGAGCAGCACCTCATTCGTCATCAATCTGTTGTGGAAAAAAAGAAAGAAATAAGCATGACAGCGTACAGTTACATGTCTTGGAAACAGTCCTTCTGCCCCGAGACACAAGTGATAAGTTTACTAAATATTCTGTCTTCTAGCGTCTGTCCTCCAAACATGATTGTTAAAAGACAAATAATACTGTATTGCAAAAGTATGTGGTGCATCTGCATTCTCCTAGGGAATGTCCATCACTCTTGGGTACCTGTCTGGACTGGTCCAGCAGGTAAGCAGGAGTGTTGACCTCATCTTTCACCTTTCGTTCATGCAGGAGACTAGATGGCTTGTGGATTGTAAAGCAATAACTGTATTTTAGAGTCAAGGAGAAGGACATATGAAAGTTAAGCTTCATGAGGAGTGTATCAAGAAGACTCAGGGCAGAGCAAAAAAAACGAGGAGGGGACTCAAAGGTTATAATTTGCCACAAGTCCAACGCACACACACACATGCATACACACACACATGCACACACAGCATTTCACAGATCAATACACCTCTCTCCATTCCGTATATCTGAGTACTAGGCTTCAGACTCTTGATTTACCTTTGAACTGAAGTTGATATCTTCTTGCTTCTAGCTGTTGATGAGGTAGTCCCCCAACTCCCTCATTGCATTCTTCCATCCTCCTCCTGACTCTGAGTAACTCCGTCCCAGACCAGACATCATGACCTGAGCAAGATAGAAGCATTTGAAGAACAAGTAGAGAAACAGAATTGCAGCATTTTGCCAAGGTTTTTGCTTGTTAGCTAAAGTGACTGTTCGGGTCTCATAAGAATCAGAGAAAAGGAGAGGACCCTGCAATTAAATCTGGTGTGAAAGGGACAATCACCTCCAGGGAAAAAAGGATTGCCCATCACTCAGACCCCATACATTGTAAAGGAACCATCTCTAGAAAGGTCAAGCATTATAGTTCAACCCACACTAGTAGTTAAATCATCACTCACTATATAATAATTGCCTGTTACAGATCTCTCCCTCTCACTATCTCTCTCTCTATATATATATATATACACATTACCTTTAGAAAAGCTCGTTCAATGGGCGATACCTTGGTGAGCAGCAGCCCTGAAATGAGAACAACTAAAACTTGGTTGAATTCTAGAAAAGGGTTTTTCAAGTGTACATCATGCAGAGCTTGTAAATATGGGGTTAATAAAACCTCATATACAACCCCATTCAAGTTAGAGCCTGTGCCCATCACCAAGTTACTTACCTGCAAAACCGAGTATGCAGTTTATGTGCTGGAGTGCTGTTGTGGCCTGCAGTATGTAGGAAGTACAAAACTGCAGGACCACAAATGAATACTCCAGCACATTAGGGCCATTACTAACTGTGATGCAACTTACCCGATTGCGAGGCATTTTAAGGACTCCAATGGCAATAACTTGGACAATTTGAAATACTTTGTTGTGGGTGCAGTCCCTCCGCTCAGGTGTGGAGGCAACTGGGAAGCCTTGCTGCGGAGACTCAAAACTAGGTTTATACTGTAGTTAGATAGTAAACTGCCACAAGGTCTTAACTCCAGTGAGGACTTCTTTACCTACCTTTGATTGCTCTTATGTATATACTCATGAAATGGTTTATGGCTCTGCCTCTATATTGATTTTAGTCTTCATGTATTGTATTGTTTGCACATTTTCACTTTATAAACGATTATGGTTTAATATGGTGGCACCTTCTTAGCACTAGCACTTAATGTCATAGCCATAGGGGATAGCAATGGCCCATTAGGGCTGAATTGTTCAACAGTTGCACATGATACCTAAGCAATTGATCCGCAAACATTGCATGATTCTGTTTGGGTCTACGATTAGCATGAGAGCTTAAATAACAGATTTTAGACATGGTTTTTAAATACGCATTATGCTTGAATTTTTGCTGTCGGATTTCAGTGGTGTATTATGCTCTTTCAATGCATTTTGGATTTTAATTGTGCATTGCCTTTTTTAAATATTTATGAATTTATACGTATTTATTGAGTTATTGCCTTTTTCGATGAAATCATTATGATTGTCATTTACTGTGTGTCTGTTTGCAGGAGTATCGAGGTGTCGCAATTACTTCTCCATGTCTATGATGACGTTATTTCTATGGCACGTGTTTCTAGCACTTGCACTTTAAAAATGTGAAGGCTCTCAACATGTGCGTCATGTGATCAAGGCCTCCTGTAGGCCGAAATGCGTCATGGTGGTGGTGCAAGGTGTTCAATAAAATCATTGCACCAAATACTGGGTCCGAATTCGTCTGTTTCAGAACTGATGGATTGTGTATGGCGAAGCATGCAGTAATATATATATATATATATATATATATATATATATATATATATATTTATATATTCACTGAAAAAACCATAGGTTTTACAGACGTTATAGTTAAGAATTAGCATTTAAAAAAACCTTAGAAATTCACTGAAAAAACCATAGGTTTCAGGGACGTTATAGTTAGCTGGACATTTCACTCATAGAAAACCATAGAAATTCCCCTGTTATAGTTAGTTGAGCTAACTATACCTCGCGCCCCTGCAATGCACTGCTGATGACGTCACATATTACATCATTCATGACATGCTCAGTGACATCACTTTTAAAAATTATGTGATGTTTTATATCTTCTAAAAAAGAGTCCCATACCGGTAGTATACCAAGCTCCATCAGCATGCGAAACCTATCTGCCATATTGAAATGATGCGCATTTCGTATCCGACGAGTTCGTGACACCATGTCCTGCATAAGAACATATACATTTGAGGTCGCGCCAGCTACTACTTTGGTATGCGACGGGTACGTAATACCAAGCAGTGCGTTACACCATGTACGTTTGGGGTCACGCCTGTTGCGCATTGCGTATGCGATGACTGCAAGCTGCCAGGCCCTGTGTTACATCACAGACGTATGGTATGCCATTCCCTCATTTTTTTGTATGTCTCAAATCTATATCTACATAACTTTAAAGTGTATATGAGAGCAAGCGATATTCTAAAATATTTTTAGATGCATGTGGGGTGAGTGTAAACCAGCCCTCAGAGAATGGTTGCTGCTAGCATCAACTACAACAGTAATCATTGGATCACACACAAAGATTCAATAATAAAAGAGTCAATAGTTTGTGCTGCAGTAAGGTAGGGACAGTAGATGTAATATAATACAGAAAAAATTATATCGCAAAAGAACCGCAACTTGTGCTATATTCAGACACAGGCAATGGACACTTCGCAGACCTCACCCCAGGAGCTTCCGCGAGCACTTGGTGGGCCCTCTTTCAAATAATGCGGTAGCGAAAGGTGAACTGTGGGGCATATGTGCGTTGCAGCGGCAACGACAGTTTCTGAGTACCAGTAGATTGAGAGCATCATTTACGCATCCACCTTCACTCACGTTCGCCATTCCGGATGAGAACCACATCCAGAGAAACGTGCCTTTTATTCATACCCCTATGCTAGCCTTGCGTACGCCGAGCCAGCCCACTATGCTAAAGATTTGGGGGAGGAAAGGGCACGTACGTGCTATGTTTTTGAAATCTTCCCTACTGACTGTACTATTATGGTTCCGTCCACTATCTACTTCACTCAATAGACCATCAGTGTATGTTCACCAACCCTGGGCGTAGCACTTCACGAAGCTAGGCAAAGTGCAGTTCGCACTACGCGAGCTACGCGTAGCACTTCGCGAACTGCGTAGTACCTTGTTCGCACTGTGCCAGATGTCGTTTTCAATGATTGCACAGTACGGACAAGCAACCGGCACTGTGCAATCATTGAAAATGGCATCTTGCACAGTGCGAGCTGTAGTTTTCTGCTGCTTGAGTAGATTTTTACTCAAGCGGCAGCTTTCTCAACGCGAACTGGAAGCTTCTCATCGCGAGCGGTCACGAGCATACGTGACCACTCGCAATGAGAAACCTGACCTCCTTGCGTTGGGAATCTCGCCGGGAGGTTTATTTTCCATGCTCGCGATCGCCAACTTGATGTTGCTGATCGCGAACAAGGAAAAAGTCTCGCCGGGATGTCATTTTGCTTGCTCGCGGTCGCCAACTTGACGTTGAGGACCACGAGCAAGCAAAAAATGACCGCAGCACTACGCAACACTACGCTACGCGTGTTCGCACTGTGCTACGTGCAATTCGCGTAGTGCGAAGTAGCGCGAACTTCGCAAACTACGCGAGCGTAGCATAGTGCTTTGCCCAGGCTTAATGTTCACATGTACATGTGTGTGCTCTGCATACTCAAGTCTGACCGGCACATCCCCTCAACACTTTGCATTGTATACTTTTATAATCAAAAATCACTTGCCACCTTCGCACATATTTTGCTCCCATCTCTCCCCGCATTCTGCATTGTGTAACAGTGGTGCTATGCCATGTTTGCTTTGTGTACATGGCTAGCCACGGTTCCCACAGTACGTAGTGTTGTTGTGTCTGATAGGTGTACATGTTGTTTGTCATGTTTTATGTGATTATATAAGGTAGCGTGTTTATTCACGAGCAGTGGTTTCTCCCATTTATATATCGCTCTCTTAAAGAGGAAACCAAAGTTTTTCTCACAGGTGAAAATTGGGACCACAATGGCAGTCATTCATTACTATGCAAGAATTTCCAACTGCACGACACTTCTAAGCTTACAGTCCCCAATCTTGCCTGCTTTCTTGAAAGCACGCCAACTCCCACAATCATACCAACATTCACACAGCTTTCTAAAGGCAGTTATCTGCTTCTCAATAACATGCACTCCTACGGAATGTGAGGTGGCATATCATATGTCCTTACTGTTTCAAACCGAGTAACTTCCTGTAGCAATGTCTATTCCCACCCACACAAACTAACTCCCAAACTTCAACTTGGCCTTGAATCCCTACTTTGCAAACAGATTTCATTAACCTAACCAAACTAAAGTGCTTTTCTTCAGAACAGAAGGGTCCCTCACTTCTGCAAAATAAATTTATCACTTGCAGATAGCACAAACTTCCAGTAAAATACAGTCCCTTTTAAATTCGAACCTCCCATTACACTTTGTGAATTGTTACCCAATTTTCAACACATCTCACACTCATGGTCTGGCACACTTTTTTAATACAGTCTCCTCCGGCCTTCTCACAGCCTTTCAAACTGTTTTTGGTATAATACCACACTTCATTCATTTGATCATCTCTGGAATAACAGAAACAGTGCCCAAAATTCTCGCTCTCTTTGCGGCCATCCTACTACTATTTTTGCTTATAAAAAATGACTGTGCTTCCTGTGGTAACAAGCATCTCTGACAGAATACGCCTCTACGCGAAGCTACATCAATACCGTGAAAAAATGGAACAACTTTTCGGCTGCTTGCCTCTATCTATTATTGGAGCCAGCTACAACATGACATTTATTTACACATATACAATCTGCGTGCAACCATCTTTCTATTGCAAAACTTGCCCATTCGACTGGCGAATGGATGTGTGCCTTGCCAACATCTCAACAATCGCTCCCGATATCTAGCAGGCAATGGAGTATCTTGAAAACCATGAACTCGATTTTTCAGGCAGTAGAGCAATGGCGGATGCAACACAAAAAGGTATTGTGGCGGAATGGGATTTCTGCGCAGCTGCGAAAGATCTACTGCAATGTACGACCTTTGACAAAATCGCAAATTGCCTGCCAATTCAAATTGCCACTCCAACATTCGAGGAACATTACTGTCCCTTCGAAGATATGAATTGGAACACTTACCTTTTCTCACACAATGGCAACAGAGACCTCTTGGAACATTACTCATCTCAAGCCGCTGAGGAACTTCCGGACTGCAATCTCCAAGACTTGTAAGAAATTCACATTCTTCTTGGATTGTGTTTTACCAACTTTTTTGACTTTTTCCTTTTAATTTTTTTAATACACTTCAATTGAACTGTTTTCATATAATAACTCAGTATGCTCAGGCATTTGAACTCTGTTTTCATTATTGACCCTTACGTCTCCAGTCTACCAGGGATTGGTGATGTATGGCCTATCCAAATAACCTATTTACTTTTTAAATTAGCCTAAACCCAACATCCATTTTGAAACCATCTCTATTCTTTGTGCACACGTCTCTCTGCCTGCCTAATATCCACGAAGCCCTTTCACACAAATTTACTCATCCTCAGCCTCTTCTCACGAGCTGATGATCAACATAAAAAAACACGACATTGTTTAGGAACTGGTTGGCACAGTGTGCTAATCGTATCCTTCCTTTATTTTCATTATAGAATTTAGTCATTCATGTCTGATAGCTATTCTTTATGTCACATGGAACTGTTACATGTAATGTGGAATTCACTAATGCAGCAGCTTCAAATTTGAATATAACAGAATTGGTTGGAGTTTGCCTCAGCTCGGTGCCTTAGCTCTTTGCACAAGAATTTTTTTTTGAAAGAGCTGAAGACAATAATGTATGGTTTGACGAGAAGGGTACCTAATGTGCTTCTCAGAAGCACAATTTTGTGTTCCTCCTCAAAGTTCCGATGTGACTAGAACTATTACCAATTCTGACACGCACCAGATTTAATCTACCGTACAAGAGATTGCTGACTGTTCTATCGTTGATAATTTTGTGTTACAACAAAGGAGTACCAGGGTACCGAAGAAGTTTGATGATTACACTTTGCAAATTTGTTTCTTTTCTTAAAGGATATATGTGCTAATCGTATCCTACCTTTATTTTCATTATAGAATTTCGAGTCATTCAAGTGTAATAGGTATTGTTTATGTCACATGGAACTGTAACATGTAATGTGGAATTCACTGATGCAGGAGCTTATGTTTGAATATAGCAGAAGCGGTTGGAATTTGCCTCAACTAAATGCCTTACCTCTTGCACCAGTGGATCCATGTATGGCACTTAAATAAAGACACTCTTTATAAGTTTCAGACTCCATCGCTTTATTACACACAGCCACTTTCTTAGACACACCTGATTTCACCATTTCTCTTCTGTGGCATTGCAACATTCTGCATTATATTCTTCACAATTATTTCTCTATTCCTCCTTCTATTACACACACCCACTTTCTTAGACACAACTGATTTCACCATTTCTCTTCTGTGGCATTGCAACATTCTGCATTATATTCTTCAAAATTATTTCTTTATTCCTGCTTCCTAAAACACTGCATTCGAGTCTTCAGAAAGTAGAGGTGAGTAGTTTGCTTCCCACTCCCTGTATCGTATAATCGCATACTAACACTACTGACACAGATATGCTAAAGCAGCCAGTATCCTACAACGCCCACACACATCACTTTACAGCAATCAGCTCACGGCTTACGCTCACGGTTTCATCCCCAAGTCTTCGGACCAGTACCAGTGAGTAGTTTTCTCCCCACTCCCGCTATACTCTAAACGCATACCAACACCTCCTGCACAGCTATCCTACAGCAGCCAGTATGCTACAGCACCCAGGCCACATCAGTTTACAGCACTCAGCTCACGGTTTAGGCATACGCTTTCATCCCCGAGTGTACCGGCACCTCACCTCAGCACCATCTCACTCTGAGCAAAACAACTCTTTCACACCGGTAGGACTAAATACTTCACTTCACACTCCTTGTATAGCACACCCTAAACACCCCACAGACATTACAGTGCTCCTACCCTCCCCTTTCCTACTTTTTCCCCCTGTTTTTCCCCTTACTCATTTCAATGGAATCACAAAATGGAAGCCAACACTTCCTAGTTGCAACCGCTGACAGCCAATAAGCAGCAAGCTTGTGCTTGTAATGTCTCAGCCAATCAGATGGCAGAATTCCCAAATATCGATATCTGTAAATTTAGAAATTTCTCCAAAACTACTGAACGGATTTACACCAAATAAACAAAAACATGCTTTCTAGACCAAGACCCTTCTCCCCACCAAATTTGGGGCCATTCCATTCACCTGTTCGACCTGTAGACTTGTCTAAAGTTTCCTATGGAATTTAACATGGAGAAAACACATTTTGGGACCCCTTTTTTACTCGGCCCCCCCTAGATGAATCACCCCCAAACTTCCCACATAGGAGGCGATATGAACAAAGAATTAGTTTGGATAATTTCATGAAGATTATAGAATATATATATATATATATATATATATATATATATATATATATATATATATATATATATATATATATATATATATATATATATATTACCTATAATAGGTAGTAGGTAGTTATAGTTAGGACCGTGTTTCCATAGGAAATCTCAAAATTCTATTTTGAATAACTTTGGCGCCGGTTGATGAATCCTTGCGAAATTTTCAAAACTAATGGGGCGCTCCGCTCAGCTCCTACCCTGAAAGTTTCGGAGGGATTCGTCAAGCGGGGGCTGAGAAAAAAGGGGGGTCCCAAAACGCGTTTTCCCCATGCATTTTTCCTTAGGGACTTTAGTCGCAGCTACAGCCCGAACGGCTGAACAGAATTATGTGAAATTTGGCAGAGAGGTAGCCATAAGGTCCATGAAGTGCCTTTTGCAGGTTTGGTGTAAATCTGTTCAGTATTTCCTGAGAAAATAGCATTAAAATCAATATATATATCTGTACGCGCGCAGCGTGCGTGCACTGAGCAAGTCCTGTGCGCGCACCTTGCCGATCGCGAGCGCACTTCTTAGATGTCAGTAAACATTCGAATCGGTGGAAATCAGGAAGCGGCAGCCGCCATTTTGTCTCTCGCATAAAGAGGGGGTGATAAACAAAGGGGGAGAACTTGACAAGGGGGCAGAGTGGGGATATATTGACCCACTAGGCATTGTAAGGGGGTCACAGTAGGACCTTGTAGGGCAAAAAAAAAGATTTATATTTTGAAAAAAAATATCGCCGAGTGCGCGCACCCAGCGCGCACCCGATAAAAAACTTTAAAAAAAATAATAATAAAAAATCGCATTTAAGTGTTTAGATATAAGGTGGCTCTAAAAAGAGCGCTTGTGTTTATTGTTTGTTTTTTGGTACCTACAAGTAAGTACCGATGCAGAGTCTAAAGTTCAAGAGGAAGCCACTGTTGCCTTCATCAGTGAAGTGTACACCATCTCCTCTATAAATGTCTTGCATGTTGTAACGCAAGTTGTTGTGGTATATAGAACCCATACCATAGTCTCTGAGGAAAGCAGAAATAGATTTGTTGACGTGCTTCCTTGCTTTGTCAATCTGCGGACAAAATTGGTTGGACCAGTTCCACTTTTGCCTTTGGCATATGTTAGAATATACGAAGGCAGATTGAGGAAAAAGCGACATCAATTGCACAAAGGTGTCCTTAATAAGCATTTCCAGACCTACCCCAGTTAAAGTGCATAGGTCATTTCCACCACAGTGCACAATAATAAGGTTAGGCTGTGGGAGATGTAGAAAGGTTTTCACCAAAGGCATTAATTGGTGCCACTTTAACCCTCTCTGACCAATCCATTTAATGTTTACATTTGGCAAAGCAAGGTCTCTCACCATACCTCTTTTTTCTGCAAATTTTTCACTCCAGAAGACATAGCTGTGACCTACAATCCACACTGTGAACATCTTCTAAGGAGCTGTGACCTACAATCCACACTGTGAACATCTTCAAAGGAGATCTGGATGCACTCAGGAGGTGTCTTTCAGTAGAAAGGCAAAAAGAAATGAAAGACAGTTGAAAAATGGGGGCACACATACTTTTTTTATAAAAAGAACTCATTGGCTGTTTCAAACCATTCTACACTAAAAACTAGGCTGTATGTTTAAATTTTAAAAAGCATGTTTTGTATTGGTTCAGAAAAATGTGTGAACAAAGAACATTAGTTTGGATTTGCTGTTAGGTTTGAAAAGTCAAGCACTCTTGCTCTTTGGAAATGAAACATTGTCTGCTGAACTTCTGACCTCTCTGCTCACACCTGTGTTCCATGACCTGTTGCTATGGTAGCAGGCAGAAGTCAAGTTGGGGGAAGGGTACATTTGGAAAGGGGTTGAAGTTTTCAACCAATAGAAATGTGTGATTTCATTTGAAAAAATGTGGGAAGCACTAAATTAACATGTATATGTGTGAAAAAAGAGAGGGAAACTGTGCCATTAACTGGTTCTGCTGAGAGGAGAGAGGTGTTCAGCTCAGAGATTCTGGTCTGATAAACTGCTGTGTGACTGCCACATTTCTTTCACAACTAACTAATTTTAAAGGTGAGTTATGAGTTTGAGAGGGGGTGTTTGTGGTTAATTTAGATATAAAAAAAAGAATTGTGAATATTTGTTTAAAGTTGTGATTTACATTTTCTGTTTTGGGAGATATTTAACTGTTTTGAATATGTAAAATATTATGGAGTATGTTTTCACCATAAGTTAATGTGTATTGGTAACAATGAGGCATACTGTTTTGTGCCTACCATCAAATCATGAGTCTGTGTGCAGAGAAGAATTGTTGACAGAGATTTAATTTGTGTTGCTGTTGAAAAGTAAGACTTGCAGTTGAAAGAAAAGGACAGCTTCTTTTTAATTGTGATGGTTAGCATTTAGCAGAAATCACTTTGAAAGAAAAGAGAGGAAAATGGCAGCACATTTGAAAAAAGCATTAGTTCTGTAAGAATTGATAACCCAGGAAAGGGGCAGCCTGTGTTTTGTGCCTACCAACATAGCATGAGTCTGTGTGTATATAGGAATTGTTGTCTGAGATTTAATTTGTGAAGATGCTGTTCAGTAAGAAATGCAGTCCCAGGAAAGGGGCAGCCTGTGTTATGTGCCTAAAATGATGGCATGACTCTGTGTGCACACAGGAATTGTGGGCAGAGATTTAATTTGTGAAGATGTTGTTCAGTAAGAAATGCAGTCCCAGGAAAGGGGCAGCCTGTGTTATGTGCGTAAAATGATGGCATGAGTCTGTGTGCACACAGGAATTGTGGGCAGCGATTTAATTTATGAATTTGTTGTTCAGTAAGAAATGCAGTCCTAGGAAAGGGGCAGCCTGTGTTATGTGCTTAAAATGATGGCATGAGTCTGTGTGCGCACAGGAATTGTGGGCAGAGATTTAATTTGTGAAGATGTTGTTCAGTAAGAAATGCAGTCCCAGGAAAGGGGCAGCCTGTGTTATGTGCCTAAAATGATGGCATGACTCTGTGTGCACACAGGAATTGTGGCCAGAGATTTAATTTATGAAGTTGTTGTTCAGTAAGAAATGCATTCCCAGGAAAGGGGCAGCCTGTGTTATGTGCGTAAAATGATGGCATGAGTCTGTGTGCGCACAGGAATTGTGGGCAGAGATTTAATTTGTGAAGATGTTGTTCAGTAAGAAATGCAGTCCCAGGAAAGGGGCAGCCTGTTGTGTTTACACAAATTATCCCTTAGCACACATGCACTGTTACATACATCCCTGCAGTCTTCATGCAGTTCTGGAAGTCTCTTTGCTCATCTGTCTTGCACCAGACAATACACAGTCTTCAGAAACACACTCTTGACACACAGGCAGCAGCTTCTCCAACACTCTCATGTGTAGTACTCAGCTCTGTGTGCTGTTTCAGATAGCAATGTGTAATGCAAACACATTGAACGTCACCAAGGCCTCATTTAAATTGATCTAGTCTAATCACTCACCCTGTAACACATGGTCATGGTGTTAAGGAGCTGTTAGGAAATGTGCTGTTTTCTGCTTCTGTAAATGATATGGGAAATGTGTCAGGCAGTAACAGTAATTTGGTACTATTCAGGGACACTGTTTTGTTCCAAAAAACATAGCATGAGTCTGTGTGCGCACAGGAATTGTGGACAGAGATTTAATTTGTGAAGATGTTGTTCAGTAAGAAATGCAGTCCCAGGAAAGGGGCAGCCTGTGTTATGTGCGTAAAATGATGGCATGAGTCTGTGTGCACACAGGAATTGTGGGCAGAGATTTAATTTATGAATTTGTTGTTCAGTAAGAAATGCAGTCCCAGGAAAGGGGCAGCCTGTGTTATGTGTGTAAAATGATGGCATGAGTCTGTGTGCGCACAGGAATTGTGGGCAGAGATTTAATTTGTGAAGATGTTGTTCAGTAAGAAATGCAGTCCAAGGAAAGGGGCAGCCTGTTGTGTTTACACAAATTATCCCTTAGCAAACATGCACTGTTACATATATCCCTGCAGTCTTCATGCAGTTCTGGAAGTCTCTTTGCTCATCTGTCTTGCACCAGACAATGGCCAGTCTTCAGAAACACACTCTTGGCACACACGCAGCAGCTTCTCCAACACTCTCATGTGTAGTACTCAGCTCTATGTGCTGTTTCAGATAGCTCTGTGTAATGCAAACACATTCAACATCACCAAGGCCTCATTTAAATTGATCTAGTCTAATCACTACCCCTGTAACACATGGTCATGGTCTTAAGGAGCTGTTAGGACATGTGCTCTTTTTTGCTTCTGTAAATGATAAGGGAAATGTGTCAGGCTGTAACAGTAATTTGGTACTATTCAGGGACACTGTTTTGTTCCAAAAAACATAGCATGAGTCTGTGTGCGCACAGGAATTGTGGGCAGAGATTTAGTTTGTGAAGTTGTTGTTCAGTAAGAATTGCAGTCCCAGGAAAGGGGCAGCCTGTTGTGTTTACACAAATTATCCCTTAGCACACATGCACTGTTACGTACATCCCTGCAGTCTTCATGCAGTTCTGGAAATATCCTTGCTCATGTCTCTTGCAGCTGACAATACATACTCTGCAGAAACACACTCTTGGGACACACGCAGCAGCTTCTCCAACACTCCCATGCGTACTACTCAGGACTGTGTGTAATGCAAACACATTCAACGTCACCAAGGCCTCATTTTCTTTGCTCTACTCTAAACACTCACCCAGGTTGCAGATACTTATGGTATGAAGTAGCTGTTAGGAAATGTGCACTTTTCTGCCTCTGTGATCTACAAGGAAAATGTGTAAGGCCGTAACAGCAATTATCACTTGATCTACCATAGTAGTAAATGTGCTTTGAATTTGCAAATCAAATTCTGTTTTCTGCTTAGAAGCACACCATGAGGCTGTGTGCGCACAGGAATTGTGGCCACAGATATAATTTGTGTTGCAGTTGTTCTGTTAAAAAATGCACTTGCAGGAAAGGGGCAGCTTGTTTTTTTTCAACTGTGGTGGTTAGCACTGTGCACAAATTAGTAAATCACAAATGAGACACAAATGGAAAAACATTTTAAATAAATGAAAAGTAAAAAAAAATGTTTTAATGAATTATAATTACAAAAAGGATTTTTTTTTAGTTCCTTGCATGTATTGCTGAGCAACAGTGAAAAAAAAATGCCTTTAAGGACAAGAAAGAGGAAAGAAAAGCAACAACAAGTATATCTGGACAAAACTGGGAAAAAAAAATAGCAGGAGAAGCTGGTGATGGCAAAAAGAAAAAGTCTACTGGTAAGCAGAGCAGAGATTTCTTAAAAAAGATTTTCAAAAAACAAAAAAATGGCAAAAATAACTGTAAAACAAAGAGAGTTTTATGTACAAAGCAACAACACAGTCAACAGCAAAAAAAAAAGCTAATGTACAATCAGAAGTAGGTCAAACTGATTTAACACGAAAATTAGATTTTAAAAACATTCGTCGAAAAATGTTTCATAGAAGAGTGATGTTAAATTTGCTAAAGGATGTGAAAAAATATAAGAAAAAAACAAAATTTATTAAGAAAATTTTTTTTATAGAAAATATTGTAAGCAAGGCTTTGGAAATAAAAAGAAAACTTTTTATTCTAATTTTGAATAGGATGCGTAGATTAGATAAATTAGTCAATGCAATGAAGTCACAAAGCAAAAGGAAAAGAGAAGTGAAAAAAGTAACTTTTGTAAAGTGTTCTTGGAGAATGGAAACACAGTTCAAGTACTGAACCATTTTTTAATGAAGAGAGTTATCTTCAAAGTAATAGTTTGTTGCATGCAGTTGACACCAATGGTAGAGCACATGAAGTTAAGGATGGTTGTGTGATGCAAAAAGAGAAAATGGTCCCAAGAAATGAGGAAGAAGTAATGGCTGCTGAGGCTATGGGGAGACATCCAAAAGCCCCAGTGTACACTTGGAACTGTAGTAGTATTTGTACTGTGCGTCAGGAATCTATTGATAAATTACGTCACTTTCTAAGAGAATATAGTAAAAAGAGTGTAAAACAGAAGATGAAGGTGCTTCAAACACTAGATCCATGCAGAGTGAGAGAAAATACTGGTTTGCAGGGACATTCTCTGGCTTGTCTATCTAGAAAAGTGTGTAAAAGTGTTTTTCATCATTTTAGGATGCTGGCTGTTCGTCATACTGAAATGAGAAAGTTTGTGAGAACATTGTATTTTGCTAAAGGTCCAGCAGTAAAGTTGAATGAGTTGAATAATGCTCTGTTCCGTGGATCTGTATCAGATGTAGTGAAGGTTACTGATGAGATTCAGTTTTGTTACTTTGGTCCAGAACAAGAAAGTGCAGAAAAGGACACAGTAAATGAGGAAAATGAGGAACAGAATGTAGAACTCATTATTACTAAAAATGTTGAGGATGAAATGACAAAATTTACTATCACCTCTAATGAAAGACCAAATATTACTTGTATTTGTTGCCACAGAAGTCATTATAAAATTCAAACAAGGAATGTTGATCTGTATAAAAAAAGTGAAAATGAAGATAATTATAAGTGGAAGGATTTTGCAACATATATATTTCTTGAAAATTGTTTTGAATTGGGTGAAGATCAGCGTATTTGTAAATACTGTTATAATAAGTTAGAAGAAAATAGAATGCCGACCAGAGCTGTACATAATAATTTAGAATTGGATGCTATTCCTGCCGAACTTTCTGAATTAAATACATATGAGTCTATACTCATTCAATGTGTTCATCCGTTCCAGACCATAGTACGTATGGAGCCCAAAACTGGTAAATTACCTCCTTCTGATTTACTGAGAGGTTTAAAAGGAAGAGTGGTGTATTTGCCCTTGGATTTGAAAAAAAATATGGAAACTATTGATGCAGATACTTTGGAAACTGAACCATTAGTAATTCTGGTTAATGGTGTACCTACAAAGAATAAGAAGATTTGGCAGGAGCTGGTGGATGTACGAAAAGTACAAAGAGCAAATTTGTATTTGAAAAAAAATAATAAATGGTATGAATCAATTTATATAGAAGAAGAAGAAGAAGATTTACAAGAAGACACAGAAACACCAACTGGTCAAATTGAAAAAGTGGACAAGTCAAAGGAAGAAGAAATTTATGAACATTTTAGCATACATCCTCTTCATTCAAAAGAAGTTATGGGAGACACTATTGATCTGTTTCAGATGAAGAAAGCAAAAGGAACTCCCGTGAGTGTATGGGAGGAGAGCTTGGAAACTCGATGTTTTCCCCAGCTGTTTCCTACAGGAAAAGGAGGACGATACGATGAACGTCCAGAACAGATTCCAACTTCTGAGTATCGGACTACAAGACTATATGCAGAAGATCCAAGATTTCGTCAAAGTATTCCTTATTTGTTCCATCTTTTATTTGAAAGCGACTTGTCTGCATTATCTTATGCAGTAAATCACATTTTAAAAAGTGGAGTACATTTACAAAATGTGTCTGCTAAGGATTTTATGGAGAAAGTGCAGCACCGAGATGATCATTTGGAAACACAACTGATCAATCTGATGGCTTGTCAGCGTGGGACAAATGAATATTGGTACCGACGCCATGGTGAATTAAAATGCATGTTACGGAATTTAGGAACTCCTACATGGTTTCTAACCCTAAGCTGTGCCGAGTACGCTTGGGATGATTTACTGGATTTTCTAAGAGAGGCAAATTCAAACATTAAAAACATTGAATACAAGACAGCTGGAGAACTGTGCTCATTGGATCCAGTTAATGTTTGCAGATATTTCAATCATAGATTTGAGGCTATGATGTCCTTCATCTGCAAGAAAAAAAATCCATCTCTTGGAGAAGTAGTGGATTTCTTTTAGAGAAAAGAGTACCAGGCAAGAGGTGCTCCTCATATTCATATGCTGTTGTGGATCAAGGATGCCCCAAAGTTTGGAACAGATACTGATGAAGCAGTGTTATCTTTCATTGAAGAATATGCAACATGTGCTATACCTAAAAGCACAGAAGAGAAAAAGTTAAAAGAGCAAGTTTTACGCTTCCAAAGTCATCGGTGTGGAAAATACTGTTGACGGAAGTACAAGACGAAAGATAAATTCTACACAAAGTGTCGATTTGGATTTCCTAGACCTGTTCTTTCAAAAGCAAGAGTCCACAGTTTTATGTCAGCTGTGCGACATACTATAACCAGAAAATCTCCCAAAAATACCTACAACCTAAAAAGAAATGAAGAGTCAAAATTTATAAATGACTTCAACCCAGTCATTTTATCCATGTGGAATGCTAACATGGATATTCAGTATGTGGCAGACAATTCTATTGCTGTTGCTCGGTATGTGACATCTTACATCACTAAATCTGAGAAAACAGAATTGAAGGAAATGTGGGAAGAGATTTCTCACGAGAAGACTGTCAGTAAGAATCTGTACAGTTTCAGTTTAAAGATGTTATCGCATCGAGAAATTGGATCCTACGAATGCTCAGATAGGTTATCATCTGCAAGTCTTTACTCGAAATCCAGAAGAATAATTTGGGTAAGCTTAGGCCTTACAGGAATGAGAAATCGGGTACTGAAATCTGTTGGAGAAATTGAATATTTGGCCGAGAATGACCCAGAAAGTACAGATATTTTGAAATCAAACATGTTGGACACATATTACCCAAAGAGAAGTCATCATCTTGAGAACATGTGTCTCTATGAAGTGCTGCAGAACTACATTTATTCACGGAAAGCCACAGAAGACATCAACAATGGAAAATATAAAGTCATTGGTGAGGAAGGATGTTTGGTGAAGCAAACAAAAGGAAGTTTGATAAATCACAGGAAGCTCAGTTGCGAAACTACTGACAAAAAGGAATTTTACTACTTGGCTCTTTTACAGCTGTTTAAACCATGGCGTTCAGAGGACGAACTACTGGGAGAATTTCAAAGCTATGAAGATTCTTTTAATGCTAGCAAAGACAGTATAGAATGCAGTACTTTCACAACTTATGTCCAAATGTTAAATGAAGAAAATGAACAGGAAGCAAAAATTGCAGCTGAAGTAGCTAGAGACAGTTCTCAAGACAGCCAAAGTTCAGGAACACTTAGTCAAGATCCCCTAGGACAACCAATCATAGAAAATGAAGCTGCAGTAGCCATGACTGAAGTAGAAACGGCTATGAATCAAGCACAGGAAGATTCAATCGACTTACTAAATCTGGAACAACAACTGAATGAAGAACAAAAAGAAATTTATGAAGAAGTCATCAAAAAAATTGATCATGGATTACTACATGAAATGAAAGAGTGCTCATGCACATCATTTGAACCAATCAGGATGTATGTGAGTGGACAAGCTGGAACTGGTAAAAGTTTCTTAATAAAAGTCATCAGAAGCTATCTACAGCAAAAAACAGCTTCAAATTTGTCTTGTGTGGTTACTGCTCCAACTGGGTTAGCAGCCTATAACATAAAAGGAATTACCTTACATCGCTTGCTAATGTTACCAGTGGAGCATGAGAACAAAATAGAATACCACAAGCTAACTGGAGAAGCATGCCTCGAAGTTTCAAGAGTGTTGAAGAAGATGCAAGTTCTCATTATTGATGAGGTGAGCATGGTTTCAAATTTAATGCTTGCCTTTGTGCATTTAAGAATGCAACAAATTCTTAAGAGAGACTATGGTGCCGATCACGATCCGGTAAAAACCGGGTACGAACCGTCGGACGGAGCACAATCTCCGCCCGACGCGTACCCGGTCATCAATTTTCACAAACAAGGAATTACGATTCGCACGGGTACACCATCACCGTACGAATCGTAAAAAAGCCCGACCGAACCAAAAAACACCTACCAATGCGATCCGGGAAAGCGCCGACCTGACGTCGGGACGCTCGCAGCCAGCCATTCACGACCCAGGAATCACGATTCGCACCGACGTCACCCCGCACGGTGAATATTTTGCGGCAGCCAAAAACTGCCGGGAAATCAGGACGACGCGAACAAGGACCACCAGTACGCGACGGACAGACAGGACGACGCGAACAAGGAGGACCAGTACGTGACGGACACACAGGACGACGCCACCAAGGAGGACCCATACGCGACAGGACGACGCGATCAAGGAGGACCCGTACGCGACAGGATGACGTGAGCAAGGAGTACCAGTACGCGACGGACAGACATGGACCCGAACCTACGAGTCATCCCTGCCCTCATAGCAGTACACCTCCTCTACAGGTTACGACGCAGACGCCGCAGAAGGTCAGAATAACTAAGGGAGGGGGGAAAGTGGGGTGGGGTGGGGGTGGCACGACCAGGGCAGGCCACAAAACAACCACATAAGTCACACACCACACATGGCCTGGACATACCTGACTCCCATGCCCTGGTCACCACGAGGGGGTGGGGGCGTGTCCTGATAAGCCAGCGACCGCCACAACGGAAGTCCGTCACCACGCGAACCGGCAACACAACCAGACAGGTACGTCCCGTACCCACGTCTGAAGAGCGTGGGTACGAGTCGGACCACGCCCACACACGTCACCCCAACAATGGCGGGACGGATCGCACCCACGTGGCAAAGGCCTGGGTACGGGCCGCACAAACATCACATAGCGTGGGGACGGATATGTACGGACCCTACCCCCAACCCGTATGCAAGGAGCGTACCCCCCAGCCCAACAGTGTAAGTACGACCCGTACCCCCACCCGCGTATGCATGGAGCGTACCCCCCAGCCCAACAGTGTAAGTACGACTCGAACCCTCACCCGCGTATGCAAGGAGCGTACCCCCCAGCCCAACAGTGTAAGTACGACCCGTACCCCCACCCGCGTATGCATGGAGCGTACCCCCCAGCCCAACAGTGTAAGTACGACCCGTACCCCCACCCGCGTATGCATGGAGCGTACCCCCCATGCCAACAGTGTAAGTACGACCCGTACCCCCACCCGCGTATGCAAGGAGCGTACCCCCCAGCCCAACAGTGTAAGTACGACCCGTACCCCCACCCGCGTATGCAAGGAGCGTACCCCCCATGCCAACAGTGTAAGTACGACCCGTACCCCCACCCGCGTATGCAAGGAGCGTACCCCCCAGCCCAACAGTGTAAGTACGACCCGTACCCCCACCCGCGTATGCATGGAGCGTACCCCCCAGCCCAACAGTGTAAGTACGACCCGTACCCCCACCCGCGTATGCATGGAGCGTACCCCCCATGCCAACAGTGTAAGTACGACCCGTACCCCCACCCGCGTATGCATGGAGCGTACCCCCCATGCCAACAGTGTAAGTACGACTCGAACCCTCACCCGCGTATGCAAGGAGCGTACCCCCCAGCCCAACAGTGTAAGTACGACCCGTACCCCCACCCGCGTATGCAAGGAGCGTACCCCCCAGCCCAACAGTGTAAGTACGACCCGTACCCCCACCCACGTATGCATGGAGCGTACCCCCACCACACCAGTGTAAGTAGACTCGTACCCTCACCTCGAATGCATTGAGCGTACCCCCACCGTGTATGTTCCAAGCGTACATATCCTGAAATCGGAGGTGTGTGTGCAGAGTCCACCCAGCAGTGCCCTGAGACAGGAGGGGTGTGTGCAGAGTCCTCCCAGCAGTGCCCTGAGACAGGAGGGGTGGGTGCCTATCACTCCCAGCAGTGCCCTGAGACAGGAGGGGTGTGTGCAGAGTCCTCCCAGCAGTGCCCTGAGACAGGAGGGGTGGGTGCCTATCACTCCCAGCAGTGCCCTGAGACAGGAGGGGTGGGTGTGGACTCCTCCCAGGAGTGCCCTGAGACAGGAGGGGTGTGTGCAGAGTCCTCCCAGCAGTGCCCTGAGACAGGAGGGGTGGGTGCCTATCACTCCCAGCAGTGCCCTGAGACAGGAGGGGTGTGTGCAGAGTCCTCCCAGCAGTGCCCTGAGACAGGAGGGGTGTGTGCAGAGTCCTCCCAGCAGTGCCCTGAGACAGGAGGGTGGGTGCCTATCACTCCCAGCAGTGCCCTGAGACAGGAGGGGTGGGTGTGGGGTCCTCCCAGCAGTGCCCTGAGACAGGAGGGGTGTGTGCAGAGTCCTCCCAGCAGTGCCCTGAGACAGGAGGGGTGGGTGCCTATCACTCCCAGCAGTGCCCTGAGACAGGAGGGGTGTGTGCAGAGTCCTCCCAGCAGTGCCCTGAGACAGGAGGGGTGTGTGCAGAGTCCTCCCAGCAGTGCCCTGAGACAGGAGGGGTGGGTGCCTATCACTCCCAGCAGTGCCCTGAGACAGGAGGGGTGGGTGTGGAGTCCTCCCAGCAGTGCCCTGAGACAGGAGGGGTGTGTGCAGAGTCCTCCCAGCAGTGCCCTGAGACAGGAGGGGTGGGTGCCTATCACTCCCAGCAGTGCCCTGAGACAGGAGGGGTGTGTGCAGAGTCCTCCCAGCAGTGCCCTGAGACAGGAGGGGTGTGTGCAGAGTCCTCCCAGCAGTGCCCTGAGACAGGAGGGGTGGGTGCCTATCACTCCCAGCAGTGCCCTGAGACAGGAGGGGTGGGTGTGGAGTCCTCCCAGCAGTGCCCTGAGACAGGAGGGGTGTGTGCAGAGTCCTCCCAGCAGTGCCCTGAGACAGGAGGGGTGGGTGCCTATCACTCCCAGCAGTGCCCTGAGACAGGAGGGGTGTGTGCAGAGTCCTCCCAGCAGTGCCCTGAGACAGGAGGGGTGGGTGCCTATCACTCCCAGCAGTGCCCTGAGACAGGAGGGGTGGGTGTGGAGTCCTCCCAGCAGTGCCCTGAGACAGGAGGGGTGTAACACATGTGTGTGAGGCCAGAATTATCCACATGCATACTGGCTACAAGGGAACATGTCCCCATGAACTCATGTCAACAGACTCCACACACAAGTACAGTGATCACCAAGGATGCCACGATTGTTGCAGGTGGACACATGGCCCTGCATGCATGGCCAAAGTAGAAGGGCTCCGTCACACACACAGCTCATGTAGACACAGCTCTGCGCTAAACATTGGGAACACCCTGCAGGGAAGAAAGCTGGGTACACAGAGGAAGGAATACACCCTGGGACAAGTGCACCATGCAGTAACTGCTTACATGAACAAAGAAAGTTAGCCAACACCTTGTGATGGCACACAGATCCCAGGGTCCCACCAATGAGCAGTACACTACTACACATCCCACACACCAAAACCCTTACACACCACCCAAAACCATGTAGCAGCCCCACCAACACCAATACCAGCATAGCAGTAGTGTGATAATGAAAATAAAAGTAAGCTTTATTCAGCATGAGCACAATGTCCGTGGATCGCAGGCAGTTCAATCTTCACAAAGCCCATAGGGCAGTCAATGATTCTCAGCTGGATGGGGGACACAGTGGGATGCGTGTCCCCTACCTTGCCTGCACAGTCAAATGGCATCGTCTTCCACACTGGTGAGGGCATCAGGGGGGGGGGAAGCAACAGGCACCGCAGGGACATCAGGGCAAAGGGGCGGCGTTGTGGGTGCAGGGATGGAGGACTCCACCACAGGGGGTGGGGCAGGGCCAAAGGCGGAGGCCAGGATGGCACTACACACCTTTGCAAGGTCCTCCAGGGAGTCCCCTGCACCCGAAGGGACCTCAGGCCCCAAGGAGGGGGGGATCAGAGGGATGGGTCGCAGCGCCACTGGGGGAGGGTGGAGACAGGGGGGGAGACTCAACCACCCTGACCGGGGACCTCCTTGACCGCTTGCGTGGTGGTGTAACCGTGGGGCTCAGGGACAGAGCGGCCATGAAGGAGTCCTTGGGGGAGATGTGGCCAGGAGAGCTGAGGGGAGGGGATTTGGAGGGAGTGGACTGGGTGGAATGCGGACTCCCACTATGGCTGCGTGTCACACGTTTGCCCCCCGACCCAGTGGGTGTGCCTACCTCACCCTGTGTGTGCGTGTCAGGAGGAGTGCGGTGGACCTTCCCTGCTGGTGTGGTGCCCGTGTCCGTTGATGTGGGTGCATGCCGACGTCTGGGTGTACGTGGGACAGGCATGGGAGTGGGAAGTGTGGATGGGGCAGGGGTAGGTGGGGGGAGGTCGCGCTGCAGGAGACCCACTGCTGCAGTCAGTGTGGAGTCGATGGACCTCAGCAAGTTGCGTTGGTCAGCCTGCGATGAATGAATGCCCTCCAAGAAAGCCTCGATGTTGGTGAGGGTTTTGCCGTGGGCATGGAGGACATTAAGGATCGCAGCCTGACCAACCTGCAGTTGCCGCTGGATGTCCACAGACTCTGCATTGGCGGCAGCAGTGGAGACAGGGGCAGGGGGTGCGGTGCCTGGCAGGAAGGAGACATGCTGTGACCGGGCACGCTGGGAAGGGACACGAGCAAGTGGGAGGCGGCTGATGGAAACTGAGGGGGCGGTGCGAGGTGTTGTTCCGCTGTCAGCTGCTGGTGCAGCCTCCGCCCACTCGGAGACATCGTCCTCGGACCTGTCAGCTTCGTAGTCTGATGTGCCAGTCGACAGGTCCTCGGCCACACTCTCCTCCGCCTCTGTCCCACTCGATGTGCCAGACCCGATGTCACGGCTGGCACTGGTGCTCGGTCCCTCCGCCTGGTCTGTGTCCATGTCTCCCTCTGTGTCCCCCGACGATGCTGTGGGCAGGGTGGAGAGACAGAAATTAATCAGACACCTGTACACATCTGTCACATGAGTCCAATCTACATAGGTAACATTGCATAGCCTGAAAAGGAAGATCCCTAACATCTACTGAACAGGGTACCGATGTAGGGCATGAAACACACAGTTGGTTGAGCCACCATGCCACTGAAATACCATGGAGAGCATGAGACAATAGCTAAAGACAGGAAACGGAGTCTGACATAGCACCCAGGCCCTGGGGACAATCCAGCACTGCATCTGCACCACACAGCGTTGGCGAAAATACCGATGACCAGGGACCATATCCATGAACTTGAGACACATGCTGCATAGGTAATGCTGAAAACATGCCCAACATGACTCGGTCACTGCACATTGCGTGTGTGTCCAGACACATCACACACTGCCCAGACCCGGCAAGTGGAAATCAGGATTTGACACATAGGCATTGCCCGCCCCAACAAGACCCTACACGAGGCAAATTGTTGAGACACAGGTGGCACCAACATCTCATAGTCTGGGTGATACACACAGGGGCAGGCAAAAAGCAAGATTGGACGCCAAACAGCCAAGGTGCGCCTGTACAAATAATGAGGTACCAGTGCCCATCCTCAGATGAGTATAACAAGACACACAGGCACTGGCAACTGTGAGTATGAAGAAGGACAATCAGGTCAGGCTGCACAGTGGACACCTGTACAAAATAGCACGTCAATATACATGGTGACAGGGGACAATGGCACAGAGCACAACCTACGCTGTAGACACTGAGATTGGCCACGTTTATGATGACACATACACCACTGAGGAAAAGGTGCCCCAGGGGACAGTAGTGGGCACGCAACTACATGCTACTGAATGGTAATGACTGCAACACACGTCACCATCCCTGCACTATGTGTATCGCACACTCATGCACATCATGTCACAGGCCACTACATAGGACATGCGCGCTGTAAGGCATGACACATGAGAGACCAACTCCCATGTCTGGAGTCAGCATCAGTGCCAACTGACATGGAACCCACATGCAGTGAACTTGACAGTGCACAGGCAAGGTCCCACAACCTGTTACACACCACCCCCACACATGATGCTACAGTCATTGTTCTCGTGGACAAAGCGCCACCCTACATTACCTTGTGAAGGAGTGACTACACACAGACCAGGGAGCACATTGCAAGGAGGGGAAGGGTGGCAGGGGCACAGCGCTATACTGGGGCAAACAGGATCTGCACAGCACCCTTAAACCCTGCCAGTGAATTCATGCTACTGTGCCCTTACAAATGCCGGTGACACACAACAAACACACATGTACCTACCCCCTTCCGGCTGCTGCATCGCCTGTAAGCGCCTCTCCAGGTCTGGAAAGACCACCGGCAGCACACGCCTGTGGAGGTGGCTCAGACGGCGGCGGCCGCGGTTCTTGTGGCTCTCAGGTGAGTCCCCCAGCAGGAGCCGTGCAATCCTCCGCGTCCAGCACCGGATATCCTGCCAGCGTTTCCTCACCTGGGGCAGGCTCCGCCTCCGACCATCCACACCCCTCACGGCACTGACGGCGGTCAGCCAGATCTGCTCCTTGGCAGTGGCGCCTACCTGTGAGGAGGAACAAGTGACACCACATCAATACACCAGCCACATGTCACAGAGAGACATATGGGTACAAATTAGCTGGTTACAACAAGGCATGTCATGCAGCCAACGCATTGCACCTTTGTCATAGGGACATCATCCCCTGGTGAGGGAAAAAGCAGTACGTGCCACAGTGGGTACACAGGTGGAATGATGGTAATGTCACAATCAATGATCAAGGCTCACACTGTGCATCACACCCACCCCTCCTGTCTCAGGGCACTGCTGGGAGTGATAGGCCCCCACCCCTCCTGTCTCAGGGCACTGCTGTGAGTGATAGGCCCCCACCCCTCCTGTCTCAGGGCACTGCTGTGAGTGATAGGCCCCCACCCCTCCTGTCTCAGGGCACTGCTGTGAGTGATAGGCCCCCACCCCTCCTGTCTCAGGGCACTGCTGGGAGTGATAGGCCCCCACCCCTCCTGTCTCAGGGCACTGCTGGGAGTGATAGGCCCCCACCCCTCCTGTCTCAGGGCACTGCTGTGAGTGATAGGCCCCCACCCCTCCTGTCTCAGGGCACTGCTGGGAGTGATAGGCCCCCACCCCTCCTGTCTCAGGGCACTGCTGGGAGTGATAGGCCCCCACCCCTCCTGTCTCAGGGCACTGCTGGGAGTGATAGGCCCCCACCCCTCCTGTCTCAGGGCACTGCTGGGAGTGATAGGCCCCCACCCCTCCTGTCTCAGGGCACTGCTGGGAGTGATAGGCCCCCACCCCTCCTGTCTCAGGGCACTGCTGGGAGTGATAGGCCCCCACCCCTCCTGTCTCAGGGCACTGCTGGGAGTGATAGGCCCCCACCCCTCCTGTCTCAGGGCACTGCTGGGAGACATCAGGCACCCCCCCCTGGGACCCCCCCGACAGTACATGGCATGTGTGTTACACCTGGACGCAATGGCAGAAGTCACAGTCACAACATAGGGACAGTCTGTGGCAGTGGCCTATGCACTCACCTGATACCCTGGTCGCCCATACAGCATGGAGTACTGTGGGAGGATCACATCCAGCAGAGCCATGTTCTCCTCCAGGGTGAATGGCTGTGTCCTCTCCACAGCCCTTGACATGGTTCCAGGGAATCAGTCGCAGCAGCTGGGTCGACGAATGCAAAGATGTGCAGGCAAGTGCTCCCTCATGGGACCTGGCTGCCTTATATGTGCCCTTCTGCCCAGTCTCATGCACAGGAGTACAGAGTGATTGGTCACTCACATTTGCATCCTATGTTTCCACCAATCACTTCAAACCTAGCAGTCTGTGGGTTCTCTATCGGTTTCATTCTCCTGCATGATGTCAGCCCCACAAACACATTGCAACAAAGTAGAAGAATTCCAACTGACTTCTGCTGTGCACCTTCCAGAACAATTTCGAATTTTGAACTTGGTCTCCATGACAACCAGCATGCATGTAGGCCTTAATACTTGTCCCCTATGTAATTTGGAGCATCACACACATGTACGATGCGTTTCGGGGCCCTAGGGCACCCCAAATGCATGGCAACGGCCCGTACATGCATGCCTACGCTCTCCATCACTATGGGTCTGCACGCGTATGCGTACCCGTAGTGTTACGGACCGTACACACGCATGTACGCTCTCTATCACTATGGGTCTGCACGCGTATGCGTACCCGTAGTGTTACGGACCGTACACACGCATGTACGCTCTCTATCACTATGGGTCTGCACGCGTATGCGTACCCGTAGTGTTACGGACCGTACACACGCATGTACGCTCTCTATCACTATGGGTCTGCACGCGTATGCGTACCCGTAGTGTTACGGACCGTACACACGCATGTACGCTCTCTATCACTATGGGTCTGCACGCGTATGCGTACTCCTAGTGATATTGAGCGTAGATGCGAGTGTACGGTCCGTACCACTACGGGTACGCATACGCGTGCAGACCCATAGTGATAGTGAGCGTAAATGCGAGTGTACGGTCCGTACCACTACGGGTACGCATACGCCGGCAGACCCATAGTGATAGTGAGCGTAGATGCGAGTGTACGGTCCGTACCACTACGGGTACGCATACGCGTGCAGACCCATAGTGATAGTGAGCGTAGATGCGAGTGTACGGTCCGTACCACTACGGGTACGCATACGCGTGCAGACCCATAGTGATAGTGAGCGTAGATGCGAGTGTACGGTCCGTACCACTACGGGTACGCATACGCGTGCAGACCCATAGTGATAGTGAGCGTAGATGCGAGTGTACGGTCCGTACCACTACGGGTACGCATACGCGTGCAGACCCATAGTGATAGTGAGCGTAGATGCGAGTGTACGGTCCGTACCACTACGGGTACGCATACGCGTGCAGACCCATAGTGATAGTGAGCGTAGATGCGAGTGTACGGTCCGTACCACTACGGGTACGCATACGTGTGCAGACCCATAGTGATAGTGAGCGTAGATGCGAGTGTACGGTCCGTACCACTACGGGTACGCATACGCGTGCAGACCCATAGTGATAGTGAGCGTAGATGCGAGTGTACGGTCCGTACCACTACGGGTACGCATACGCGTGCAGACCCATAGTGATAGGGCCGTACACACGCATCTACGCTCACTATCACTATGGGTCTGCACGCGTATGCGTACCCGTAGTGCTACGGACCGTACAAATGCCTGTACGCTCGCCATCACGATGGGTACACATACGGCAGCACTCCCACAGTGATTTGGGAACATGCACAGGCCCTCTCAGCAGCAGTACGGCGGTTTTTACACATCACTGTGGTGATAGGCGACACACATGTAGGAATAGGGCGGACATACTTGTCCATGGATGGACATACTTGTCCAGGAATGGACATCAAGGCATCGTCTGTGCATTACTACATGTGTGGGGCACAGGTGTCACAGGCTGTGATGTGGAACATGCCTCCTGAGTGGAGAAGGCACCAGATGTATGATGAGATGTGTACATGTGTACTGTGTGAGGGTGCAATGTGTGCCAGGCATGCCCTTGACTCCTTTGACATGTGTGCATGTGGGACTGCGCACTTGGGGTGAGCGTCACTGGCATGGCACGGACACCAACACACGGAAGTGTCCCATGATGCCCGGTACAGGGGTCATGACACATGACTTGTCACTACCCACTGTGCACAATGTGACTATGTCATATATGTGTCCTGGATTTACATCAGGTTGATGTTGTAGCACCCTCAAAAGCTGCAGCCGTTGCAGCAACCAACATGTGGCTGTGTGTAGATTGTCATTGCACACTGTTCCCAACACCATGCCACATGTGTTATCGGATGTGAGGTGCACATGTATGCATGGGACACGGAGTAGCGTGACAAGGCCATGTCAGCAAACTCACAAGGAATGTGTGGTGAGTCATGACATGTGCACCTTCATGGCAAGGTGTGTGGGCTGGACTAGTGTAATGTCATGTGACCTGTGGCTCCAGTGTCCCGCTACCAGTCTCTGCAATCGGCATCACACTTCTGCTGATGTGTGGGTGTATGTCACTCCTGTCTTGCGTCGGGCAGTGCACTTGCACTGGGACACAGCTATTTCCATGGCGTGGCATGGGGAGGTTCTCAATCACCGTGTGTAGCTGGGTCTTGGAAGGAGTGTCACCTTGCATCCATACGTGTCCTGGGCATGTAGCACATGCCTGACTCCCTATGTGGCATGTGTGTATTGCCAGATTTACATGTGCTCAGTAGACATGAGTTGTTCTCGTAGTGCACTCACTCTTCCTTGTCACTTCCAAATTACTGCAGAGCGCCTCCTGTTGCCCGAAGAATTCCAGACTTGGCTACCATGCAGGAGAATGACAGGATCCGGCTCTACCGCTTCACCCAACCGTTGATTCTGGAGCTGACGGCGAGACTGGCACCACACCTGCAACCGCAGCACAGGTATCCTACGGCACTGACACCCCAGCTGAAGGTAATGGCTGCCCTACATTTTCTGGCCACGGGTACCTTCCAAAATACCATAGCTCATGTTGGTGGCATGTCCCAGAGCATGTTCAGCGGTGTGCTGCATGATTTCTTGGAGGCCATGTTGATTCACCTGGATGACTTCATCAAGTTCCCAACCCCTGAACAGATGACTGAGGTCAAGCGTGGATTCTATGCCCTGGGAGGGATGCCCCATGTCATTGGGTCCATAGATGGGACACATGTAGGTTTGGTACCACCACACGCACGGGAGGTGGCGTACCGCAATCGGAAGCACTACCACTCCATCAATGCCCTTGTGGTGTGTCTGTCCAATATGGTGATTTCACATGTCTGTGCTCGTTTCCCAGGATCAGCACACGATGCCTACATCATGAGGCCTAGCGGGATGCCTGATATGATGATGCAGCTGCGCAACGAACGGGCATGTGTTGTTGGTGGGTACAGTCTGTCTGTCCTGTATTCTGTATAGCCGACCAGCACGACCGCTACACCAGTTCTAACGATGTCCATGTGCTTCCCATGTAGGGGACGCTGGCTATCCCAACATGCCTTGGCTGCTGACACCTCTCCGCAACCCCATCACGCCGGCCCAGCTCCGCTATAACACCGCCCATAGCCGGACAAGGCGAGTGATAGAGAGGACGTTTGGCATGCTGAAGAGCCGATTCCGGTGCCTCCACAAGACCGGCGGTGCACTCCCTTATGCCCCGGTGAAGGTCTGCAAGATCTTCATGGTCTGCTGCATGCTGCACAACATGGCAGTTGAAAGAGCTGTGCCACTCATCCTGAATCAACATGACGAGGACCATCCACCCGTGGAGGACGAAGGGCTTGGCAATGGGGCTAGTGATGTGGAGGATGTGGAGCCGCAAGAGGACATCCGGACTCGGCTCATACGCGACTTCTTTGCTTAGTGGTGAGTACCAGGGTCTGAGTGTGCACGCATTGGTCCCCGTGTGGCATGCGTTGTGATGTGTGTCTCCACCTGCATGTATGGCACGTGGGTCAGAGGTGTGTGTGGGTGTGTCACTGGAGTGATGGTGGCAGTGATGGTAGTATTTCCCCAGTCATAATTGTGACCTAGCATGTTGTCATCCATACATGTGTCGAGTAACTGCACATGCAAGTGGCTGTGCTTTTTGTGGCTGACTTCTTGTGTGTCTCTCTTCCCCAGGTACCTGCGCATGCCGTTTGCTGGTTGCATTGTTGTGGCACTGCTATTCCTCATGGATATGACATCGTGGGCTGACTCAGCGTTACAGGCACGGACACGTTTGGAAGTCTCCATGGGGTAAGGGATGCATCTGGGGTGTATTGGGTGTGGCAGTTGTTCACGATGTGTGCACACTGGCCCGGTCGGGGTTTGGTTCCTCTGCAGACATGTGGCATCCCCATGGGACACGACATGCAGCTGGGTACACCTGAATAGATGGGCTGCCTGGTTGTCAGTCATCAGTGATGGGATAGTGGATTGTGATGATGGCATCAATGTGTGTGACACTGCCCTCGGACATATACGGTTAACATTGTCTTGACATGGCGTGGGACTTCCACATCAGCGGATGTATGGTGTATGGCAGGCTCTCCGTGAGCAGCTGTGGGTGTTTAGCTGTTAGCCGACGCTTGTGTGCCAGTTCCCTGGCTATCACGCATTTGTGCTGCAGAAGGGGGGTGCCAGTGTTGGAGCCACATGTTACTCCACATGATGTGTTCATGTGTACTTCAAGTTGCCTCTGCAATCCCAAAAACATGACTAATAAAGGTGTCCCTATGCCTCCAAGGTGCCTCTTCTCAGTCAATGCTGGTGTGTTGGCACGGTGCAGCCTGCATGTCTGGCATGGTATTCCCTGATTGTGGCTATGTGTCAATGTTTCGAGTGGCAAGATGCAAGCTGTGTGTGTGTGCTGAGACTGTGTATTGGGCATGATGTCCATGACTGTGTGGGTATTGTGACATGTGCCATCCCCATGCATCCAACGTTGTCCATGACCCCATTCTCTGCATCCACCGGACTCAAGCTTGCAGGACATGGTTCTGCCACCTGTCTACACATACCTGGGTGCCCCCCAGGACACGGGCCAGGATCCCTGACCTCTGCGCATGACTGTTGCTGTACTCAATGTGTCTGTCAGCACGGTTGTTCGGCCACCCCCTCAGCTGGTTCTGACCATCACGGGTGTGTATGGTGCTCCATGTCTGTCTTGCCTAATAAACTGTGACCCATGTGTCCTGTGCCAGACTCAGGCCCCAGGGTGTGGATGGTTGAAGTGAACAGATGACTCAGGCATGTTTAGACTGTACAAGACACATGTTAGGTAATAATGCTACCAGCAGGCATCTACTCTTAATAGTGTGATTTATTATTGGGGGGGGGGGGACAAAGTGAGGGGCTTTCCGGGATTAGGGAATCCAAAGTTCAGTAGGGGAGTTGGTGTCCTTGCCATTGGAAATCCTCAGAGTCCATGCCACAGTCTTTGTCAACATTGGTCAGCCAGTGACCAGCAGGGCCATGTGGCAGAGAATGTCTCTTGATGCTGTGATGCTGTTGCTCCAGTGGGCCAGGTGCCAGGCCAGGTGTCCTGGGAGATGGTGATGTAGCAGCCACCCTCACGGTCCTTTCCGTGGACGACCCGGCTTCCTGCGGGGAACCTCAGCAGCACGCCGTGACGACGTCTGGGATGCTCCGTCGGATGTTTCCTCCTCCTCCTCATGATCCCTCCCTGTGGGTGGTGATGTTCTCCGCCTTCTGGCACAGGGAGGGTCGGCCATGGTGTCGGCCATCCGACGGAGTTCAGCGTGAATCCCCTGGGACGCCGTCACTTGCTCAGCCTGTCTGCCCTCCATCCTCCGTTGGTGTAGCTGTAGACAGGCTATTAGCTCCGCATGTTGCTGGGCCTGCTGGACCTTGATCCCCTCGAGGACGGACACAACCTGGGCCATGCCCGTGGTGTCCTGCCGGTATGAGTCCAGGATGTTACGGACATGGGAAAATACCGGATCCCCAGCCAACTGGTCAGGCTCGCGCCTCCGCCGTCCTCCACTCCCACCACCCCTGCCCACTTGCGTCTGGCCTGCACTTGTGGGAACATCGGGTCTCCGGGACCCCTGAGGGGTGGCATTGGCGTTGTCGCCTGCCTCCTCCTGGGTGCCCGGGACACCGTGTCCCTCCTGGCGAGCCTGGCTGCATTGTGGTGTTGGGGCAGGGATCCTGGGTGTCTCCTGGGATGTGGCAGGAGTGGGGGTGGTGGTTGGCACGGTTGTACCTGACGCAGGTGCTGCAGGTGGTTGGACACCAGAGGGGCCAGGTCGGTCGGGGTCGTCCGCAGAGTGGTGAGAGTGGTCGCTGCCGGTGGGATCGGTCTCCTGCAGATCCGGGTCCTGTGAGTGTTCCCCCCCAGTGTTGGGGGGGTGCAGCACGACGTTGACCTGTGTGTGAGAGAGAAAATGTTAATTTTGATCCATGCAACATCCATGTTTCATCCGTTGCAAAGTTGGCACATTTCCTCTTGGAATTAGGATCTGTCTTGCATTCCACTCACAGTGCACTTGTGCATGGGTGTGTCCCTTGGGCACCAATTTGGCCCCTTTAACTATGTGTGGCACAGTCTTACTTGCTGCGTCAAGTGTGACTGCAGTCAGCAGTGGAGTGTGCATGTGTGGCGAGCCATGCATTTGCGCCTTCCTTGTAGCACTGTACATGTGCACATGGAGTGGATCCACACACTTATATGATGCAGGTGGCTGTCCTTGTGCTCGTGTACAGGTTGTGACATGGCCCTGCGTTTTGCCATGATGAAGAGGGGGGGTTCTGGCACTGGCCACCCTTGTCTACATGCACGCAGTCCACCTGCTGACGAGCAGACATTCCCACACACCAAAGGACTGATTTGCTCTCCCTGTGTCTCCCTCCTTCTCTGTCCCCCTCTCCCTCCCTCTCTGTCCCCCTCTCCCTCCCTCTGTGTGTCAGCCTCCTCCCTCTGTCCATCTTCCTGTGTCTCCCTCCCTCTCTGTCCCCCTCTCCCTCCCTCTCTGTCCCCCTCTCCCTCCCTCTGTGTGTCAGCCTCCTCCCTCTGTCCGTCTCCCTCCCTCTCAGTCCCCCTCTCCCTCCCTCTGTGTCCCCCTCTCCCTCCCTCCGTGTGTCACCCTCTGTCACCTTGGCCCAGATTCCTGGGCACACACTGTTAGCAGATCTTTGAGTGGCCCTTGGCCTGTTGATGTGAGTTTGTTTCTGATCTCCAGGCACCCATTTTGTCTGCTGTGTGTCTGTGCGCTGCTGCTGTGGTGGTGTGTGCTGCCACTCTTTCACAATGTTGGCTGTTCATTAGCTGCTGTCATGTGCAAAACAGTGCCTTCACCCCCATGTGTTGATGCAAGGCGTCCGCCATTTGCTGGCAAGTCATTCCTGTGTTGGGACACAGTGTTTGTCTAGCTGTGACCTAGGCCATATGGGCAGAGGGCATTGTTGTCTGCTTTGGAGTCGCACTATGTGATTCTTGGTGCCCAGCCTCCCGCCATCCGGGTTACCGTGTCATGTGTTGTTGTCTTCTGTGGCCTGTGACTTGACATTGTCCAGCTGGGTGCATGGGGCATGGTGGCAGCAGTGGCATGTGCCTGCTCATGGAGTGTGGTTGAGTCATGCGATGGCTTGTGGTGGTTGCGTGCCTGTTATTAATTTTGGTTGTGGTTGCAGTTCCCCCCATGTGAGGTGCGTTGTTTGTGTACTCACCCGGGTCTCGGAGTCCTTCTACTCCTTCAACTGCCTCCACCGGCAGTATGGCCATCACCCTCTCCTCCCAGGGATGGTACTGTACGGCTCTGCGGGATGGCCCTCCTCCGGTGGCGTTGGCCTGGTCGTGTTCCTCCTGCCTCTTGGCTCTGACCCTCCTCCGCAGATCGTACCACCTGTTCTGGCAATCCTGCTTGGTCCTCCTGGTGTCCGCAACAGCATTCACAGCATCGACGATGGTCTGCCACATGGCTGTTTTGGCTGCCTGGCTGGTGCTTCTGACCAATGTTCCAAAGATCTGTGGCTCGACTCTGAGGATTTGATCAACAAGGACCTCCAACTCTCGGTGACTGAACTTTGGATTCTTGGTAGTGGGCATGGTGAGGGATGTGGGTGGGGATGGTGTGGGTGTGGGGGGTGTGTGGATGTTGGGGGGGGGTGTGGATGGTTGTGTGTGTGTGTGAATGTGATGAGAGGGTGTTTGTGAGGGTGGTCGTGTGAAGGTGTGCAAGTGTAAGATGTGGTGTTGCTTGTAGTCTGGTTCTGTGGTGTCTGGCAGCAGTGAGTCTGTTGCAAAGGCTCATG
Organism: Triturus cristatus; assembly: GCF_964204655.1. Lineage (NCBI taxonomy): Eukaryota > Metazoa > Chordata > Amphibia > Caudata > Salamandridae > Triturus > Triturus cristatus. The sequence continues at coordinate 901,912,946 of NC_140583.1, forward strand.
GTTTGTGTGTGTGGGCCCTTTTCATTGGTCCATGGGTGGGTGTGGCAGTGTTTGAATTTTGGGTGGGTGTGTTATAAGGAGTGGTGGTGTATTGGGCCTCTGTTTGTTTTTGACAGTTGCAGGTCAGTGATTGTGTTATTTTAGTGGTTGTTGGCCATGTTTAGTGGCTGTGTGCCTTTCGAATGGTGTATTCTTGTGTTGTTTTGTTTTGTCCTTGTTGTGTACGTGCGTTTTGAGCGTGTGTACGGTGTGTACATGGGCCATTTGGTTGTACGATTATGTCCTTGTGTGTGGCTTTGTACGACTCGTACATGCGGTTGTGATGTTGGGGCATGGGGTGCGCTCCGTACTTAGGAGGTTGTGTTGGGGGTGCGCCAGGAACGTACTGGGGTGTAGGTACACGGCGGTATGACACGTACTGGGGTGGGGGTGGGGCTCGAACGTACTGGGGTGTACATAGACGGTGGTACGACACGTACAGGGGTGGGGGGGTGTACATTGACGGTGGTACGACACGTACTGGGGTGGGGGTGTGGCTCGAACGTACTGGGGTGTAGGTACACGGGGGGTACGACACGTACTGGGGTGGGGGTGCGACTGGAACGTACTGGGGTGTACATAGACGGTGGTACGACACGTACAGGGGTGGGGGGGTGTACATTGACGGTGGTACGACACGTACAGGGGTGGGGGGGTGTACATTGACGGTGGAACGACACGTACTGGGGTGGGGGTGCGACTGGAACGTACTGGGGTGTACATAGACGGTGGTACGACACGTACAGGGGTGGGGGGGTGTACATTGATGGTGGTACGACACGTACTGGGGTGGGGGTGCGACTGGAACGTACTGGGGTGTACATAGACGGTGGTACGACACGTACAGGGGTGGGGGGGTGTACATTGACGGTGGTACGACACGTACTGGGGTGGGGGTACGACTGGAACATACTGGGGTGTGGGTAGACGGGGCTATGACACGTACTGGGGTGGGGGTGTGGCTCGAACGTACTGGGGTGTAGGTACACGGGGGGTACGACACGTACTGGGGTGGGGGTGCGACTGGAACGTACTGGGGTGTACATAGACGGTGGTACGACACGTACAGGGGTGGGGGGGTGTACATTGACGGTGGTACGACACGTACTGGGGTGGGGGTGTGGCTCGAACGTACTGGGGTGTAGGTACACGGGGGGTACGACACGTACTGGGGTGGGGGTGCGACTGGAACGTACTGGGGTGTACATAGATGGTGGTACGACACGTACAGGGGTGGGGGGGTGTACATTGACGGTGGTACGACACGTACTGGGGTGGGGGGGTGTACATTGACGGTGGTACGACACGTACTGGGGTGGGGGTGTGGCTCGAACGTACTGGGGTGTAGGTACACGGGGGGTACGACACGTACTGGGGTGGGGGTGCGACTGGAACGTACTGGGGTGTACATAGACGGTGGTACGACACGTACAGGGGTGGGGGGGTGTACATTGACGGTGGTACGACACGTACTGGGGTGGGGGGGTGTACATTGACGGTGGTACGACACGTACTGGGGTGGGGGTGTGGCTCGAACGTACTGGGGTGTAGGTACACGGGGGGTACGACACGTACTGGGGTGGGGGTGCGACTGGAACGTACTGGGGTGTACATAGACGGTGGTACGACACGTACAGGGGTGGGGGGGTGTACATTGACGGTGGTACGACACGTACAGGGGTGGGGGGGTGTACATTGACGGTGGTACGACACGTACTGGGGTGGGGGTGCGACTGGAACGTACTGGGGTGTACATAGACGGTGGTACGACACGTACAGGGGTGGGGGGGTGTACATTGACGGTGGTACGACACGTACTGGGGTGGGGGTACGACTGGAACGTACTGGGGTGTGGGTAGACGGGGCTATGACACGTACTGGGGTGGGGGTGTGGCTCGAACGTACTGGGGTGTAGGTACACGGGGGGTATGACACGTACTGGGGTGGGGGTGCGACTGGAACGTACTGGGGTGTACATAGACGGTGGTACGACACGTACAGGGGTGGGGGGGTGTACATTGACAGTGGTACGACACGTACTGGGGTGGGGGTGTGGCTCGAACGTACTGGGGTGTAGGTACACGGGGGGTACGACACGTACTGGGGTGGGGTTGCGACTGGAACGTACTGGGGTGTACATAGACGGTGGTACGACACGTACAGGGGTGGGGGGGTGTACATTGACGGTGGTACGACACGTACTGGGGTGGGGGTGTGGCTCGAACGTACTGGGGTGTAGGTACACGGGGGGTACGACACGTACTGGGGTGGGGGTGCGACTGGAACGTACTGGGGTGTACATAGACGGTGGTACGACACGTACAGGGGTGGGGGGGTGTACATTGACGGTGGTATGACACGTACTGGGGTGGGGGGGTGTACATTGACGGTAGTACGACACGTACTGGGGTGGGGGTGTGGCTCGAACGTACTGGGGTGTAGGTACACGGGGGGTACGACACGTACTGGGGTGGGGGTGCGACTGGAACGTACTGGGGTGTACATAGACGGTGGTACGACACGTACAGGGGTGGGGGTGGTGTACATTGACGGTGGTACGACACGTACAGGGGTGGGGGGGTGTACATTGACGGTGGTACGACACGTACTGGGGTGGGGGTGCGACTGGAACGTACTGGGGTGTACATAGACGGTGGTACGACACGTACAGGGGTGGGGGGGTGTACATTGACGGTGGTACGACACGTACTGGGGTGGGGGTACGACTGGAACGTACTGGGGTGTACCTAGACGGGTGGGGGTATACATATACGGGGGGTACGTGTCGGACGTACGGGGGCTGGGGGGAGTGTTGGGCGCGTATGCGGGCACATGTCTCCATGGTTGCTATGGGTGTTCGGTGCGGACGGTGTTTTTTCCATACGGTTGTACGCTCGGACGCACGGGATGGATCGTGATTCCTCGGTCGGACTTGGATTTTTACGTTTGTAAGGTAAATCGTCCGAGGACGTGTCGGACACATTTTCCGACCCGAGGACGTGTGGGGAATGATTCCCAGTGCGGTTCGTATGGACTTTTTACCATGCGAATCGTGATTGCCAGTTCGTACGGCACTTGTACGATTCGTACGGTAATAAGACCCGATACGAGTCGCACGGGGGAATTTTTTACCGGATCGTGATCGGCACCTATGACGTGTTATTTGGAGGAAAACACGTCATAGTTTTTGGGGATCTTCTGCAGCTCACTCCAGTTAAAGGACAACCAGTGTTTAATACTGTGACACATGAAGACACGAAGAAGTCATTAGGAAGCATTGGTAATGCGAATATTTGGTCATTCTTTGAGTACAAAGAACTCACTACCAATATGAGACAAGCAAACGACGAAGATTATGCAAGTATTCTGAAAGATATCAGAATTGGACTACTCACAGAAGTTGGCAAAAAAGCATTACAGAGTCGGTTGCTACATAACTTATTTCCAAATGAAGAAATAGTTGCAGAGAAAATATACCAGAACATTGCAGAAAAAAATACTGTAATCGGCTTAATGCCAACACTACGTGAGTGCTCAATATTCAATGAGGAACTTTTGAAATTGGAAAAGGAAGAGATTAAGAAAATGGAAGCAGAGGACAAATTTCAGCATGAAAGAATTACTTTTACATTAACAGGCAAACTGAAAAATAAATTGGATTCACTAGAGAAGAATATTTCCAAAACAGCTGGATTAGAAAAAAATCTATATGTTTGCATGAATTGTCGAGTGATTTTAAGGAGAAATTTGGATGTAGAAAAAGGTTTAGTGAATGGAGCTATGGGAAGAGTTGTGGGTTTTATTAATTACCAGAAAAAAGATGGAATTGAATGTTTAAAAATAAAATTTGATCAGATAGAAGAAGTTAAAGACATTTGTCGTTGTTCAGTTCGTTTCATGCTTGTGAAAGACTTATATGTACGTAGGAAGCAGTTTCCGTTTTCTCTAGCATATGCTGTAACTATTCACAAGTCTCAAGGATTGACTGTAGATAGCGCTTTTGTAAACATTGGTTATACTGTGTTCAAAGAAGGTATGCTTTGTCACGAGTGAAAACATTATCTGGTTTATTTATGATAGACTTTGATGACTCAAAAGTTAGTGCTGATACAAACTGTGTAAAGGAGTATAACAGATTAAGAAGAACCTATGCTCCTCATTTAGGTCAGTATCCTGTGATTGAAAAACATGTTGTTTGTCGGAAAAGGAGATTTGAGAATATCTGTAATGTGGACGAACAGAACAAAAAAAAAAAGGACAGTGATGTGATAGCAAGGAAAAAGAAAAAGGACAGTGTTGAAGAGGTTGTTGGTTGCCATTTTGAAAATAGCTCTGGTGTCAACTGCTATGCAAATGTAGTGCTGAATGTTGTATTTTATCTTGAAAAGTTGCTAGAACAGATAATAGTAAATCATGGAAAAAGATTGTGTTCTCTGCTGAGTCTCCTTTATGAGAAGCTGAGTAATGATAAAACTGAAATAGAAAGTGCTACTGATGTTAGAAATCTTTTAGATGTATGTTGTGGTTCTACACAGTTTAAAGAAAATGTCCAGCAAGATGCTCAGGAATTCTTAATATATATTTTGAGTGTACTAGAAGATGAAGGAGTAGAAGTAGAAAACTTATTTGGTGTCTCTTACAAATGGGAACATTGCTGTGAAAACTGTATGAACACATGTAGTAGTAATGTTGATTCAGAAAGGTTCATATTTTTACCATTACCACAAAGTAAATCAGTGACTTTTAGTAAATTAGTTAAAGATGCCAATCACAACATGGAATGTTCTGAATGTAAATCAGACATGTTTTCTACATTATTTTTACAGAAATATGGTCAGTATGTAATTTTAATGATGCAACGTTGTAGAGCTGATGGTTCAAAATTGGACACTTTAATAAAGAAGTTTACAGGACAGCAATTATCAATTTCTGGACAAACTTTTGTTACAGTTGCAATAATTTTTCATGAAGGACCTACTGTAACTTCTGGGCATTACACAGTTTACCTTAAATGTGAAAAGGCTGGACACTGTGTAATGATTCCCAATTGATTTTCAAGCAACGTTTGCCTTAAGATTTACCCAATTCTTACTTAATTTTTCTGAAACCTAAATTTTGAAAACTAAAAACTGCATCTGAAGAAAGCATTTTTTGTAATTTTAAAGGATTATAATTGAAGATATCACTTAAAATGGATTTTGAAATTACTATTTGGCCTAAAGGAAAAGTAATAAAAACAATTGTGGACTCCTTTGACAGAAATTATTTTGGCATGTGTGCTTTTGAGACAAGGTTTAAAGACGGTTTGTCTAGAACATTTTTATTCATCTAGAGAAGTACTTGTAATATATATGTAATATTTCTAACAAGGTATATTTTAGTGAGGAAAGTTTTAGGGCTTTTTTTAAGCAATCTTTCAGATTGTTTTTTTTTTGCCCGCTGTTAAATGATGAATACAATTGTTTTCACTATTTTAAGTGAAAAATAAAAAATTCTGAAAACAGCAAAAAAAGGGCAAAAAATTGCTTAGTAAAATATGTAAAAACATGTAATGCTTTTTGTAATGTATGATTGAATATTAATACTTTTTTTCTTTTTTTGCAGAACTGGAAAGAAAAAATAAAAAAAAAAATTCTGTTCCCTTGCAAAATACTTTAAAAAAAAATTTTTTCGATTTTTTTTTTTTTTTTTTAAATAAGTGAACAATATTATTATTACTCAATCCTCCCTTTTCATGCTTCCATTTCTTCACCTCTTTTTGTACATTAAATTTAAAAAAAAAAAAAAAAAAAAAAAAAATTTAAAAACCTTGGGTGCGCGCAGGGTGCGCGCACCTAAAAAAAAAATTAAAAAAAAATCCCTCAAAAATTTTTTGAGGGGGTTTAGTTTATAAGTGGCTCTTAAAAGAGCCCTTGAGTTAATGGAGGGAAACAGGAAGAGAAAAACGAAAAAAAAGAAAAAACATCTATGGCCTACTTGCACTCATGGGCATCAAATTTTCTCTGAATGAGATCAAGACTGGTCTCACCCACAGAAATAAGTTTACCGCAATCAGTGCAGCGTGTGGACAACCTAGCAAAACAAGGTGGTCCAAAACGAGGTGTGGAAGAAGGCAAAGGCACAACTGCAGAAGAAGTGCTCGGCTGAGCTGCCGAAGATGTGCTCGGCTGAGCTGCTGCAGATGTCGTCGGTAGAGCAGGTGGAGGATTTGCTCCAGAAGCTCGACGAAAAGTCACTGGATGCATTTTGTCAACATGCCTCAACATAGTGTGAATGCTAAAAGAATATTTCTTGTTAGGATTCCCACGTGACAAGACTTTTTGACAAAGTACACATGTAACTTTAGGTGCATTTACCTTTTTTTGTCCCTCTGGAAAAGTGAAAAACTGCCATATAAAGCTGTCTTTCTGCTTCCTGTTCCTCTGCCTCTCAAGAGTGTCCTGGTCACTGTCTGAAGATGGTTGCTGTTCAGCCATTGTCTCTCAACAACAGAATAGCTCCTTCTCCAAAGGAATCAGAACTAATAATGAGGGGAGTAGGTGTGGTTTGGGAAGAATCTGGAACTGAAAGTACTTCAAACCAATCAAAAGTGATGATTCTTGATCACATGACTTGCCATGAGGGGATTGGGTGTGGTGTTGAAACAATTAGAAACTGAAAGTAATGATAACCAATAAGAAGTGCTGTTTTATTATGCATAAACCCGAGGTGCGCGCACTGCGCAAGCTCCAAGCGCGCACCTCGTGATTGCGTATGCGCGACGCATAGGGGCGCATGTGCATACGTCATATGCGCGTACCTAGCGCGCATACGTTGAACACGCGTATACGCGACCGTTATTGCGCGTAATTTTAGCGTATGCGGAAGTAAACCGCGTGGAGCGCGTAGGACGCACGCACGCATGCGTACGTACATACGCATACGTACTGGGTGCGCGCTCCCAGCGCGCACTATAACGTATATTTGCGTACGTAAATAACGTACGGCGGTATTCATAAAAAACTTACGAAATTGTACTAGGAGCGCGCTCAGAGCGCGCACTCCAAGAATTTATATATAAAAAAAAAGTGGAGAAAAATTAATTGCAAAAAATAAAAAAACTGTTCAACTTTATCCTAATTGAAATTTTTTAAAAAAAGCAAAAACAAATAAAAAGATACAGATAATATATAAATGAATACATAGGAATTTTATTTTTAATATAAAAAATTGTTTTTAAATTAAATAATACAAAAATTAGCATTTAAAAAACCGTACAAATTCACTGAAAAAACCAAAGGTTTCACACACGTTATAGTTAGGAATTAGCATTTAAAAAACCTTGCAAATTCACTGAAAAAGCCATAGGTTTCACACATGTTATAGTTAGCTGGACATTTCACTCGTGAAAAACCAATGAAATTCCCCCGTTATAGTTAGTTCAGCTAACTATAACTCGCGCCCCCGCAATGCTGATGACGTCACATATTACATCACTCATGACATGGTCAGTGACATCACTCATGACATCACTGATGACATCTCAAATGACATCACTGATGACATCATCCTTGTGACAGAGTGGCAGACCTCCTCTCACCCTAATATAACCTTTGATACACACATTCAAAAATAGAGACTAAAATTTTCAAAAAAATGGACACACCAATACCAGTTACAACAACCTCTTGAGTAATTCTAAGATCCACATACACATCCACTCATTCACCAACAGTCCTGTGGAGTCACTCATACATGTACTCACTCATCATATGTACTCATACACCTATACATCCTGTTACACAATGCCACTCATCCACAGAGTTACTGACACACATAGTCACTCATGAAAATAAAGAAAGAAACATACATTTACTTGCATATACATTTATACACACACCACCACACTTACTTCTACGGGAACTTACACATACTTAGTCTTTTAAACAATCACTTATAGAAACACATACTTATCCATACAGGAACTCTTTCAATCTCTCACTCTCACATATACTCAGTTATATACACCAATAGTCACATATACTAGTTTAAAACATATGTAGTTACTCATAGAGACACTATTGAGACAGTCATTCACTCACTAACACACCCATGCACACACTCATCCACCCATACAGTCCTGCAGACATGCTGTCTTCAACACATACAAACAGTGAGTCACTCATTCATGTACCTATGCAGTACGTAATACCCCCCACCGAACCATACACACACTCACACTGATACTAAAAAAAACAACTAATAACCTATATAAACACCCATGTAGCTACTCACCAACCCATGCAGCCACTTATACACAAAGTGAGAGACTGATAAAGATATTTACATATTTAAACATTACTCAGTAAGCCATGTATTCACTAAGATACACTTAATCAGTCAGTTATACAATCAATTTTTCAAAAACAAATCATCCATTTAGACACTTATATACCCATGTATTCTTCCAACGACCTTGAGATATACATATATAAAACATATGTAATTTTCATAAAAACACACATTCACTGGATGATGTCATCAGTGATGTCATTTGAGATGTCATCAGTGATGTCATGAGTGATGTCACTGACCATGTCATGAGTCATGTAATATGTGACGTCATCAGCAGTGCATTGAACTAACTATAATGGGGGAATTTCAATGGTTTTGTACAACTGAAAAGTCCAGCTAACTATAACACCCCTGAAACCTATGGTTTTTTCAGTGAATTTCTGAGGTTTTTTAAATGCTAATTCCTAACTATAACGTGCCTGAAACCTATGGTTTTTTCTGTGAATTTCAAAGGTTTTTTAAATGCTAATTTCTAACTACGCCTACAGAGATAGGACATGTGAAGAAAGAAGAAAAAATGCACAGAAAGAAAAAAAAGAAGTGCAGAAAGAAGCAACAGAAGTCCTCAAAGACGAAGAAAAGTGCAGGAAGAAGGATAACGTGCATAAAGAACAAAAAGAAGAGCAGAAAGAATCCTTGTTGCAAAATCATCCTGTACCCTCAACTTTTTCAGACGGATACTGGTGGTAACTTAGTCTGACTAACCAGTCCTAGAGCCAGTGCTATGTTAAAAGACACTTAGAATACAGTGAAAACACCTACATACACTAGGGAACATTATGCGTTGGGGTCCCCCTGTGATTAGCATGACCTCCTCTGTAAGCCCCTAGTATATAATAGGGCAGGGGGGTGAAAACTACCTCTTAAAACAGGCCACAGGGCGTTTTTGCACACGTTAACTCAGGCCCCGTCCCCTCCCTTCACCACTGTGTAAACACGCCCTGTGTCCGTTTTTAGTTGGGAGATTAAGTTCATTTGAATCCTGAGGGTCCCTAGGGTCCAACTAGCCCACTAGGTACCTCCAGTAAGTGCCACAGAGCTGCGTTGCAGAGAGGTGTAAAAAGTGCCACGGCCTGGACCACCTCTCTGCAATGCAGCTCAGTGGCGCTTACTGGAAGCACTTGGTGGGCTAGTTAGCCCCCAGGGGCCCTCAGTATTGAAGGGAAATTATATCCCCAATTTAAAACGTGCCATAGTGCGTGTTTGCACACGTCACCTCAGGCCCCGTCCCCTCCCTTCACCACTGTGTAAACGCGCCCTGTGGCTGTTCTAAGTTGAGAGATTAAGTCCCCTTGAATCCTAAGGGTCCCTAGGGTCAAACTAGACCACTAGGTACCTCCAGTAAGCGCCACAGAGCTGCGTTGCAGAGAGGTGTAAAAAGGGGCTTGACCTCAGAACACCTCTCTGGAGCGCAGCTCCCTGGCGCATACTGGAGATGCCTGTTGGGCTAGTTGGCCCTCAGGGACCCTCAGTATTGAAGAGGAATTAATTCCCCAACTTACAACTCGCCAAGGGGTGCGTTTGCAGAGTGCTGCAAGGAGGGGGCGTGGCCTCCGGCACAATGCCAGTCTTTTATTTATTTTAATTTTTTAAGAAGGGGGGCTGTGTGGTTCCCCTTCTTATTCTAATTTATTGGCCCTGATGACCCCATCCACCAGGGCCTGTCTCCTAATTATATTTTTTTGACCCCAATCCCCAGGGCCGGCCACTGTTTTTTATTATTTAAAAAATATATATATTTATAGACACACCTAGGACATGCTGGACAAACCGTACGTACCTATCACCATGACGATTTGCGTGATATTCATTAAAAGGCGACTATGCATACAATCAATCCACGTGGAATGTATTTACACCACTAGTGAAGCTCTGACATGTCTGATGCCCTACCGTCCCTAATCCCGGTAGACACCCTTGTTGTTTATTTATACAAACATGGGTAGCTATTGACGGGCACATTTAATACACATGCACACCAAGCCATTCAAAGGGGATTCGTCAAGAAATCGACCAAAACTATGCAAGAAACCCCCCTCATGGTTAATAAAACACACATCCACTGCCGGATGTGTAATACTTTTTATTTTACTCTCTGGAAAGGGGACGAACATCACTTGAGAGTCACAGCGCGCTCCTGGCAGAGCCCAATGCTGTGTTACACCCACCATTGCCTGCCGAGTGCCACACACCTCTGTGTTGTATTCCACCAGCTAGTGCATATGCTATGACACTCTCTAGCCCATGTGCACTGTAACACCACCCCGTGGATATGTCATGCCACACTTGTCTTCGCACGGGTTATATTGCCCCATATAACGTGCCTTCCTCGATGCCTATGTTATAACGCACAGTGCTATGCCATACATATTACAATCTGGGATCCATATCTTTGTCACAGTGCATATGCAACGTTACACTCCCCAGCACATATGTTATATTACAACTTTAGAGACTAGTTAGGTTACACAACACTGCCCTGTGCATATTACACTCCAAGGCGCATATCGCATAGCACGCGCTAGTGCCTGTGCTATCTCGCGCTCTCCAATGAATCTGTCATTGCGCACAATGTATTGCATATTATATTTCACGCCCGGTTCATCTTATATCACACTTTTTGGTGCATAGTTTATACCATACACTATATCTAGTTTTAATTTTCAATCGTGCTCTCAGGAGTATGTTCTATATAACACTGTGTTCACCTACCCTTTTCACGGGCATTACATTTTGCGATAGGGTGTAGAGGGTCAGGGGGTGTTTCTGCCAAGTGAGCCCGGAGTCACAGTCACAAACGCCCTCTTCTTCCTGAATAAAAGTGAGATTATGCTGCATACTTGTTCATATTTTAAGTAGTTTGCACAGACACACGTTTTAAAAACAATAAAGTTCCTAATACCCGCCTTCTCTGAACAGTTAGCTTGCTGCCTCATCCCCCTCCTCCCTATCCTCTTTTGTGTGAATCCATGGACTAGCCTCCTCCCTCCTGCCATGCATGGTCTGATGTGCTGCCACTGCCCTCAATTTAGTATGATGTACCAGTCCACTCCTCCTGCCCTCCATTGCCCAATTCTATGCCCCATCATTGACCTCCTGCTTAAACTCTGTGCTTAGCTTGCTGCCCCTATTCTCCTTCCCCCTGCCCTCCGATGTCTTTGTGCATGCCCCTGCTCCATCCTTTTTGCCCACCATGTTCCATGTTCCTGCCACTCCTATCTACTCTGAGTGTTCTGTTGAGCTGCCACTCCCCTCACACCTGCCTAGCATTGTCAGATGACTGTAACCTGTCCCTGCCACCTCCACCCTGCCTGTCCACATGCCATGCCCCAATCCTCTTCCTCCTGTCCTACATGGTCCATTGTACTGCCACACCCTTCTGCCCTCTCTGGTCTGTTGTGCTGCAACTGCTCCTCCTGCCTGCCCTGTGCGGTCTGTTGTGAGGCCCCTTCCCCTGAACTTTCTTGTCTGTGCACAGGTCCTGACCCTCCCTTCTATCCTCCATCGTCCTTTGTGCATGCCCCTGCACCCTCCTTCTTGCCCATCATAGCCATTGTGCTGCCACTAACCCTCCCACTTGCCATACATGGTCTTCTGTGCTGCCATGGCCCCTCCCACCTTCCCTGTGTGGTCAGTCAGCTGCCCCTGACCCCCTCCCACCTTCCCTCCATGGTCTGTGTGTATTCCATCACAGTCTCACTGTTGCTCTTCATGGTGTGTCTTGCTTCTAGTGCCCATCCTGCCTGACCTCTCAGGCTATCTTGCTGCTCCTGCCCTGCCCCCTTGCCCCCAGCCCTCTGTTTACATGTGAAGACCCCTACTCCCTCCCTGCTGGCTTGTCTGTTCCATTGTAATTTCCCTGATCCGTCCCTCCTGCCCTTTATGGTCTATTATCCTGCAGCTTTCTCTCCTGTCTGTCCATTATGGTCAGCTAACTACCATTGCCTCTTGCCCCTCTGTTCTCTGTTGTCCATGTGCATGGTCCTGTCCCCTCCCTCTTGCTTTCTATGAATTGTTGTGCTACACTCCCGTCCCGCATGCCCTGTGTGGTGTATTGTGCTGCTGCAAACCCTGATGCCTGCCCTGCAGGGTCAGTTTGGTGCACCTCTCCATGTCCCTCCTGTCCTCTGTTATCCAAGTCCATGTCCCTACCCCATTTCCTTCCATGATCCAATGTACCATACCTGCGAACATTTTGAGCTTGGTAAGAGGGAGATTTTGAAAAAAAACTGGGGTATTGATTTTCCCCTTTGAGTTACATTGAAAAAGAGGAGATTGTAGACAGGAGACAGATCAAATAAAGCCCATTTGAGCTTAAAAACATTGGACATTTCCTGGCTGAATCGGGTCTATTGGCATGTATGGTTGTACTACCATTGCCTCTTCCTTCTGCCCACAATGGTCTATTACATTGCCACAGCCTCTCTTGCAAGTCCTGTATTGTTGGTTTGTTGCCCCTGCCCCCCTTTCCACTGCCCTCCATAGTCTGCTGTGCTGCCACGGCCCTTCCTGCCTGATCAGTGTGGTTAAATTGTTGCCTTTGCACCCTCCTACCTGCCTTCAATTTTCAGAGTCCGTGCCCCTGGCCTCTGCCTCTCAACAGTATCCTAATGAACAACTTGATTGCTAACATTCTATATTTATTACAAAAGTGTGGAACGCCTGACGTCATCTTGATGTAATCAAAACTGTAATACCTAGAGCATTTCCTTTAGAAATTATATATATGAGAGGAAATTATGGTTAGTGCTCTAAAAGACGAAAATAAGGACATATTTTCTGAGTTTTCAAATAGCGACAAAGCACTTTTAAATTATTTGTTATCTTTATGTTTTTTTATCCAGTTGACCACTTGATTAAATGTTGCACTTAGGGGAGAGGATGTGGTGTTACTTCCAGAACTGCAGACTTTGCAACTGGGGAACCAGGTTGGAGTTTCTGCTTCAGCTCGACATTCTGTGATTCTGGTCAAATCACTTAGTCTCCCCATGTCTACAACCAAAATGAATTTGTTCTTGTGTGATGTAACCAATGCTCATGTAAAGCCCTCCAATACCTGACATGTCTGCACTATATAACACTGCAAAAACACAAAATAATAAGTATTTTGCACACTTCTGTCATTGGGATATATTTGGGCTACATCTGGGTGATTTTGGGCTACATTTGGGCTCTTTTGTCTCCGGTGGCCATCTTGGGAGATTTATTTGTTATGAAGTTTCCTAATTTCCTCATGTACTGCAGTCTCCTCAGTAGGAAATGCTTTCAATTTTTTACTTTGATTCCATCATGAAGGTATTCAGATATGTCACACATTTGCCATAAATTCTGAAAGTTAGCACTCTAGTTGCTCATTAGATCACTGTAGTAAAACTACTGTTCACCATGGAAGTCTGCTCCTGGTATTAAAAGTGCATGTTTCAGTCTGCATGTCAGAATTTTTTAATGAAATAGAAGAGGATTTGAGAAGTCACCCAAAATGTGCCCTCATTTTCTTTCTTCAGCATTAATCATAATTTCTATGGCAAAATGAACCCCCTCATTGTGTTCCTTTTTAAATTAAATGTTTTAAGTGTTACCAGTTTATTCCAATCAAGATGGCTTCAGGTGTGCCATACTTTTGTCATAATGAAGACAGTAAGCGCTCTAGTTGTTTCTAAGAACACTCTGGGACATTCTGTCATTGGGCTATACTTGGGCTACATCTGGGTGATATTTGGGCTACATTTGGGCTCTTTTGTCTCTGGTGGCCATCTTGGGAGACTTATTTGTTATGAAGTTTCCAAATTTCCTCATTTACTGCAGTCTCCTCAGTAGGAAATACTTTCAGTTTATTACTTTGATTCCATCAAGAAGGCATTCAGATGTGTCACACATTTGCCATAAATTCAGAATGTTAGCACTCTTTTTGCTCATTAGATCACTGTAGTAAAGCTACTGCTCACCAGGGAAAACTGCTGCTGGTATTGAAAGTGCATGTTTCAGTCTGCATGTCAGAATTTTTTAATGAAATAGAAGAGGATTTGAGAAGTCACTCAAAATGTGCCCTAATTTTTCTTTCTGCAGCACTAATCATACTTTTTATGGAAAAATGAACCCCCTCATTTTGTTCCTTTTTAAATTAAATGTTTTAAGAGTTACCACTTTAATCCAAGCAAGATGGCTTCAGGTGTGCCATACGTTTATCATAAGTAGGACTGTTAGCGCTCTAGTTGTTCTTTGGAACATTCTGGGAAGCTGCAGTAGAACACAAAGGAATCAACTGACAGTCTTGTTGTAAATTGAAACAGCAATGTGATTAAGCATTTACTAAAGACATTAATCCTTTCCCTTTAGATCATGTTTTCTCCGTTATGTTGACCGAAGTTTGGACTCCATTTTGTATTGTCATGCTGCCACGTGTTCGCCACGAGGAGAGTCCGACCTCTGTGTTAGTTGCTCTTGTAATCTGCCCAGTAACAGTCTATAAATAGCCCTTCTGTTTATCTGGCGCATGCCCAGACTTGACCACATCTGTTATTAGTTGGCCTTGCTTGACCATGTGTTCGCGGGCTCAAGGAGTGTGTTGGCTCCGCCCATGTATTGATTCAGTATCGAAAATGACCATAAATGGTAATGTTCTTCGTCTTCATGTTGTATCCACCCACTTATGAGCCCCTCTACTGTGTATAAAAGGGGACCATGTACGAATGTTCTTTGTGCTACTCTATGCAATACTGAAGAGTGTTGTGTGGATTGTAGGACCACCCTTAAGGGTTAATAAATGCTGTCTTTGTACTTTGCAGTTTCCGTGCCAACTTCCTTATAGATTCTGTTACAGGAGAGCGAACCCTTGTGTCCTGCGGGCCTAGCTGGGGCCTGTATTCATCAATTGGCGCCCGTCACGTGGGGCTCATCGGCGACTCGGACGCTCGAAGGACTGGTCGCGACGAAGGTGAGGAGTTTGGCCGGGGACGTGATCACTGCCAGCGGCGTCTTAGCCCTGGCATCCCGAGGTTTTTCTTCCTTCCCTTCCGAGCTGACCGTCTGGGTGGCGCCGGTCATCGACTGAGACCTCTTCTGTCGGTCCTGCCGTGAGAGCCGTTTGGGCGATTGTGGAGCTTGGCAGTTGGAATCTGGACTCTTGATTGGTAAGAACCGTTGTACGGTACTTGCTCCGAGTTTTTGAAGCCTGATCTGGCTATTTGAGTTTGATTTGTGATGACTAGTCATATTTTGGGTTTGTCTTTGTGAAAATATATGCGTTGCAACACATATAGGCAGGTAATGTGGAGAGATTTCTCCGGAACTGTGTAAACTTTGAACGGCGCAACGATTAAGTGCCATTTTTTATAATATTGCATATTTTGCATTATTCCTGAGCATGCCTGCTTTCAGCGCACTTCGTAAGTGGTGCTGCTGTTTCGGAAACCGGTTGAACCTCGAGGAATCTGCTCCAGCTCCCCCAGAGGGGACTCCTAATAGGGATATGTATGTGAAGCATGGTCTTTCTTCCATAATGTACAGCACAGTATGGAGGAAATATACAAAAAAAGATCCTGAGTTACGATGGCCTTTGTATGGATCGTTTGATATACGTAAGATTGAGTATGTGGAACAGTGTATGTGTAAGCGGCGTGCTCGTCAGGATATGTTTGAGTGTGTGCGATTATGGGTGAAGGAAGTGCGTGAGCGAGAGAAGCGTGAGAAAGCGCTGTTTGATAAAGAACAACGGAAGAATGATCATGTGCGAGCACAGGAAGCGAAGCGTCGGGAGGACAGAGAGCAGACGGACAGGCAAGAGAAGGAGCGTAGGCTACAAGTTTCGGGTCAATATGCTGTTCGGCAGCCACTTTACCCTGTCCTTAATAATCTTGATGATGATTTTTATTTACTAGATCGCTCTCCGCCCCTTATGTCGGCGCATCTGCTCCGAGGCCGCAAGATTCCGTCCCGGGTCCGGGTAAGGTAGATACGCGGTCCATGTTATCGGCTGAGCATATGGCTGAGCTTCGGCAAATTTCCTTCCGTGCACTTAAGGGTAAGGTGTCCGTGGATGAATTGTTCCATACTTGGGGGTCGTGGCAGGATAGAGAGAGATTGTATTTTTTGAACCATTTCGCTGAGGAAGTGATTGCTGCTTTTCGGAAATATTCTAGTGTCTTTGAGCCTGAAGAAGTGACATCGGATGCCAAAGCATTGCATGATGGTGTTTTTTCTCCCTCTAAGGCTCCTGATACGGCTCGGCGGCTATTCGCCTTGCGGGACGCTGTGCTGGCCCATAGAGAAAAAGCGCGCCAACGAGCAGGGGAGGAGACGCAGTCGGATTCGTGTACTGCAGAAGGCCACTCATCCACCTCTCAATCAGATAAGAGCGATCTAGTGCATGCTAAGCCAATGCGCGAGGCGGCGCCTTTGTATGTTCCTCCTAAAGGAGCGGGGACTAGCTCGGACATTACCTCCGCCGATGCTAAGGGATATTTTGTGTATAATTGGGTTTATACTCCGTGGCATAGAGCTGATGTGATGGCATTAAAGAATGCGCTGCCTGACCCCCGCAAGAATCCAGCGGCCTTCTATGAAGAAGTCGAGGGGGCCTTGAATTCTTGCGTTATGACTTTAGCAGATATAGATTTGTTCTTTGGGCTTATTCTACCACCGGACATGTGGCGATCTGTGCGAAAGGTAGATGATGTTGCCACTTTTAAGGCTCGATGGTCTGAACTGGAGGATGAGGATAGGGAGCGGAAGCCTGCGCAGAAACCGCCCCAGAGTATTTTAGATCTCCCTGCTGCTATTGCGGCTAAATTGAAGACAATTATCCCCCCTAAAAAGATTGTCTGGAATATGTTAGCTGCATGTAAACAGAAAGTTGACGAGTCAGTTGCGGACTTTTTTACGCGCTTTGAGGAGACGTTTCATGATTTTAGTGGCCAGTCGCTTACTGACGATACGGGTCGCCACCTTTTTGCGGATAAATATGTGGCTAATCTGCTGCCGGCAGTTGCGGCCCGTCTAAAAGCGAGTGAAAGTTCTTGGTCCTCCGCTACGCCAACGGCCCTCCTGACTATCGCCCAGTATTATGAGCGTCAGGAGCAAGAAGCAAAGGGCCAGGAGGAAAAGAAATCGAAAGATTTGAAAACAAAGGTGATGTTGGCACAAGTCTATGGCCCGCCCCGGCGGGGTAGTAATAGAGGTAGGGGAGGATCTTATGGTCCTCCCTCGGGCCGATCTGATTTAAATAGGAACCAATGTGCGTATTGTAAGCAATCGGGTCATTGGGCTAGGGACTGCCCGGTGTTGCATGCATCGCGTCAGGGGCATACCTATGGTGGCCCGCGAGGTAGAGGGGGTTTCTCCAACTTCCGAGGGAATTCTAACGACCAGGCTCGTTTTGACTCTGCTGGGCAGCACCGCGATAGATCAAACGTTTTTGATCGCCAGCATCAGTACCAAGCATCGGGGATTGACCGGTCGGGGTACCATGACTCTCAGCATGCATAGGGATGCGTTGGATGGGGGTTAGAATCAGTTGAGGTGCCGGTTGATCAGAAGGGTCCTTATGTATCGGCTGAAGTTTTGGGCTCTACTGATCAGTTCCTAGTGGATACAGGAGCGACACGTAGTGCACTGTCTAAGCAATTGGTTCCGGGGGCTCCCCCATCCGGCTTAATGGTCACATCGGTAGGGTTTGACGGTACACTCTCCCGAAGCCCTCTTTCACAGCCCCTCATGTTTAAGGTTGATTCTTTTTCTGCACCCTGTCCGTTTCTGCTTGCCCCGTACACACCGGACAACATTATGGGTCTTGATATGTTAAAGCATTTTAGGGCTACGATCCGTTGCTCCCCTGCTGGTGTACGGGTAATATTGAATGACAATTACCCCCGATCAGAACGGATGTGTACGATGTCAGAGGATGTGCTGTTAGCTACCCTCCCTCGTGCTTTGTGGGCAACTTCGGATACTGATGTAGGACAAATGGTGATTCCACCGGTCCACATTAGCGTCCAGGAGGGGGCGGTGTTACCACGCCTCCCACAGTACCGTATTTCCCAGGAGGGCGAGGAGGCTCTCATACAGATAGTGCAGGATTTGATGGCGGTAGGGGTAGTGGAGGAAGTCCCCTACAACATTTGTAACAGTCCGATCCTTCCCATACTGAAAAAGGATACGGATGCCAGAGTTTATCGGTTTATAATTGATTTGAGAGAAGTGAACAAGATCGTGATACCTCAGTACCCAGTGGTTTCCGATATCACGACGTTGCTTACCTTGGTCCCGCCTACGGCGACCATGTTCTCAGTGATTGATTTGAAGAATGCTTTCTTTTCCATTCCCATTCACCCTGATAGCCGATATCTTTTTGGGTTTACATTGAATAATAGATCTTATCGTTTCTGTAGGATTCCCCAGGGCTACACAGAAAGCCCTAGCATTTACAGTCAGGCTTTGAAACGACAATTGGATTCCTTTGCTCTGCTCGAGGGTGTCGCCCTCATTCAATATGTCGATGACATCTTGCTGGCGGCTGACACCCTGGAGTTGTGTGAGAAAAGTACGTTATCCTTACTTTCCTTTTTAGCATCCCACAATCATAAGGTATCTAGGAAGAAATTGCAATTCTGTAGACCAAAGGTGACGTATTTGGGTCACCTTTTGTCTAAGGAGGGGCGTGCACTCACACCGGATCATATTCAAGTAATTTTGGACACACCAAGACCATCCACACAGAAGGATGTGCGTGCATTTTTGGGCCTTGTTTCTTTTTGTAGACAGTGGATATTGGGGTTTTCTCACATAGCTAAGCCATTGCTAGCTCTCTTGACAAAAGACACGCCTATCCCAATCCCTTGGTCAGATGAGTGTGATGCTGCTTTTCAGCAACTGCGACAGGCCCTTTGTTCAGCACCAGTGTTAGGGACCCCTGATTATGCAAAACCCTTTTCGCTGTATGTGCATGAGAAAGATGGATGTGCATTATCAGTTTTAGTGCAGATGCATGGCGATAAGCAACGCCCTTGTGCATACTTTTCGGCTGTACTTGATCCTGTCGCCCGAGCATTACCAGGGTGTTTTCGCTCGGTTGCGGCGACAGCTGTGTCAATACGCCAAAGTGAAGGAATTGTGTTATCCCATAAGCTGTTGGTGTTAGTTCCCCATGCTGTTGATGCCCTGCTTAATCAAACAAAGACACAGCATTTGACCAGTGCCCGTTTAACGGGATATGAGTTGACGCTCTTGGCTCCTCATATTACGTTGAAAAGGTGCGTAACGTTAAACCCGGCCACATTATTGCCATACCCCGAGACCCAGCCTGAGGCGCGGAAAGCGCATGATTGTATTCTTGTGACTGAGGAACAAACAAAGGGTCGTATTGATCTCCAGGATACGCCCTTTCCAGATGTAGATGGAGAACTGTGGGTAGACGGATCATGCCTGAAGCTACCAGATGGTACGACTTCAGCGGCGTATGCAATAACCACGTTGCAAACGATAGTGGAGACAGCACGCATACCACAGAAGTCAGCTCAAGCAGCGGAACTGATAGCATTAACACGAGCATGTGAGCTCAGTACAGGATTGTGTGTGAATGTTTACACAGATAGCCGCTATGCCTTCGGAGTAGCGCACGACTTCGGCCTACTCTGGAAGGAGAGAGGGTTTTTAACGTCACATGGAGTACAGATAATGCATGGAGAGTTAGTTCACAATCTTTTAACCGCATTGACATACCCAAAGAAAATTGCTATCGTTAAGTGTAGCGCCCATAGGAAAGTAGTTGACAAAGTTGGAGAAGGGAATGCGTTGGCAGATCGAGTAGCACGGGAAACTGCGATGCAGCCCGGTACTACTGCCGTGTATGTAGTAAAGTCACAGGTGGAAAGATGGCATGATGCGAAGGAGGAAGTGCGAGAAATGCAAAGGACCGCTTCTGACAAAGAGCGGGAACAATGGGCTAGCGAGGGAGAACTGGATGACGAGGGTTGCTGGAGAAATAAGCGGATGGATAGATGGAAATTACCCACGGCTTTTGTAGAGCCTATGGTTCAGATGGCACATGGGCTAGCACATGTTGGAGCTTCCGCAATTGTGAAATTGCTTACCCAAGTCTGGGAGCATCCAGAGATTGCTAGCACAGCAAAGAGGGTGGTGCAGACCTGTATGATCTGCCTGAGGTACAACCCAGGAAAAGGTACTCGAACTCCAGCAGGAGGATTTGTGACACCCACTGCACCCTTTGAGGTTCTGCAGATGGATTATATCCAACTGGAGCGCTGTAATAATCTGAAGTATGTCCTAGTAGTGGTCTGCGCTTTCAGCAAATGGGTTGAAGCGTACCCTACGAAAGACAATACTGCAATGACTACTGCGAAGATGCTGCTGAAAGAGTTCTTCCCTCGATATGGCGTCTGTAGACTTCTGTGGAGTGATAACGGCCCTCACTTTGTAGCGGATGTTATAAAGTACGTCTTGAAGGGCCTGGGCATCACCCAGAAGTTCCACGCCGTGTTTCACCCTCAGTCTGCAGGCCTAGTTGAGAAGTATAATGGTACACTGAAGCTTAAGATCGCTAAAATTCAAGCTTCAACGTCTTTGACTTGGCCAGACGCTCTGCCACTGGCGTTATTGTCAATTAGATCGGTACCACACTCTCGAACTGGCCTTACACCTTACGAAATTGTCTTCGGACGCCCAATGAATATTTGGGGTCCGCCAAAACCTAAGGCTATGTATGATGTACCTTGTGTAATGATGAACGATTATCTAGCACAGTTAACGGATAACTTGGTTTCTATCCATCAACAGGTCCGAGAGGCGCTCCCTGATCGGTCTACCGGCGAAGGACATGGTCTCCGGCCTGGGGACCATGTCATGGTGAAAGTCTTCGACAGAACAAACAGCTTGGAACCGAGATGGGTGGGCCCTGAACAGGTCCTCCTCGCAACGAGGACGGCTGTGCGAGTCTCCAACCGAAAGAATTGGATCCACTCTCTGCACTGTAGGAAGGTGCCGCCCGGATTGGTGGAACCTGCCGTGCTGACCGATCAACGAGACATTTTGGCTGCAGAGACAGGTCGTGCTGCGGAGCCAAACGCCACTGAGGAGCTCTTTCCGGACCACGTGATTTCTGGAGGAAGGCGATATCATCTTCGACCACGGAAGTGAGTTTTCTAGTACCGGGACATGCTGTCAGAACGGCCCTTGGGTTAGTGAAACGGAGAGCCGATGAGGCAAGGGGGGGGATCAGCCCTGCATTAGTGTAGTGACACCCGTCTTGGCCCGCTGGTGAAGAAATCAACCGCTGCCCAAGGGGAAGAGTTCTGACAGACCTATTAGTTTCAGGAAGATATCAGGGTATTGTTCTTTTTGACATGGAGAAGAAGAAAATCCTTTGTGCATCGGGGTTCATGCTGACAGTAGCTATTGTTGGGATAGCCACATGGTTTGTGGAGGAGGTAACCCCTGCTCGGAAAACACTTGTGTTGACGACCCCAGTGCCTGCGGAGCACTACTTTTATACATTACCATATCAAGAGTTGAAGCATCGACAGTCCTATTTGAATAACACTTTCATTCAGATGCTGCATCATACCCACGTTGCTACGAACGCTACGAACTGTTGGATATGTGGGATGATGCCAGCCCATCAGAAGAAAGGAGGTACGCCATTCATACCACTTCCTTTCTCTCATAATGGCTCTTGTAGAGCATGGTACACTTTGCTGTTTGCCACTCGGAAACCGACAGTGGGACGATTGCTTTTCAGACTCAATAGAGAATGTCATCAGGATAAAAATGGATATCCGCAAGCGAATGGGACAATTTGGGAATGGGAAGAGTACCGACCAGACAATGAATCCATTCCCTATATCTTCACGAACACCAGAGACACTGTGGGGAAGGACAAATTTGTGATCCAAGTGGCACAAGCTCAAGCGGACCTGTGTGTCCAGAGTGTGGGTTTTATCCCTGTTGGTGTCAGTGATTGCATCACTGTCTTGAACATTGATGGATTGAATAATAGTACCTTCCTAGCGTCCCATAATACCTACTTTGTGTGTGGAAATAAAGGTTATTACCGTTTGCCGGCTGGGTGGTCTGGGGTATGCTATGTATCCTTCCTATTACCTCCTGTATTCCTAGCACCCGCATCTTATCATAAAGATTTGAAATTGTTGAATAATGTGACTGTAAATAGGTATAAACGTACTCTATCGATTGATGATGTGGATCAGACTGATACCAGCTTGCAGCAGTATATTGATTTTAACTTAGGACTGTTTTTCTTTGTTGGAGCCGCCTTGAATAGTAGGAAGATCCGAAGATTAACAAGAGTGGTAGAAGCTGTAACAAATCAGACTGCTGCTGCTCTTGGGAATCTTACGGAAGAGTTACAAATCACTAGGATTGTTGCATTGCAGAATCGTATGGTATTAGATGTAATGTTAGCTGATCGAGGTGGAGCTTGTAAAATTATTGGAAGTAGCTGCTGTGTGTTCATCCCTGATCATACGCCATCAGTTTATAACGCCATTAATAAGCTGCATAAAATAGCAGCTGAAATCCACACAGAAAACGGCACTTGGTCCTTTTCTGGATGGTTTTGGGCATTGGTTACTGCCTGGGGATGGAAGGTCTTAACTGGTCTCTGTATTATTATAGCAGTTCTGTTCTTTTTTTTGTATGTGTGTTCAATGTGGACCATTGTTCTGTTCTGTATGCATTTCATTCTGCATCCCAGATAAGAAAGCTATTGCCGATGTTGCTCACCAGAAGCGTCTAGCTAAAGAGGTTGAAGGAATGATGACCATTGACATATATGATGATTATTCTGGTAAACCGGATGTCTTCAGTAAATGCTGAAAGGGTCGTCTGTTGTAAATTGAAACAGCAATGTGATTAAGCATTTACTAAAGACATTAATCCTTTCCCTTTAGATCATGTTTTCTCCGTTATGTTGACCGAAGTTTGGACTCCATTTTGTATTGTCATGCTGCCACGTGTTCGCCACGAGGAGAGTCCGACCTCTGTGTTAGTTGCTCTTGTAATCTGCCCAGTAACAGTCTATAAATAGCCCTTCTGTTTATCTGGCGCATGCCCAGACTTGACCACATCTGTTATTAGTTGGCCTTGCTTGACCATGTGTTCGCGGGCTCAAGGAGTGTGTTGGCTCCGCCCATGTATTGATTCAGTATCGAAAATGACCATAAATGGTAATGTTCTTCGTCTTCATGTTGTATCCACCCACTTATGAGCCCCTCTACTGTGTATAAAAGGGGACCATGTACGAATGTTCTTTGTGCTACTCTATGCAATGCTGAAGAGTGTTGTGTGGATTGTAGGACCACCCTTAAGGGTTAATAAATGCTGTCTTTGTACTTTGCAGTTTCCGTGCCAACTTCCTTATAGATTCCGTTACAGGAGAGCGAACCCTTGTGTCCTGCGGGCCTAGCTGGGGCCTGTATTCATCAGTCTCTGCCCTTGTTGGATGTACATGTTTTACTGAGAATGTCAGACTTCATTCTCACATGACTGAGAAAGATAATGTGAATTTACAGAAAATAAGCTCTCAGTTTAGCTTATAGATCACCTTCCAAACATCTGTGGGAAAAGCATGAGAAAATATTTTTCTCTCAATCATGATATCCCAGCAGAAGGCTTTTTCACATGGTGAAATCACCTTAGAACATACCACAATTCCTAAAATGAGTATGGTACCATCAACAAATGATTTATAATGTAACTAAAGTCTTAAAACCTTCTATTAACTGCAATGCTTTTTAATGAGGAGCTATCATGTATATTGGTCCCAAGATGGCTGCCAACACTTCTTGGATGAAGTGCTGACAGCCAATCAGATCTCAGGATGAGATGTGTGGTTAGGCTCCGCCCACATATATATATGATTTTACTTTTGATTTTCTCAGGAACTACTGAACAGATTGACACCAGACCTGCAAAAGGCACATCCCTGACCTGAGGACTACCTCTTTGCCAAATTTAAAGTTATTCTGTTCAGCCGTTCGGGCTGTACCTTGGACTAAAGGTCCCTATGGAAAATTGCATGGGGAAAGCGCGTTTTGGGACCCCCCTTTTTTCTCAGCCCCCGCTTGACGAATCCCCCGAGACTTTCAGGGTAGGAGCGGAGTGGAGCACCCCACCTATTTTTAAAATTTCGTGAGGATTCATCAACCGGCGCCAAAGTTATTCCAAATAGAATGTTGCAGATTTCCTATGGAAACACGGTCCTAACTATAACTATCTACTGGCGAACGCCAGTAGATAATGAATATATATATATATAAATATATATATATTCCTAGTGATATATGTCATATATATGAGGATGAAGAGATGATTACATTCACATTGAATTTAAATGTTGACTCTCACTAGGTTTATACTTCTATAAGAATTTGTGAAAAGAGAAGATACATTAAAGTTTTATTTTTTTCTAGTGTCCCTAGTTTTGCCCTGGAGTTTCTACTTTCTGAATTTTTTTACATATTGTAGAATAGTTTCTTTAATTCTAGTCTACCTTTCAAATCTTAACGAAAACGCACTGTGAGTTGCATTAAAATATATGTATTAATTTGTTGGAATACACAATCCAATAGTTTGCCCTCCTGCGTGTGGAAAGGAAATGTGTCACCGATATTATTGGTGTTAATTATAGATAATTCTGTACATATTGAGCAATGTATTTTTTGCCTGGTGGCATTCTTTTGAGTTGTTGAAAGCTTCATCTTCGTTTTCTGAATTGCATAGCGTTTTTTAAAGGTCAATTTGAAAAACGCAGCTGCTCAGCTCTACCTAAAAGCAATCTGCAATAATGGTTCATGCTGTGATAAACATTAGTTGTAAAGACTCAGTTAAGGGGGACCGCTTAGGTTTTTCGGAAAGGAAAATTTATAATAGGTTAATTTAATCTCTTTTTTAAGTGTATAAATATATCATAGCTTTCACAATGCATCCATTGTTTTCATAATTATTAGCATTACATTGCTGGCGTTACTGTTCGTTATGTTTATATAACATTCAAAGAGGCAAGCATGGACGTGGGACTTCAGAGCCACATATTGAGTCGATATGTAATTGGGAGGGCATGGAGAGTTTTGCAAAAAATATTTTAATATGACTAGGCAGAATGTGATCTGATGTCTTAATTGCGATTGAAATTAGGATTATTTCAAAAGAGTTTGTTAATGAGAAGTTAATTGGAATGTAAATGTAAACTAAAAATATGCAATATTATGAAAGTGCTTAAAAAACAGCCCGACAAAGCCATTAGTTCTGTATTTTTTCTTGCTGAAAAATATGCGTGCCTGTAGTAGGAATGAGCCAATGAATTAATGAATGTATGGACTGATAAGTGCATGTAGGATAACTGGATAGGTGAGTGCATGGATAGATGGATGGCATATGGCTGCATAAATTGAATTAATTGATAGATAAAGGAGCGGTGAGTCTACATACTGATGTATGTATGGATAGAGGAACAAGGAACAAGAGATTTTCTATATTGCCCTACGATTTTTTTTAAATAAACTGAAAATAGATTTTGGGGGGTAATTAGCCCCAAAAAAATCACCATTTGCGAATTCATGTGTGGTAGGAGGAGCGCCTAAAATTTGCATAAAAGGTCTAGTTAGATATTGCAGATGCGAAAGTCAGTGCTGGAATGGGTGCTTAGATTATGGGGCAGATTTATGTTGCACTTGCGCCACTTTTGCGCCGCCGTTGCGTCTCTTTTGTGACGCAGCAGCGGTGCAAATCCTGCGCCATGGTGCGGGGTATTTACAACGTGACGCATCTGGGAGATGCGTCATGTTGTAAAGCCCTGCGCCACATGTAGGCGTTCCAGGGCAGGTGGGGGCGTTCCGGCGCAGGAACGCCTCCTAAAAGTGGCTGAGTGAAATCTACAAGATTTCACTCAGTCACTTTTGAGCCCATGCTGCGTCAAAACCCTGCGCCTGCTTGAAGCAGGCGTAAGGATTGACGCAGCATTGTGCAGATAGGGCCCCCCAGAGCATTGCTGGAGCTGCGTCGCGCTTGCGACGCAACTCCAGCAATGCGCCACTTTTACGGCACAGATGCGTCACGCATCTGTGCCGTTTTTGCCCCATGGTGCGCCGCATTATAAATGCAGCGCATTCATGATGGCGGAGCTGGGGCGCAAAATAACTGGCGCATCCCTGCTGATATGCAGGGATGCGCCAGTTATTATAAATCTGCCCCTATGTGCTTAATTTCTTTAAAAGGAAGTGCCAGTTGCCGCCATATTTTTAGGAAGCTGCCAGCACCAGCGACTTCCTCACTAAAAAAGGTTCAGTAAATAAATTGTGTGTAAAATACACATTCTCAAACTTGAGATACTTCACAACTTATTGAAGCGTGATTGGGTGAATTGTATAGATCAGGTTTATGACTCCTGCAGAACTGGGATGAAGCTACCTTTGCACAGTGAGAATTTTCTCTAAGAGCCTGTCTCTGCGGGCTATTGTGAGAGCAAGTAGACATGGTAGGGTGGGGTGAAGTGTAGCACAGGTGAAAAGTGCCTCTGCATGTTAAAAGAGACTGGAAGGAGAATGGCTGAGACCTGTAAAACGGAGAGAGAAGATGTGAGGAGAGGCAGTGGAGAATGATTTTATCTGGTGTAAAAGAGCTAACTGGTGAAATAAAGCCAAATATGCTACAGGGAGGTACGGAGGGTGAACATCAGACGAGAGTAAAAACGTAGGACAGGGGCTTTAGCAGGAAAAGTCGAAAAAATATGTGAATGGGGAAAATAGAGTGACAGGGGATGACAGAAAAAAACAGGAAAAAGAAGGGAAAAGAGGTGAGAGCAGGAGAAGCTTGTGAAAATGTCTGATTTTAACATAATCTCTCAAAATAAATGGTGGCTGGATAAAAATAAACAATTGTAAATAAAATACAAACACATTCGCCTCGGTTGCAGCATATTTCGTCCCTTCCTCTCGCCAGAGTTCCTTCTATTTGGTCTCCTTATCTGGGCCTTTCTCTCCCACAAGTTTTACTGGTGTCCTTCGCAATTATTAATGTTTCCTGTAGTTATTTTATTTTCAATGTGGTTAATGGATACAAAAGAAGGATTGCCAATTCTAACTTCATCAGTGACTGATCATCAGGCATATTTGTCCCCAGAATCGCCTGAACTAATTAATTGTGCATGCAGCAACATTGCATGTGAAATGTTATGCACCCTTCAGAATTCCCAATGTGGCTGGCCGCCCCCTTTACAATCCCAATCAAAAGCTCGAAATTAGAATGAACCCTAATTGTTAAATGAAGCAGTCCGTTGAAAATCCGTTTATCTGCACTGGGCCTCTGTGGACTGAAATTACTTCCTTTCCTCTGTAGAATGGAACTGCAGTGAGTGGGGTTTCCTCCCATTTTCCCAAGGCTGCATCCAGGGCCGGCTTTAGTGCTGGTGGCGCCCTGTGCGACAATGTTTGTTGGCGCTCCCCCAATGACCACCTCCACCACGGATTCTCTCTTTAGCACCCTTTAACAGTGACCAAGTCTCCATAACCACACTCTCTCAGCTGGGCACCAGAATTGAATTAGTTATATAGCGCCACTCATACCAGTGTAGGGTGTCCGAGCACTTTGCATCACACACACATTACACAGAGACAATCAATCATACATGTGTAAATCAGTGTATAGGAAATGTTACATAAGCCAAAGGACTAAAAGTGTAGTAGTCACATGTCACCCATACTGGTAGGCAGTAGTTTAAGAGTGCTTGGTGTGGAAAAGCACAATCTCAGAGTCGAAAAAGAAACAGCATAGTTGGGAGTTCTCTTTAATAATAAGAATCAATATCTAGCCAAATTAATCCTTTTTGCAATATTAATCAATCAATGTTCTAATAATGTATACTTTGCAGTGTGAATGCAGTTATATGATGAAAGTTAATAGCTCACTATTGTAGATTAGGACTTTAAGGTATACATTGCAAGTAACAAAAGGATGTCTCTTTTGAAAGCAGTAACCTGCTGATCTGTTTACATCATACGCATTCTGTAATCTACTTGGTACACGTTCTTTGCAGCAGGCATATTAACCCTCTGCACTAACTTCACATAAGGCAAAACCTCAACTATGCAAAATGCTGATCTCTCTCCACGAGGATAATTAATCACAGGAGTTATTGTGACATTTATGTGAGGCCTGGTAATTGCCGGGGGAAAGAAACGCTGCAGCAGGTGCTTCAAAAGCATAATAAACTTTCAAGCACAGCGCCCCCAGGAAGCCAGCACCCGGTGCGGTGGCGCCGGTCGCACCGCCCTAAAGCCGGCCCTGGCTGCATCTGCAGGATAATATTTTCACCCGAGGTGTTTTTAGTTTTTTTTTACATATTACCTTAATCCTTCTGAACGGTAAAACCCACTCACGATGGCTCAAGAATGGAGATAGGAGGTTAACAGTGCAGCTGTCCTGCTTTTCTCTGCACATTGCCCTGTAGAAAATGCCAGTGCTCTGCTTTGCCTCCCATAAAGTCCTGGCGTTCGGCAGGATTTTACTGCATGAACATCCGAAAGTCTCTGATTACACAGAGTGTGGAATTCCTGGGTCAATACATGACTGTGAAGTCATTTCATTTTGCCAAACTTAATTTTCAAACCATTTGTAACAATTACGCTCAACGAACAATAAAAGCATGCACGTTGGAAAACTGTGTCAAGGATCACGGTAAATCAAATACTGAATAAAGGTGGCACAGACGTAAAGAAGCAGAAAATGACGGATTTGAACGCTCGTTGTATTATAACATTCAGATTGTCTGACATCATATGGTGAAACCTTTCCTATTTCCATGTAGTACACTCCGGTTTTCTTCAAATATAATATACTGTAACCTACAGGAAAAGCCTCAGTTCCCCTCCGTGTTCTTTGACTTCCCCACCGCATGGTCGAGATTCTTCCTATGAGCCTTCCCTCACAGGTAGGAGATAAAGAGGAAGATATTAGGTACTCTGAAGGCATAGCCACTGGCCTTAGGAGTTCTAAGGTCTCCTTTCCAAGGTGAACCTTTGCCTAGGTTCTGACTAGGGTCTTAAACCTCCCGTATTCCCTTTTCTTCATATCAGTGGTGCTCCTTGATCAGACCTTTTATTAAAGGCCTGATCACCAACAGTGCACCCCACAATGCCTGTTTACTAGGGCAAATCCCTGAAACGGGATTCCTTTAGTGCCTCTTGGCGAATATCAGGTCTCAGCCCTGTTATGCACTCAAGTTGACAGTTCTGCCTTCCAGCAGGGACATGTCCTAGAGCTGAGGAGTGTCGACACTCAACACCTATTTCAAAAAGGTGGTTGTGTTCAACCACATGTTCTTGGGTTGGGTTCGAGTCTTTGGTTGCTTTCTTTATAGTCATTCCCACCGGTTTGTTGGTCAGCCTTTGTTTGGTACTCCTTCACCGGCCGAGGAATTCTGCGTAGTCGCCTATTTCATCTCTGTCCTCAATCACTAATTTGCAACCATCTCTGTGCCAGTCTCTCTCATCCAACCTCTTTCATCCTGGCATCCTCTTCTCCTCCTGGGTTCTTAGGTACCATCCTGTTCTACTTCTTTTTTAGTATTGAAATAATGAGACAACCTTGCCACCTTCTTACATCCACAAGTAGGCGACTCCTATATTAATTCTGAATGTCTTGCCTTCGGTTTTAGTGTATTGGGGATGAGATGTGAAAAGAAGTTCCAGTTTCTTCTTTATGGTGAGCAAAAGTTGATTTCTGTGAGTAGAGTGCCACATGAAAGGGAAACCAATGAAAAAGATGGAACTCCATCACCAGTACCCACTATCAAAACTCTCTGAATATGACTTGATTTACAGAACACTTGGGAGGTATCAAGGCTTCAAGCCAATGTAAAGTAAAAAGAGAGTCTCAACTGGCACTCACATGGCAGCACTATCAAGGTCTTGATGGTATATCAGTCTAGGGTTCATCTAATGACTGTGGGGGAACACAAAAAGATACAGGGCATATCACACTAACAACCCGATGGAGTTAAAGATGTAAAAGTGTTGAAGGATAACTTGTCAGCAATAGTATCTCTGGTTGTATTTGACATCTTTAAACCTGAGAACAGTAAGTTCTACACTGTGAGGGGCAAGGACACAAGCAGAGTGTCAGAAATAGTGCATAGTTTAGTAAGCGTTATTAGGATAATGTAAGAATGGGTGGCACACAGAATCATGTCAGTACAAGAGCTCATATGAATCTATGGCATTCATGTCTCGTAGTCAGTCGATAAGTGTAGGTATATAGTCAGTTTTCGATTTTCTTAAAATACAGCGGCGAGCCATTGCTAGGGAAGTGGCAACCCTCAATCTCACATGCAAGTTATTTACCAGGATATGAAAGGACAACAATATCTTCATCAGTACCATCTGATGCTATTTTTCATTGGATTCTGTCATTTAGGCTGTGATTTGGTCCCAGCATGCCCTCAAGTTCCAGCACGGCCCTAGGATGTGCACATTGTCTGATTAAGAGGTTTTACATCTCCAACAAAATAATTTTGGTTTCAGCTTCCAGTGGTGCTGGATGTAAGGGTGTGGCACGTGCTGCAGCACCACCAGATGACTGAGGAATATTTCCCCAGGATAAAGATCAATAACTAATCCCACAGCCTCAAAAGAGGTGAATAAGGCACACTCACGTACATGAGCCAATATTGAACACACTTTTAGATCCTTAAATCTATACTTCAGATGTCTTGACCATGTGCGTCGTGGTTCCTGCTGTATGTATGTAGTCATGTATGTACGCATGCATGCATGCATGTGCTTCTGCATGTATATGATATTTCCCTAGCCCAAACCTAGCCAAAAGGTAGTGGAGCACTGTACATGGTCTGCACTCCCCAGAACCTGTGCGTAAACTATTGCTAGACTGCTGTGTTGTACACAGAATCACCAAGCTGCAGGCAAACATAGGTAGATAACTCCTGAATAGTAAATCTAACCGCTCCAAAGTCCAACACTTTCACTGCTATTGTTTGGATTGGAGTACAAATGTTAAATCTAACTGCTCTAAAGTCCAACACTTTCCCTGTTGCTTAGAATTGATTGGATTGGGAGTAGTAAATCTAACCCCTCCAATGTCCAACATGTTCCCTACAGTTTTTTTAGATTGGAGCAAGAATGGTAAATCTAACCTCTCCAAAGTCCCACCACTTTCCTAGATTTTCCTTACTTTGTAGTAGGAATAGTAAATCTAACCCCTCTAAAGGCCAATACTTCCCCTGCCTTTGAAAAAATTGAAAAAGGAATGGCATATCTAACCCCTCCAAACTCCGACTGTTTTCCTATATTCAATACAATTGAGTTAGATGACATAATCTGACTCCTTTGAAGTCCAACACTTTTGCTAGTGTTGTTCAGTTTTGATTGTTACTTTTTAATAATATTTATTTATTTGATGATTATTATATTTATAAAAATACGTAATCTTTTCCTTTGCTGTTACTTTTTAGAATGATTATTATATTTTTGTATTCGTTTTGTAATGCAGTGGTGATAGCAACTCGAGCAGCACACAATGTATGCATTTCAGAACACTGCACTGTTCCTCCTTATCTATATGTAGTATCTATATGTAGTTAAAACACACAAATAACAGGAACACACCTACAATTCTGCGGTCTCCATCCATTAGAGGTTAAATGTAACACCTTATAAGGCAATATTGGCTCCCTCACAAAAAATGTGCAGTTATGTATGCAGCTTTTTATTTTTCAGTTAAAAGCTATTCACAGATACGTGTAAATTAAATATTTTCAAAACTATGTAAAAGAAACTTCACATGTAGCTGAACTTTCTGATCAGAATGGTTAGCGCAGAAATAAGCTAGGTGGATGCCTTAAAAATGCTGATAGTGGGAATGGTCAGGGCTGTGACTTTCAAAGGCGTCCCGTCAACATGTTCACTGAGTCCCTTAGGGCTGGGACAGAATCAGTTGTGCACATAATATCCTGCATAGAAAAAGAAAAGCTTCTTGACCTCCCAGTGTCCAGTAGACCTTATGGATCTATCGGAAACCAGTAGGAAAGGGCAAGGAGCTTTTAGAGAAAAGCATGGCAATTGCAGCTACAGCTCAAAAGATGGGGGGTGAGACAGCGTGTATATGATTGGCTTAGGGACAGTTTATTAAAAATTCCTTGTCAGGCATAGTTAATGACCTGCCTCCTTCCAGGTCAATCATCTTTTGGAAGCAGTCTTTTGTTTGCTGTGTAGGCACTAGATCCACTTGGAGAGACTAAGATTCAATGAAGGAATGGGATCCAATGTGGGATGTATGTCGTTACAACGCACACTTTTACAACGCATGCACCTACAACGCATTTTTTACAACGCAACATCCACTACAACGCATTCCATTACAACGCAGCACACTACAACGCATTTTTAAAAACTACCTTTACAACGCATTCCATTACAACGCATACTACCTTTACAACGCATACCATTACAACGCATAATATTACATTGGATTTAAGGTAAGTATTGGATAGTATAGGGGTAAAAATTACTATTCTTACTCCAGGGGGTGCAACAGTAGGGTAAGTGTTGGATAGTATAGGGGTAAAAATTACTATTCTAACTCCAGGGCGTGCAACAGTAGGGCAAGTGTTGGATAGTATAGGGGTAAAAATTACTATTTCTAACTCCAGGGGGTGCAACAGTAGGGCAAGTGTTGGATAGTATAGGGGTAAAAATTACTATTCTAACTCCAGGGGGTGCAACAGTAGGGTAAGTGTTGGATAGTATAGGGGTAAAAATTACTATTCTAACTCCAGGGGGTGCAACAGTAGGGTAAGTGTTGGATAGTATAGGGGTAAAAATTACTATTCTAACTCCAGGGGGTGCAACAGTAGGGTAAGTGTTGGATAGTATAGGGGTAAAAATTACTATTCTAACTCCAGGGGGTGCAACAGTAGGGCAAGTGTTGGATAGTATAGGGGTAAAAATTACTATTCTAACTCCAGGGGGTGCAACAGTAGGGCAAGTGTTGGATAGTATAGGGGTAAAAATTACTATTCTAACTCCAGGGGGTGCAACAGTAGGGTAAGTGTTGGATAGTGTAGGGGTTTTAATGTAATATTATGCGTTGTAATGGTATGCGTTGTAAAGGTAGTATGCGTTGTAATGGAATGCGTTCTAAAGGTAGTTTTTAAAAATGCGTTGTAGTGTCCTGCGTTGTAATGGAATGTGTTGTAGTGGATGTTGCGTTGTAAAAAATGCGTTGTAAGTGTAGTGCGTTGTAAAAGTTGCGTTGTAAAGGTTGTATACCTCCAATGTGCTGCATTTTGGAACACCAAATATACTGGCTCATAGCATCTCCTTTGGAGCAGATCTTTTGTAATGTTCTGTGACAAAAAAAATGCAAGCCACTTTCTAATCAGTGCCCCTGGCATATCTAGTGTTGAATTGTTCAGCGTCGCTGTTCACAGATACGATTTATCACTAATGGCAAGATGCACTTCTGGTTCTCTTGCAGCATTAGCCTTGAGAAAGTTAACATTTTTTGACATAAATTTACCAAATGACAATGTAGAAATGTGTCTTTAACCATAAGGGAGGAAATGCTTGTAAATATAAAGGTTAGGGAAAATATGCTTTTATTAAACGCGCAAAAAGAGAAAATGCTGCTTATTTCTGCAGAACGCTACCATGTAATTCATTCTTTAACTGCTAGGCCTCAATATTTTCTGTTATACCTTCCTTTCCCTTTAATAAAAGAAATGCTTTCTGTAAGTGTTGCTTTATCATTATAAGGGATCTGTAGAACATAAAATCTTTGTTAAATGTGCTGTTTGCTGCAAAATGTATTTCTTTCCTTCCTCACACCATGTGACTTCATTGTATTCTGTATTGCATTGTATTGTATATAACATTTATAGAGCGCGACAAACACCCTACGGGTACCCTGGCGCTGAAGATACGTGAACACAGACCAGCAGGGACCTAGAAAGATAGAGCCTAAGATGAACATTACTGAAAGATAGATAGTTAACTCTGCCACACAAATATATAGCTTTAGACTCAAGTCTCATGATCTACTAGATACAGGGTCTGCTAGATATTAATGTTTCATTTCATGGAGCAGCCCATTGTTACACAATGAGACACTGAGTAGCAAACAGAGTAGGCTTGTAAAGGTTCTCACGAGAACCTTCCTAGATGTATCTTTTTGTAATACGCTGTAGTAACGTTTAAATAACAACATGTTGACATGAAGGTTTACTGTGGGTCTGAGAGAAGACGTCAAACCATCAGAAGATCCTTTTCTACTGGCTAGAGATTGCTCAACATTGAGAGTTTGCAGCATTTTTAGTGCTTTTCTATATAGTATGTGTTCCTAGTTAGAGAGTTATTGCATTCAATGCATTCTATGCACATCTTTCCCCCTGCCCCACCCTTTGGCACTTGACTGTAGTACTCTCAGCTAAAATTACTGTGAGCTACTACTATCAGTGGGTTTTTCTGCCATTCTGATGCCCTTAGAGAGACTTTCTCCATGCTGATCATATCTACTGCTGTGATTATTTCCTTACACCTGTTTAACAGTTGCTACAGCAGCTGTTAGGGAAGTTGGCTGTGTTTCCTTTGCTACTCTTTATTGGTAGTTAGACCTCAAATATCTATTAGCCTGTTGCTCTAATTTTTCTCTTGCTCTTTTCCAAAGGAACTCTTTATCAGTTCTGGCTAGGAGATGTTGGGTACTTTAGATTAAGATAGGGATTAATTCCATTATGGAACATGCTGGGATTTTGTATGCTAATTCTAACCACATTTTTCTTGTTTTTTCTTTAAACAGACTTATTTGACTAGCCTAAATAAAAAGACAAAAATATGGACTAATCTCTTAATGCGAAAATAAAACTTTTAAAAACTTCACCAAAACCTCTTATCATGGACTGAACATTAATTGCAGTAAGTTAATAATTTATTGAGAAGTGTTTGGATTGTGCTCCATTCTAACACGATGGCAAAGATTAATCAACCTGAAAAAGAAATTGGCGTGGAAACTGGAGATTCACTAAGTTTCAAGGTGGAGCTGTTTAGAAACGTTTTATGAGATTTCCACACTTGCAGCCTCTACAGAAAAACTCTGAGGACATCTCTCAGCATGCTTCTGCCCCATATGTTATCACGCACTCCTGCAAATTTCTAGGTGAGAGAATAATTGCACTAGTGTGAACATACAGAGATGATTGCTGTGCAACTGTGATTGACCTCTGTAAAAGCTGTACAAATTGAATCTGAAATCTATAGGCAATAGACCTGCCAAACAATTGTAGACTACAAACTCAATCAGAGGTTTTGGAAAGTATGATTTGGTGGGCTCTTCTTAAAAAGAAGGCAGTGTTTATTCTCAATAAACCTTTCTGAGCATCGGGAGTGAATATCACCAGACATTAAAATACTTGGGCTACTTCTGCTACAAAGAACAATAACCTCTTTTGTCACAGAATAAAGCTACAAAGACTACATAGTGTGTAATCATCATAACATTGCTTCCATTCTCAATTGGTTAGCTTAGTGTGCATGCTGTGTGGAACTGCAGATTGAGATTGTGGTCCAAGGGATCCGTAATTGCATATGAAGGGTACTGCAGCCCAGGACTGAAGTGCATGGATATAGTTGTCCGGGGTCTAGTGCGGTCACACCGGAGTCTGGATTGTCTGATTTGTGCATGCGTCACTATTGAAATGACAGGTGGTAGAATTAAAGTGGTCAGGTTTGGTTGTGTGAAAGGGTGGCAGGTGTATACATTGCATGGTTGACTGGAAAGGTGCTGGGAGCTAATTAGGGCTGAGATGCTACCCTTTGCCTTTTTTGCTACAACCTGCTCACTCTGCCAGACAGTCCACTATGCCAAACCACCTTTCTCTGTCATGAGACTTATAGTTCAAAGCTGTCAACCTTGGAACTGGTTTGAGCCCTGGCCTTTGCTCAACATCCTCTGATTCTGGATAAATAACTTAATATCCTCTAATAAAAAGTGTAACGTAATCTGGTGCTCATGTAAAGTGATTGAATGTCTTTGGGCCAAGACTGTGCCATATAAATTTACAAATAATAAATAAAATTATACCTATCCCTCCAGCAGCATGCCTCCTACTACCATGAGGTTTTTTTCTCCAGCTTCTGGGCTTCACTTTCGTCCTTCACATCTCTTGTGGTCAATGTTTATTACTATTGCCTTCAGTGGATCTAAATGTTTTACGTTATATGTATTTGTATACCACACAACTCACCGGGAGTGTATCCTGGCACTGAAGCAGGAGCCATATGGGCGAAGCCAGGGTCGGGCTAGGTGAAGAGCTAGGTCTTCAATTTCTTGTGGAATTCAATAACTGAGGAGGAGACTCTAATGTGCAAGAGTTGGTTGTTTCAGGGTTTAGGAATGAGGTAGGAGAAGGCTAGAATGCTGGCTCTGGCTTTGCATATTTGGGGGAGGATGAGTGTGAGTAGGAGTCTGGACGAGTGGAGGAGTCTGGTAGGTTTGTGAAAGTTTACACAGTTGAAGAGGTACATGGGGCCAGTTTTACTTAAGGCTTTGATTATGTGCATGAGGAGTTTGAAGAGTGCTTGACTGTGGATTGGGAGCCAGTGAAGCTCTTTGAGGTGTGGTGTGATGTGAGTACAGGGTGGGAGGTTGAGGGTGAGCCAGGCCACTGAGTTTTGTAGGTCCTGGAGTCATCTGGTCAGCTGACCATTGATTCCAGCACAAAGTGTGTTGACATAATATAGCTAGCTAATAAAGACGGCTTGGGTGACTGTTCTGTGAGTGTTAGTGGGGAGCGATTTGAAGATCTTTATAGTATCCTGTTCATGTTAATATCCAGCCATTATATCACCACCTGCTCAGTGTGTGAGTGTGCTGTGTGCTGCATGGAATGTTGGTGTGATGATGCATATTGGAATGTTGGGTTCAGACAGTTGAGAATGGGCTGAGCAGGAGAAAGGCTGCTCCTGGTGAGGCTGCTACACTAGAACTCTTCTACATATAACTTACGTCAATAAATCTACTTAATCTACATTCTACCTTCGTGGACTTCATTACTAAATTATTCTTGTGCATCTTGAGTGTTTGCAAGCAGCAGGAACTGCAGTCATTGTTCACTTGATTGGTAATGGTATGATGGTCATTGATAACTATTCCAAGGTTCTTTTTGTGGGTTGTCGGGTGGGCTATGGGTCTGAGTTAGGCATGTCAACAAGTGGAGTCCCAGAGTGAGGTGTCTTTGCCCAAGATTACTTTTTCTGTCTTGTATGTGTTGAGCATGAGGCAGTTGGTTTTCATACATTTGGCAACTTTGGTGATGCGGGCGGCAAATTGGCCAAAGCGTTTGACATCTTGTCTCATGTGGCTGCAGTTTGAACAGTGGTGGTTCTGAATGTTATTGATTACTGCTATTTGCTGTACTGTATCTTTCCTTGCAATGTTACACAGGCTAGTCCAACAGTAGTTTTTGAACAGTACTGTACAACACAGCTGAGACATGTTCGAAATCGATAACATTGGACCTCAACAGCACCCAACAGTAACACAACCTCCTACAAAAAATATATGACCCATAACTCAGCAAAACAAAAATACAAAGCAGACATGCCAAACGGTTGTGTGATATTATGCTGCCTACAACATTTTCCTCTTATTATTGACACACTTAAAATTCCAAAACAACATATTAGACAGACCAATCACATAACTAAACATTGCAAAGATATACCACTGAAATCCACACTATCAGCAGCCCTTAGCCCACAAGAGTACATATCTAGAAAGAACTCATAACAGTCATCTAGCACAGTCCAGAAGGTACCTGGCTATGTAGTCTTTGGAGTACAACTCAATATTTACAGTTAAATCACTCACAGACAAGGCAACATACAAGCCATATATCCCAGATAACCAATAATCATCTTGGCTAGACCTGCAGGTATTCCCATAAATACCAAACAAACCAAACAGGAAATATCTTTACACTGCATGCTGCTTAGTAAAATTCCCAAACAACACCAAAGTCCAGTCTGTGATGGATTCTTGAATCCAAGAGGAGAAGGATCCAAACAGGATTGGTGCAGAGAGGCAAGTCAAGTGGTACCTTGCTTGTCATATAAATACATAGAACAAGACTACAAAATCTGCTTGGTGGTTCAGTTTCCCGCAGTAAATTCTAAGTATGGTAACAGTAGGTGTGCTATAACAGCATAGAGTCATGGTTTTAAATCGCCATTTGTTTGGACCTTACCACATTTTTGATTATTGCAAGGAGTAAGTCTGAGATTATCAGTGTATGTTCAACTGTGTTAACCGTGTTCACACCTTAAAGTCCTACCAACAAAGTCTCACAAAATGTTCAAGGAGAAAGTAAAACATTAATAGGTTATATGACTGAAGTTCAGAATGGATATAGATTTGTTCTATCCCCAAGAGAGCTTGCATAGATTGACATGCCAGATTTCCAACTGCATTGATATTTTCCTACAAATAATTCATGTTAAGCACAGCTAAAATAGCACTTGTCTCAAATAAGAAGACAGTAGTATTATGGCTCAAACTTGCCACCCTTGAGTTTTAATGAGCAGTTTTTCATAACATTTCTTTAAGCTGTTGAAGTGGTATGCTCGTTTGTCAGTCCTATTCACATATGTTTAATCTGGCCAGGCAAGCAGATAAAGCATTCCACAGTTTATCGTCCTCCACAGCCTGGGTACCCGCTAATGATCGCACCACATGTCTTTATTCTCCTGTATGTAACAGTGAACTCAACATTCTAAAACTGTATTCACTTCACTACTCTCTAACATGTACATCACAGTTCTTTGGAGTCCATTAGGATACAATAGGGTTTTGTCATTGCTAATTCACACAACACTACATCTCTCCCTCTGTTAAATTGCAACATAATTCTTTTTTACAAATATATACTATTATACCTTCAATGAGTCTAAAGGGTGCTCTTATCAGATATTCTGACTGTGACTTCGGAAACTGGGGGCCTGCAGACGAAGTGCCCATTATCAGCTTTGGCGATGTAGGGGCAACAGCATTAGTGTCTTCAATTGTCCTATCAGACCAAGTCTCTGCATTGACATCAGCTCCTGATGAGCGATGAGCCACATGTCGGAAATGCGAAGAATCTCATTTGATAGACTTTCCAGGACGTTGGGCAGTCACCATATGTCCTTTGCTGGTCACAACATGAAAGGGTTCAGCACCAAAGGGAGCATCAGATTTCCTTTTTCCAGGCTGACGGACAAGCACTCGATCTTCTCCGGCAAATATCTTTCACATCTGTTGAAAGGTGGGCCATTTCAGATTTTAGGATCACAGGAACCTCCCTATGTTGCGAAGATGCTGTCTAAACTCTCAATGACTCTTTCTTGAGTGGTGGATGAGTGATCTTCTGTCAATGGGAAGCGAGAGCATTCATCAATTATCACCATCAGGAGATGTTCATTGTCAAGATGACAGAAGAAGTCAACAACAATTTGTTCCCTTGCATACATTGGCAACTCTGACCTGTTTAAAGTGTGTTTAGTGGTTTTTGATGAAGGCAGCTGCATAGATGACAAGCCTTCAATTCTCTTTCAACTCTCATCGAGATGGGGAAACCAGACTCGGTCTTGGAGAGCTAATTTTTTGGCAATGATTCCAGGATGTCCTTCTTGGGCAACTTCAATTAACTGTTGTCACTGACTCTCTGGACTAACAATTCTCAAACCTCTTATGATAATACCTTCTTGAGTAACAGACAGTTCATCTTTTACATTTTAAACTTCTGATATTCACTGTCACTGATAAGAGGTTGAGTGTGTTGATTACAAGACTGCAATAATATCATTCAGTTTTAACATGTTACTATCTTGACTCATGGTAGTTACCAATTGTTCCAACAAAATGGCAGATGATGTGCTTGATTTCACAATGAAGTTCATGCAGGCTTCAGTTGTGTGAGAAGGTGTAACAAGCACTGTAGCAGCACTCATTACACATAATCAGCAGGGATTTGATCTTTCCCTGGAAGTTGCACAATTATGTAGTTGTATTCTTGAAATTGAAGACCCCAATGTTCAATGCAAGGAGGCATCTTGGCCTTTGGATTGCCAAAGACGGCCCAGAATGCATGATGATCTGTCACAAGCATCAGAGACTTTCCATATAAAAATATGTGGAAATTTTCACAAGCTCACACCACTGCTAAACATTCTTACTCAGGTTGTGAATAACCACATTCAGTTTGCGACAAACGTCTGCTTGCATAGGCCACAACATGCCTTCAAAGTATGCCATTTCAGTAGCATTCTTAATAGCTTGTTTGATCTTCTTGAAACATTGCTTGCATTCACGTGACCAATAAAATGAAGCATTCTTTTTGGTAAAGTCTCTCAGCAGAGCACTTGTATATATCTAGAACAGTAGCTGACTACACAAAGGAATGAACCTAACATGGAAACATCCTGTGGCGGATTGGCAGTTGATAGAGCTTGCACTTTAGCTGGATCAGGTGTCATGTCCCCACCAGGAAAGATATGGTCAAAGAATTTTAACTTTGTATTATGGAACTCACATTTATCAGCATTCAAAGGCTAACCTGCCTTCGAAGCCAATAACACACTTGTGTGAGAGCTTTATAAACCTCCATCTATGTAGCTCTGAAAACGAATATAAATTCACTATAATTAAACACATTCATAACAGGATGTATGACACGTTGAATGACATCTCGAAACAGTTATGCAGTTGATGACACACCAAAACATAGTCTTTGTATCAGAACAGACCAATATGTGTAAAAAAGGTTGTAGTGTATCTGCACCTCTCCTGGAATTCCAAAAAATTATTTCCTTTATTCACATCAAACCAAAAGAAGACCTTTGCACAATTCAATTGGGTTATAATGTCAGTGATGTGAGGACCTGGGTGTTGTTCTCGTTCACTTGCCTTGTTTGCTTGGCACATAGCAATGCAGATGCGTACAGCTTCTTTACAGTCATTTTTGGGCACTACCACTATGGGAGAAACCTAGGGCACTAGACTAGTGGAACGCTCAATGATATCATGTTTGAGCAATGATTCAAGTTCTTTTCCAACAGCTTCCTGTAAATGAAATGCAGTTTGTCTATATCTCTGAGCCATAGGACGGACGTCCTCATTAATGTATAATCGTACTTTCATAGTCTTGAGTTTTCCTAACCCATGAAACAACGAAAGGAACTGACTTGCTATTTTATGATGAGCATTCATGTTCTAGTTCGCTGATATAAGTTCCATATCAGCAACTGTGCTGAAACTGAACAAACATGCACTTGATGCTGTACCTTGACCTACATAAATGGGTGCATGCACGTCATTTTCTTATGTTTCATCATTGCCTCTAACAAACCATGACTTTTTAAGGGCATCAATGCAGCCCATGTATACACTATGGGGCAGATTTATGTTAACTGGCGCATCCCTGCATATCAGCAGGGATGCGCCAATTATTATGCGCCACAGCAGCGCCACCATGGATGCACCGCATTTATAATGCGGCGCACCATGGGGCAAAAACGGCACAGATGCGTGACGCATCTGTGCCGTAAAAGTGGCGCATTGCTGGAGTTGCGTCGCAAGCTCGACGCAGCTCCAGCAATGTCCTGGGGGGCCCTATCTGTACAATGCTGCGTCAATCCTTACGCCTGCTTCAAGCAGGCGCAGGGTTTTGACGCAGCATGGGCCTAAAAGTGACTGAGTGAAATCTTGTAGATTTCACTCAGCCACTTTTAGGAGGCGTTCCTGCGCCGGAACGCCCCCACCTGCCCTGGAACGCCTACATGTGGCGCAGGGCTTTACAACGTGACGCATCTCCCAGATGCGTCACGTTGTAAATACCCCGCACCATGGCGCAGGATTTGCGCCGCTGCTGCGTCACAAAAGTGACGCAACGGCGGCGCAAAAGTGGCGCAAGTGCAACATAAATCTGGCCCTATAGATTTTGATGGCTTGAGTCATGGCAATGGAGATGGTTCATTGTATTTCTCCTCAAGCATTATGTTTATGGACATACCACTGTTGATAATAAAAGGTATTGAACAACCGGTTACCTTTAGTGTAATCTTTGAACAATATTTGAATGACTTTGGGTCTTTTTCATGTCGATTTCTCATGGACGTGTAGTTTTTTTCACAAGCGGCCAGTCCAGCAAGAGCTCATTTTGTAGAGGTAAACATCAACATTGCACAAGCAACTTTATCATTTTCACTTGATGTAGATAATGAAGAACTCTTTGATAATGATTTAGATGATGATTGACTTTGTGTGGTGTCGATTTGTCTCAATTGGTGTGCTCGCTTGGACATGCATTGAGTGTCGCTTCTGAAGCATTCTGGCAGCCATTTTGTCTTCGTGCCTTGACTCACTTCTTTTCTCCTTCACCTTGGAAACCATTGAAAAATGGTTCCCCTTCCCACGACCCTTGTTCACTTGTCCAATGGCGGAGCATTTACCTTTCTGTGAAAATGAAAATTCACACCTAAAGCACAACTTCTTCTGTGGAGACATCACTCTGTGTCCCTCCATCTTATGCTTTTGGTCACTTTTTATATTCATGACTGACTCTCTCTGTGCACCTCCGGACTCCATGTTATCAGCTCGTCGATTAGCATGCTCTTCAGCTCTGGCAGCCATGAGAACTCGCTCCAGACTAAGAGTAAGAGTTCCTCTCAGCATTTGTCGTCTGAATGAATCTGACAGGCAACCGTCAATAACTCATCTTTAAATAATTGGGCTTACAGTGTTTGATGAGCGTATCCAGTCTCTCAACAAATTCTTTGATGGTTTCACCATCTTTTTGTAGTTCCTGTCCAAAAAGGTCCCTTTCGTAATCTCTATTTGGCATTAGATTGAACTTGAGATTCAAAGCTTCTTTGATTTGAGGGTATGTGATCAAGACAGTTCGCTGCATTTTCTTTATGCCTTCTTTTACACCTTCGCCAGCTAGATTATTTAGGTATTTGATCGACTTCTTGTTATCTATTTCTTCTTGTTCATCAAGGAACTCATCAAATGTCTCCATCCAAGCAGTCCATCTGTCGCCAATATTCCGCTTTTTGTAGGTATCGAATGGTGGTGGAGGTTTCAAGAAAGCTGTGAATCGTAACCATTGGTGGGAATGACTGATGTGGAGAGTAATGTTCTTTTTAACGCTGCTTGGTGATTTTGTTTATACAAACCATGTCTGAGACCTTGCAAAGTGCTGGCCTTGGTGTCATCTTTGATAATTACAGGAAATGTGACCTCTTTCTTGATCTCTGTTGGAAAAGCAAACTTTCACAATTCTGACAGCCGCTCTTGGCTGTCTGATTTTTCAGAGACCATTAGAGTTGTTCTGGGCCCCACTCAGCAGTTTTGGTGGTGTGCCACTTCGTTTATGGACAGCTGTGCAAACACAACCCTGGGTACTTCCTTTGCCATGCCACACAGCTTTGTAGTACAATGTCTCTCTTTACTCAGTCCTGGTAAGCAGATAACCGTTTCATGTTTTTGAATGGCTTTGTTTATAAGCGTATCATTGTACTGCCTGATCACAGTTTTATCTTACAATTTACTGCTCTTTCAACCTGGTTGCATCCACCTTTAGTATTATCATTCCTTATGATTTATGGCTTTAGATTGCTTAGTAGCGATGTCCCTTTATTTGCGGCCTTCTCAGCAGGTTCTCAGTGTATCTTTCATTAATTTAAATGCTTTACACAGGTTGGAGTTGCTCTTTGACTCCACATATGCCATGCATCAATTCAGAACTTCACCTGAGACACATGTGGCACACACAAGCAGTTTGCTGCACCATAGCAATCTCTCAGGGAGAGCACTATTAATCTTCGGGTTACTTATCCTCTATCTCATTACCAGTTGTAGTATCCCCCCAAGCCTAGATACCCGCTATTGACCAAGCCACACATGGATCTTAGTAAAACACTTCTTTATTTTTCAATGTGTAACCGCAACCTCAACATTCTAAACATGCATTCACTTCACTATCCTTTAACGCTTAAGTCACAGTTCTATGGAGTCCATCCGGAACCAAAAGTGTTCCGTCATTGCTATCTCACATGATACTACACAAAGGGTTCATTTTTACTTGAAAAATAGATACTAAGTAACATGAGAAATCAATATATTTTGTAAATGGGTACACATGTAAAAAAGGAAATTCTTCAAAATGTCATAATGCTCTAAGAGTTCACAAATATGAGTGTTATACAACACTTTCCTATGTATTTCGGGAGGTCTCATATGTGCCAATGTGTAGTCATTATTTTTTGGGTTGCTTCATTCTCTATTAAATATATTGCTAAGTAGGATGTACAGAGATATTTACCTGTTTAAGGCATTGATAGTGCATGGGGATGTGTACATACCTGGAATATTGGCAACCTGGAGTGTTAAAGTGTACCTAACTGTTGCTATGTCATACTGCAATTAATTGTATGACTAACTGGGTTACTGTGATCATCTTTTGAAAATGTATGTGTAACTTGTGCATCTT
The DNA here is from genome assembly GCF_964204655.1 of Triturus cristatus. Classification (NCBI taxonomy): domain Eukaryota; kingdom Metazoa; phylum Chordata; class Amphibia; order Caudata; family Salamandridae; genus Triturus; species Triturus cristatus. The sequence goes on from NC_140583.1 coordinate 901,957,884, forward strand.
TAGTCTACATGGAAATATGTGTAATTAGAAAATTGATAACCTGTTATAAAAGGATACCTACCTACTTCCGGCATTGTGATAATCTCATTAAAATGTATACTTAGCTAGGTCTGTCCAACACTGGCATGGGGAAACTGATAAGCTGGCACATTAATCAAAGCTATGATGTATCTGATCAGCACTGCTGGTTGGCATATTTCTTTTTTTATTTATTTTCATAGGTTTTCTTTATCGTGAACCTGAACACCAAGGGTATCAGAGCGCTTTACGGTTTATGCACATACATTGGACATCATTGTAACGGCAAGCACACCAGGCTAAATTTCTATTAATTTTGCATAATTTGGGGAATTTTGTGTTAAGCATGTTACACACAATTCTAAAAATTTTGATATTCTGTCGCAAGTGTAATTACGCACCATGTGCAGTTATCATTAAGCCAGGCACCCAGGAACCATACATATGATGAGAATGTGAGCAACATTTGTTTGCAGTGCTTTTGATTTTTGCACTATTTTTTAGCACAAAATGTGTCCTAGCGTTCAAAATGGATGTGAGGATGCTTTTGTTCTAAGATATATGATGCCATATGCCAGTGTCACATATAATGCAATTACTTGTAATTCCATTTTTCCCCTCCAGAATCCAAATTCGAAATGATCGGGAACTCAACAAAAAGAAGGCAGGAGTCTTTAGAAGAGGTTTCAGAAGTTGATAATGTATGTCCTGTAACATCACTCTCTCACACGCATGCACACACACACACACATTGGATAAGACCATGGGGAAGGAGATGGTAAGAATAAGGGAACATGTCTGACTACTTGGTCCTGGACTCTTGGAGCCCCCCACACAAGCAAGTAACAAGCACATGCAGACACAAATTACCTAAACCCCTGACACATCCATTCACTCACCAACACAGCCATACACACACTCAGTCACAGATACAACCCTTCACTTATGCACTCGCTAACCCATGCAGCTACTGACTCACCCAATCACTCACCCATGCAGTCACACACCATCTCACTCACCCACACAGACACCAATACACACATACAGGTACTCAGACAACCAATCAATCACCCATGGAGCCACTCACATACCCACTCATTAACCCATGCAACCACTTAGACACAATCTGACAGACTGATACAGGCATCCAGACAACCTAGTCAGTCACCCATATATTCACTGAGACACCTAATCACTTACTTCTGTCACACACCTACTGAATCATCCATACAGGTACTCATACACCCACTGATTCATCATACACCTTGGTGTGTGTGTGTGTACATATATATGTCCTTAAACAACAACATTTTCTTTTTTGATCATGAAATATACCATCAATTGTGTGGCTGCGCCATGGACATTTCCTTCTCCCCCAACTATGCAAAACTGACTATGGGTTGGTGGGAGAAGGAAATAGCGCGGGGCCCTAACAACAGAAAGGACTTAGAAAAGATCATACTATGGTCACGATATATTGATGACCTGTTCCTGATTTGGAATGGAAATAAGGAAGAGTTCATGGAATACTTTGAATCACTTAACAACAATGAAATAGGGTTCTCCTTCGCCTACAACATCAACCGCAACAAAATAGACTTTCTGGACATTTCAGTCTATATTGACCAAGGGCAAATCCAAACAACTCTATACAGGAAGAAAACTGCCACAAACAGCACTCTCCACGCGGAAAGCTTCCACCCCAAAGCCCTGATAAGAAGCATCCCCTTTGGTGAATTTGTCAGAATGAAAAGAAACTGCTCTAAAAATGAAGATGTGCAAAATGAAATCAAAAAAAGTGCAAATAGATTAAGTAAAAGAGGATACAGAGAACGAGACCTCAACTTCAACAAAAGAAGGATCGAAGAGCTAACACGAACCGAAATCCTGGTAAAAAAACCAATAAGTAATCCAACAGAAAAACAAGCAAATCCCAGATTAATCCCAGATTAATCTTGACGTTCAGCAAAGAAGCACACAAAATAAGACAAAGTGTCCAAAAATACTGGCCTCTGCTACAACAGGATCGAGATTTGGCTAAGATTATTGGAACAAATCCCAAAACCCCAAATCACCTTCAGAAAGGCACCTTCAATCAAAAATGCAATAGTTCAAAGCCATTTCCAATCAAAAAATAGAACCAAAAATTGGTTGGAACAACAACAAATTGGCTTCAAAAAATGTAACAATTGCAAAGCTTGTAAAATTGGTGTCAACAAGAAAAACATAAGAGACCCAGAGGGAAGAAACATTGAAATCAACCACAAAATAACATGTTCAACAAAATATGTAGTCTATTGCATACAATGTAATTGTGGGATGAGATATATAGGCAGCACCATCTGCATGCTGAAGAAAAGGATTCTAGAACACATCAGGGCAGTGAAAAATCAAGATCTAACATATGCCACTGCCACAGAATGGGGACTGGCGCAACATGAGCTTCTTTGCAATAGACACAGTAGAACAGGATGAACGAATGGGAGACCGGAAGAAAAAACTCAGACAGTTAGAGTCGAAATATATTATCAGATTACGCACAAAAAATCCGAGGGGGATGAACGTGGATGAAGAAATGTACGTCCATCTATAAAACACACCACAAACTGGTCAGCGTAACTGCGAATCGTGGAGACAATTTGAATTTCACAAGATAAACTGTATAAAAACATCTCCGTGGAACCATGAGAGCCAATGTACAATAATACAATGATGGTACTATACCTGATATTGAGAAATTATCAGAGAAATCCAATATACATGATGAACTAGATTGTACTACACAATGAAATCTAACGTGATGCTTCAATATTGGGCAAACTATACTTTCTAGTGCCCGCTGATGGTTGAAAAATCAACATCGGAAAATCGATGTAAAAAAAACTACATTTTGACATCGATATCTACATTTCATGTTATTGATATGCTCAGTGATTGAAATCACACTGGTAATTGTGAAGCACTAACCATCATGCTGGTATAAACATGATATCTGTCATAAGGTGATCTGTATATATGAAAATAACGAAACTACAACTCCCAGAAGTCAATGGGAGGAAGTAACTGACAGGAAATTAGATAAAACAGTAGCAAAAAGTAGTGCCACCTATCGTGAAAAAGGCCGTTGAGGCCGAAATGCGTCGGTATGACAGACTGGGCTCTGTTTAATAAATTCTAAAGCTATTACAAGTTCCAGAGTGCGGCGTCTTTTGTTGCAAAATTGACCCTGGCTTTGTTTTATCCCAACGCCTGCACCCGCTGTTGAGCGATCCGGCAGTAAACCACATTGCAGCAAACAAAAAAAAAAAATATATATATACTCATAAACATTTTAAAAACACTTACAGTCACTGGGTGATGTTATCAGTGATGTCATCAGTGATGTCACTGACCATGTCATCAGTGATATAATATGTGAGGTAATAAGCAGTGCATTGCGGGTGTGCAAGAAATAGTCAACTTAGCTAACTTTAACTGCTGAATTTTACTGGTTGTGTATGAGTGAAACTTGAGCCTAACTATAATGTCTCTGTTACCTTTGGGTTTTTCAGTGCATTTCGAAGGTTTTTTAAATTATATTTCCTAACTATAAAATCCCTGTAACCTTTGTTTTTTCAGTTAATGTCTAAGGTTTTTTAAAATGCTAATTCCTAGCTATAACGTCCCTGTAACCCTTGGCTTTTTCAGTGAATTTCAAAGGTATTTTTAATTTTATTTCCAATCTGTAACCTGTGAACTTTGAGAGTGGGTGCACGAGTGGCTGTATAAGTCAGTGACTGGGTGGGTGAGTGGCTGTATGGGTCTTTGAGTGAGTATGTAATGTCTGAGTAATTACATAAGTGCATGAGTGGTACCTGGGTGATAGTATGATTGCAGAGGTAGTGCCTGTGTGATTCTATTAGTGCAATTCCCAAGGACACACTGTATATACCAGGGGGCAGATCTATATTGGAGATGCGCCACTTTTACGCCACCGTTGCATCACTTTTGTGACGCAGCGGCGGTGTAAACCCTGCGCCACGTAGCGCCATATTTACATCGTGACGCATCTATGGAGATGCGTCACGATGTAAAGCCCTGCGCCACGTAAAACCTGCGTCAGGTTTCACGTGGGCCTGTCGACAGAGGAGGGGGCGTTCCGTCGCAGGAACGCCCCTGAAAAGTGACTCAGACAAATCTATAAGATTTGACTGAGTCACTTTCCCAACGCTGATGCGCCAAAACCCTGTGCCTGCTTGAAGCAGGCGTAAGGCTTGACGCACCATGTTAGGGATAGGGTAGGTTGGAACAGTGCTGGAGTTGCGTCGCGCTTGCGACGCAACTGAAGCACTGCGCCAACCTTACGCCATCGGATGCGTAACGCATCTGTTTATTCCTGCGCCATGATGCGCCGCATTGTAAATGCGGCGCATCATGTGTGGCGCAAGGGTAAACTTGCGTGACGCATCAGTCATGGCGCATCCTTGCTGATTTGCAGGGATGCGCCAGGAAACATTAATCTGCCCCCAGGAGTTTTTGACAAAGTATAAAACACATATATGGACATATTTTACATATAGTTTCAGTGTAGCTATTTAGCAAGATACTAATTTAACTTTCCCCTTTGGATTCATTTGTCAAAATAACTACATCAAAAATGAATTTTCCTTCCTCACAGCAACACCAGAGGTTGCAATGACATCAGTAGTCACGAATGCAAATCAGAAAGTGTAAAACAGATACATAGACATATTTTAGAGAAAGTTTAAGTCCAGCTGTTTAGCAACATAATGGTTTAACTTTATTTTAACAACACATTTGTAAAAAACAACAGTTTCAAAATATGACTTTCAACATTGGAACATATGAATAGAACATAGCTACCAAACAAAGAAATGTACACAGTTTTACACCTAAATTTGCGCAATGCACAATAAGTGACAAAACATTGTCAAGGGTTACAAATAAAAATTATTCTTGCTGGACTACGTCCATGCTTTACCATCTAAAAACATACCAAAGCAATCATGTAAAAGCAGCAGGAAGGCAACAAGAGGATGAAGGGCCCTCAAGTTCAATAGCAGCTGCAACAACACTGGTGCAGAGTCCCTTCAGAGGTCCAATCTCAACTTCAAGATTTGGTCCAGAGTTTTCCCAGCTGGCATCATACTGCATTGATTGTGGAGGTGTAGTGACTTCTGGAGAGCATTCCATAACAACTCTTCACAATGCTGCAAGCAATCATAAATGTTGATTTATTTTTTTATTTTTGCACCTTCATAGTTTTTTCTACGTAAGCAGGCATTTCATTATCTTCTAATTTATTGTAACAGTACTTATGTATAACTTGCCATATGGACAAGTCAAGGTGTTACTCTACAAATAAATACACAGTTAACTTTAGCCAGTTACCATTATTTTCTTTTTCACTTTTTAAATTCAAGTCAACAGTACGTGTTTGAATCTTGTAGTGAGTGCGTCAACAACATATACAAACATACGCTGGTTATTCAAACCACACTGTGTTACATTTTGTAATCTCTTCTTCAAAACTATCAACTGTAATATCTGTGTCCTGTTCAACTCCTCCTCTTAACATCTCTTCATTTTCCCTGGAATCCTGCTCAGGACCAAAGAACCGAAACTGTACATCATCACAATGTTTTTCTTTGTCTGCTATAGTACAATGCAAAAGTGCTTTCTTCATTTCACCTTAAGATAAAACAGGAGTTTTCACATAATACAGCCTCCTAACTAAAGTTTGTATTGTTACCTGATGTACAGCTAACATCTTGAAACGATGAAAGGTGCTTAGGCACACTTTCATTAATAAACAAGCTAGTGAGTATCCCTGGAAATGTGTATGCTTGCTAATGTTGCAAGGATCCATTCATTGTAATGTAATTATTTTGTGTTTTAAACTTTGCTTGGGAAAGATACGTAGCCATTTCCTCAATATATCAATGGATTGCTGTTAAATACTACAAACACTACTACAATTCCATTTCTATAAAGGTGCCTAACTCCTCCTTCACAGTACCTCTTCTTCAATAACTTCTTTTACATTTCTAGGTACCATCACCTCTTTCGCTATAGGAGTTCCATTCTTCATTTCATAACATCGCCATCTGTAATCATTACCATAAACAAATCTATTATCCTGGAGGTAGTTTTCTTCATGAAAGAAAGGCTCTGTGCTAGAAGTATGTATCCATTCTCTGCTAAAAACTGTATAAAAGTTAGTTCCATTTAATAATCTTTTTTTCTCGTTTTGGACCAGATGTATGACCCTATTTTTCATGCGCAAATTGGTTGCAAACCCATTTGCGCATGCAAAATCTTATAGGGCCATGTGCACTCCCTATTTAGCGAGTCACAATTTATTTGCGACTCGCTAAATAGGAATTGAGAGTCGCTATTAGGAAGGGGCATTCCAAGGGCATCCCTTCCTATTATCGAATTAGAGCCCTCTTAAAGAGGGTGGTAAAGCACTCACAAATAGAGGGGAAAATACTTTTTTAGGGGCAGTCAGTGGTGTCAGGGACCACTACCTGCCATTGAAAAATAAAAATGAAAATGTTTTATTTTTATTTTTTAAAATGCATCCCATTTTCCATTAAGGACATGGCATTTAGTCACTCGCAAATTGCAACTTGCTAAATGACATGGTCATATACCTGGCCCTTTGCCTCCTAATGCACAACACCATTTTGTCAAGAGTCCTTATTCTATTTATAATCAAAATGAAAAGCTTCATTTTCAAAGCAGAGGCTTTATCAACTACTATCTCAACTTGTTCTTTCTGTTTCTGTGCCTCTCTCCTTTTTCTATACTTTTTCACACTTCTCAGTAGATTTATAACTATTCTGGCTGTGATTTCCTGAAACTGCTTCTGTCTCCTGGTGTTAAGGTGTGTCCATCTTTGTTTATTCGTTCCTGTTCTTGTAATATAGATTTTGCCCTCTGTTATTCTTTCTCATAGTTTGAATTTTGTTTTCAATGTTTTGTAATCTTTGGAAAAATCCACATAGATTTTTGCGAAATTACTTTGTCCTCTTACCAGTAGCTCTTTTTTCTTTCACCAGTTTTTCTTAATTTTCCCTTTTTGTGTCTCAGTTCTGCATAGATACTGTAGTTGCTTCTGTTGCTTTTTTCTCTGAGCTTTTTTAGGCATTCTGTCTGTAATTATGCAGATATTGTTCTGTAAAATAAAAATAAAAGTTTATTTGAATTTTTGTTCTAGCCAATATACCAACTTTTTTATTACTGGCTTACATATAACACAAAAAGTGTTTTTATGTTATGTTGCAGTTTTAAATCTACAGTTGAACCTAGCTACATAGCTACAAGCACGAAAACACAAAACTTAATTTATTAGTTACCTTTTAATGTTATAGCACCCTTTCCTACAACACAGCTGCACCATAGCTCAGTTCTCATTTATACACACTAAAAGACCACCTTTTGTAGTAAATTTTAAAATAAACATCAACCGAGTGTAAAAGTGCATACAGTATCTCAATACTGTAAGTCCAAAAACACAACATAAGAGCTATTTCTATGCCTTTCTACTTCATGTAACTGGTAGATTTAGTGTTTCAGTACTTTTCTACTTAGATGTGTCAGATTTAAATTTTGAGAAAAACTGCATATAGAAATCTGCACAATAATCTGTATCACATCATATACGTGACTTATACTTCTGAGGAAATGCAAACAGTGTGTGACAGGAAACATACATAATTCACCAGATGGTTCTAAAAGAGAACATATTCCTCACTAGATCTTGTAAATACATTTGTTTGTGGTTGAATACAACAATACCCCTGTCCTGGACTGTTAATGGGCTAAGAGTCAGAAGAAGGAGAGATGAAATTATTCAATATCTCAAGGATGCTGCAGCCCAAATAATAATACTTCAGGAATCACATTGACCTAAATCAGTATAAAACAGAATTGGGTCGGGCAAATGGTATGCTCGGAACAAAACTGTTACACTGAAGGGGTTATCATACTAATAAAAAAACAAGCAGAGGTATCGATTTTGGAGTGCAAAGTGGATGAGAGAGGCAGATGGGTGGTGGTAAATCTAAGAATATTTGAGAAACGCTACTCCGTTGTAGGATATTACGGCCCAAATGTGGACTATATAGAACCTCTACAAGCCTCTACAAGCCTTGGCCTGAGAGTTGATCCTGTTACAATACCCGATCATATGGTTTGGAGATTTAAACACAGTGAGGAATTATCACTTAGATAGTTCTAATAACAGCAGATCAAAATCCAACCCTAGAATGCATACATTTGTTAAATTCCTCATAAGACAGGTCAGACTGTGTGATATTTGGAGGGAAATGCATAATACTTAACAGGGGTACACTTTTCATAATAAAAAATATAAACATCGTTCTAAGACTGATATTTGCTTGCTAGACACCTTATTAAGAACAGATGTTAAAAGAATTATACGCATCCCTGCCCACCTGACTGACCATGCAGCAGTTAAAAGTAGAGGCTGAAAGAAAGGAGATGGACATCCAACCTTTCATTACTAAGTGATCAAACAATCATGGATATATTAAAGGGAAAAACATTTGAGTTTTTTAGATCAACAAGTCATCAGCACATAACCATATTGTGTGGATCACATATAAAGCATCTATAAGAGGGATTATGAGTAGTCTCGCTGCACAGAAGAAAAAGGATTACAGAAAAATGGTCTAAGAGATGTAATGTAAGATAATGGCTTTAGACCTGAAGTGTAGGGGAACACAAGGATAGGAATATCTGATTGAGAAATTGTAGGAAGAAATCTTAGAGCACAAGTCTGCCCTTAAAATTATTTTAGATAGCAGGGTCAAAGCCCACTGGGAAGCTAGTAATCTGGCACAAATATAGTGAAACCTTTGTTTCGGAAATCGAAACAGGAGGCTGTAAGGATCAGCTAAATGAGATAATATGCCAAAAATCCAGGAAGAGCTTGAGAGATAGACACGAGATAGAGCAGGAGTGTGTTGATTTCTTTGAAGACCTATATAAAGAAGATCTGGGTATTTCGTAAGATCAGGTTAAGGATTGGTTTGAGGGTCAGATAGTGGAGAAACTCACTAATAAGGAAAAAGAAGGCTTATAAGTTGATGTAGTACAGAGTGAATTATACTCAATGATAAAAAAGGAAAAAAACAAAGCAGCTGGCCCTGATGGGCTTCCAAACTAATTCTACCTAGAACTCAGTGACACTCTTTGTACAGTAATGACTCAGCTTTTTGTTGAGATTTGGGAAAATGGAGCTCCCTTACCAAGGTCTTGGGAGGAGGCAATAGTCACAATAATACTAAAACTGGGGAAGGACTGATGAATACAGGCCCCAGCTAGGCCCGCAGGACACAAGGGTTCGCTCTCCTGTATGGAATCTATAAGGAAGTTGGCACGGAAACTGCAAAGTACAAAGACAGCATTTATTAACCCTTAAGGGTGGTCCTACAATCCACACAACACTCTTCAGTATTGCATAGAGTAGCACAAAGAACTTGCGTACACAGTCCCCTTTTATACACAACAGAGGGGCTCATAAGTGGGTGGATACAACATGAAGCCGAAGAACATTACCATTTATGGTCATTTTCGATACTGAATCAATATGTGGGCGGAGCTAACACACTCCTTGAGCCCGCGAAAACATGGTCAAGCAAGGCTAACCGATAACAGATGTGGTCAAGTCTGGGCATGTGCCAGATGGACAAAGGAGCTATTTATAGACTGTTACTAGGCAGATTACAAGAGCAACTAACACAAAGGTTGGACTCTTCTCGTGGGGAACACGTGGAAGCATGACAATACAAAATGGAGTCCAAACTTCGGTCAACATTACAGAGAAAACATGCTCTATAAAAGGAGAATTAATGTCTTTAGTAAATGCTTAATCACATCGTTGTTTCAATTTACAACAGACGACCCTTTCAGCATTTACTGAAGACATCCGGTTTGTTAAGATAATCATCATATATGTCAATCGTCATCATTTCTTCAACTTCTTTAGCTAAACGTTTCTGGTGAGCAACATCGGCAATAGCTTTCTTATTGGGGATACAAAATGATACACATAATGAGCAGAGCAAGGGACCACATTGAACGCAGATACAGCATGAAATAGTACCGCCACAATAATGCAGAGACCAGTTAGAACCTTCCATCCCCAGGCGGTAATTAACGCCCAAAACCATCCAGAAAAGGACCAAGTGCCGTTTTCTGTATGGATCTCAGCTGCAATTTTATGCAGTTTATTGATGGCATTATAAACTGATGGCGTATGATCAGGGATAAACACACAACAGCTACTTCCAATAATTTTACATGCTCCTCCTCTGTCAGCTAGCATAACGTCTAATACCATACGATTCTGCAATGCAACAATTCTAGTAATCTGTAATTCCTCCGTAAGATTCCCAAGAGCAGCAGCAGTCTGATTTGTCACAGCTTCTACCACTCTTGTTAACCTTCGGATCTTCCTACTGTTCAGGGCAGCTCCAACAAAGAAAAACAGTCCTAAGTTAAAATCAATATACTGTTGCAGACTGGTATCAGTCTGATCTACATCATCAATTGATAAAGTACGTTTATACCTATTTACAGTCACCTTATTCAATAATTTCAGATCCTTATGATAAGATGCGGGTGCTAGAAATACAGGAGGTAATAGAAATGATACATAGCATACCCCAGACCACCCAGCCGGCAGACGGTAATAACCTTTATTTCCACACACAAAATACGTATTATGGGAGGCCAAGAAGGTACTATTGTTCAACCCATCAATATTCAAAACAGTAATACAATCACTAACACCAACAGGGATAAAACCCACACTCTGGACACACAGGTCCGCTTGAGCTTGTGCTACTTGGATCACAAATTTGTCTTTTCCCACAGTGTCTCTTGTGTTCGTGAAGATGTAGGGAATGGATTCATTGTCTGGTCGGTACTCTTCCCACTCCCAAATTGTCCCATTCGCTTGTGGATACCCATTCTTATCTTGATGGCATTCTTTATTGAGTCTGAAGAGCAATCGTCCCACTGTCGGTTTCCGAGTAGCAAAAAGCAAAGTATACCATGCTCTACAAGAGCCATTATGAGAGAAAGGAAGTGGTATAAATGGCGTTCCTCCTTTCTTCTGATGAGCTGGCATCATCCCACATATCCAACAGTTCGTAGCATTCGTAGCAACGTGGGTATGATGCAGCATCTGGATGAAAGTGTTATTCAAGTAAGATTGTCGATGCTTCAACTCTTGGTACGGTAATGTATAAAAGTAGTGCTCCTCAGGCACCGGAGTTGTCAACACAAGAATCTTCCGAGCAGGAGTTACATCCTCCACGAACCATGTGGTTATCCCAACAATGGCTACTGTCAACATGAACCCTAATGCACAAAGGATTTTCTTTTTCTCCATGTCAAGGTAAAAATGAAACCCAATATCTTCCTGAAACTAAAAGTCTGTCAGAACTCTTCCCCTTGGGCAGCGGTTGATTTCTTCACCAGCGGGCCAAGACGGGTGTCGCTACACTAATGCAGGGCTGATCCCCCCCCCTTGCCTCATCGGATCTCCGTTTCACTAACCCAAGGGCCGTTCTGACAGTATGTCCCGGTACTGGAAAACTCACTTCCTTGGTCGAAGATGATATCGCCTTCCTCCAGGAGTCGCGTGGTCCGGAAAGAGCTCCTCGGTGGCGTTTGGCTCCGCAGCACGGCCTGTCTCTGCAGCCAAGATTTCTCGTTGATCGGTCAGCACGGCAGGTTCCACCAATCCGGGCGGCACCTTCCTACAGTGCAGGGAATGGATCCAATTCTTTCTGTTGGAGACTCGCACAGCCGTCCTCGTTGCGAGGAGGACCTGCTCAGGACCCACCCATCTCGGTTCCAAGCTGTTCGTCCTGTCGAAAACTTTCACCATCACGTGGTCCCCAGGCCGGAGACCATGTCCTTCACCGGTAGACCGATCAGGGAGCGCCTCTCGGACCTGTTGATGGATAGAAACCAAGTTATCCGTTAACTGTGCCAGATAATCGCTCATCATTACACAAGGTACATCATACACAGCCTTAGGTCTGGGTGGACCCCAAATATTCATTGGGCGTCCAAAAACAATCTCATATGGCGTAAGGCCAGTTCGAGAGTGCGGTACTGATCTAATTGACAATAACGCCAGTGGCAGAGCGTCTGGCCAAGTCAAAGACGTCGAAGCTTGAATTTTAGCGATCTTAAGCTTCAGTGTACCATTATACTTCTCGACTAGGCCTGCAGACTGAGGGTGAAACACGGCGTGGAACTTCTGAGTGATGCCTAGGCCCTTCAAGACATACTTTATAACATCCGCTACAAAGTGAGGGCCGTTATCACTCCACAGAAGTCTACAGACGCCATATCGAGGGAAGAACTCTTTCAGCAGCAACTTCGCAGTAGTCATTGCAGTATTGTCTTTCGTAGGGTACGCTTCAACCCATTTGCTGAAAGCGCAGACCACTACTAGAACATACTTCAGATTATTACAGCGCTCAAGCTGGATGTAATCCATCTGCAAAACCTCGAAGGGCGCAGTAGGTGTCACAAATCCTCCTGCTGGAGTTCGAGTACCCTTTCCTGGGTTATACCTCAAGCAGATCATACAGGTCTGCACCACCCTCTTCGCTGTGCTAGCAATCTCTGGATGCTCCCAGACTTGGGTAAGCAATTTCACAATTGCGGAAGCTCCAACATGTGCTAGCCCATGTGCCATCTGAACCATAGGCTGTACAAAAGCCGTGGGTAATTTCCATCTATCCATCTGCTTATTTCTCCAGCAACCCTCATCATCCAATTCTCCCTCACTAGCCCATTGTTCCCGCTCTTTGTCAGAAGCGGTCCTTTGCATTTCTCGCACTTCCTCCTTCGCATCATGCCATCTTTCCACCTTTGACTTTACTACATACACGGCAGTAGTACCGGGCTGCATCGCAGTTTCCCGCGCTACTCGATCTGCCAACGCATTCCCTTCTCCAACTTTGTCAACTACTTTCCTATGGGCGCTACACTTAACGATGGCAATTTTCTTTGGGTATGTCAATGCGGTTAAAAGATTATGAACTAACTCCCCATGCATTATCTGTACTCCATGTGACGTCAAAAACCCTCTCTCCTTCCAGAGTAGGCCGAAGTCATGCGCTACTCCGAAGGCATAGCGGCTATCTGTATAAACATTCACACATAGTCCTGTACTGAGCTCACATGCTCGTGTTAATGCTATCAGTTCCGCTGCTTGAGCTGATTTCTGTGGTATGCGTGCTGTCTCCACTATCGTTTGCAATGTGGTAATCGCATACGCTGCTGAAGTCGTACCATCTGGTAGCTTCAGGCATGATCCGTCCACCCACAGTTCTCCATCTACATCTGTAAAGTGCGTATCCTGGAGATCAATACGACCCTTTGTTTGTTCCTCAGTCACGAGAATACAATCATGCGCTTTCCGCACCTCAGGCTGGGTTTCGGGGTATGGCAACAATGTTGCCGGGTTTAACGTTACGCACCTTTTTAACGTAATATGAGGAGCCAAAAGCGTCAACTCATATCCCGTTAAACGGGCGCTGGTCAAATGCTGCGTCTTCGTTTGATTGAGCAGGGCATCGACAGCATGGGGGACTAATACCAACAGCTTATGGGATAACACAATTCCCTCGCTTTGGCGTATTGACACAGCTGTCGCCGCAACCGAGCGAAAACACCCCGGTAATGCTCGGGCGACAGGATCAAGTACAGCCGAAAAATATGCACAAGGGCGCTGCTTATCGCCGTGCATCTGCACTAAAACTGACAATGCACATCCATCTTTCTCATGCACATACAACGAAAAGGGTTTTGCATAATCAGGGGTCCCTAACACTGGTGCTGAACAAAGGGCCTGCCGTAGTTGCTGAAAAGCAGTATCACACTCATCTGACCAAGGGATTGGGATAGGCGTGTCCTTTGTCAAGAGGGCTAACAATGGCTTAGCTATGTGCGAAAACCCCAATATCCACTGTCTACAAAAAGAAACAAGACCCAGAAATGCACGCACATCCTTCTGTGTGGACGGTCTCGGTGTATCCAGAATTACTTGGATACGATCCGGTGTGAGTGCACGTCCCTCCTTAGACAAAAGGTGACCCAAATAAGTCACCTTTGGTCTACAGAATTGCAATTTCTTCCTAGATACCTTATGATTGTGGGATGCTAAAAAGGAAAGTAAGGATAACGTACTTTTTTCACACAACTCCAGGGTGTCAGCCGCCAGCAAGATGTCATCGACATATTGAATGAGGGTGACACCCTCGAGCAGAGCAAAGGAATCCAATTGTCGTTTCAAAGCCTGACTATAAATGCTAAGGCTTTCTGTGTAGCCCTGGGGAATCCTACAGAAACGATAAGATCTATTATTCAATGTAAACCCAAAAAGATATCGGCTATCAGGGTGAATGGGAATGGAAAAGAAGGCATTCTTCAAATCAATCACTGAGAACATGGTCGCCGTAGGCGGGACCAAGGTAAGCAACGTCGTGATATCGGAAACCACTGGGTACTGAGGTATCACGATCTTGTTCACTTCTCTCAAATCAATTATAAACCGATAAACTCTGGCATCCGTATCCTTTTTCAGTATGGGAAGGATCGGACTGTTACAAATGTTGTAGGGGACTTCCTCCACTACCCCTACCGCCATCAAATCCTGCACTATCTGTATGAGAGCCTCCTCGCCCTCCTGGGAAATACGGTACTGTGGGAGGCGTGGTAACACCGCCCCCTCCTGGACGCTAATGTGGACCGGTGGAATCACCATTTGTCCTACATCAGTATCCGAAGTTGCCCACAAAGCACGAGGGAGGGTAGCTAACAGCGCATCCTCTGACATCGTACACATCCGTTCTGATCGGGGGTAATTGTCATTCAGTATTACCCGTACACCAGCAGGGGAGCAACGGATCGTAGCCCTAAAATGCTTCAACATATCAAGACCCATAATGTTGTCCGGTGTGTATGGGGCAAGCAGAAACGGACAAGGTGCAGAAAAAGAATCAACCTTAAACATGAGGGGCTGTGAAAGAGGGCTTCGGGAGAGCGTTCCGTCAAACCCTACCAATGTGACCATTAAGCCGGATGGGGGAGCCCCCGGAACCAATTGCTTAGACAGTGCACTACGTGTCGCTCCTGTATCCACTAGGAACTGATCAGTAGAGCCCAAAACCTCAGCCGATACATAAGGGCCCTTCTGATCGACCGGCACCTCAACTGATTCTAACCCCCATCCAACGCATTCCTATGCATGCTGAGAGTCATGGTACCCCGACCGGTCAATCCCCGACGCTTGGTACTGATGCTGGCGATCAAAAACGTTTGATCTATCGCGGTGCTGCCCAGCAGAGTCAAAACGAGCCTGTTCGTTAGAATTCCCTCGAAAGTTCGAGAAACCCCCTCTACCTCGCGGGCCACCATAGGTATGCCCCTGACGCGATGCATGCAGCACCGGGCAGTCCCTAGCCCAATGACCCGATTGCTTACAATACGCACATTGGTTCCTATTTAAATCAGATCGGCCCGAGGGAGGACCATAAGATCCTCCCCTACCTCTATTACTACCCCGCCGGGGCGGGCCATAGACTTGTGCCAACATCACCTTTGTTTTCAAATCTTTCGATTTCTTTTCCTCCTGGCCCTTTGCTTCTTGCTCCTGACGCTCATAATACTGGGCGATAGTCAGGAGGGCCGTCGGTGTAGCGGTAGACCAAGAACTTTCACTCGCTTTTAGACGGGCCGCAACTGCCGGCAGCAGATTAGCCACATATTTATCCGCAAAAAGGTGGCGGCCCGTATCGTCAGTAAGCGACTGGCCACTAAAATCATGAAACGTCTCCTCAAAGCGCGTAAAGAAGTCCGCAACTGACTCGTCAGCTTTCTGTTTACATGCAGCTAACATATTCCAGTCAATCTTTTTAGGGGGAATAATTGTCTTCAGCTTAGCCACAATAGCAGCAGGGAGATCTAAAATACTCTGGGGCGGTTTCTGCGCGGGCTTCCGTTCCCTATCCTCATCCTCAAGGTCAGACCACCGGGCCTTAAAGGCAACTGTATCATCTACTTTTCGGACAGATCGCCACATATCCGGTGGTAGAATAAGGCCAAAGAACAGGTCTATATCTGCTAAAGTCATAACGCAAGAATTCAAGGCCCCCTCGACTTCTTCGTAGAAGGCCGCTGGATTCTTGCGGGGGTCAGGCAGCGCATTCTTTAATGCCATCACATCAGCTCTATGCCACGGAGTATAAACCCAATTATACACAAAATATCCCTTAGCATCGGCGGAGGTAATGTCCGAGCTAGTCCCCGCTCCTTTAGGAGGAACATACAAAGGCGCCGCCTCGCGCATTGGCTTAGCATGCACTAGATCGCTCTTATCTGATTGAGAGGTGGATGAGTGGCCTTCTGTAGTACACGAATCCGACTGCGTCTCCTCCCCTGCTCGTTGGCGCGCTTTTTCTTTATGGGCCAGCACCGCGTCCCGCAAGGCGAATAGCCGCCGAGCCGTATCAGAAGCCTTAGAGGGAGAAAAAACACCATCATGTAATGCTTTAGCATCCGATGTCACTTCTTCAGGCTCAAAGACACTAGAATATTTCCGAAATGCAGCAATCACTTCCTCAGCAAAATGACTCAAAAAATACAATCTCTCTCTATCCTGCCACGACCCCCAAGTATGGAACAATTCATCCACGGACACCTTACCCTTAAGTGCACGGAAAGAGATTTGCCGAAGCTCAGCCATATGCTCAGCCGATAACATGGACCGCGTATCTACCTTACCCGTACCCGGGACGGAATCTTGTGGCCTCGGAGCAGATGCGCCAACATAAGGGGGCGGAGAGCGATCTAGTAAATAAAAATCATCATCAAGATTATTAAGGACAGGATAGAGTGGCTGCCGAACAGCATATTGACCCGAAACTTGCAGCCTACGCTCTTTCTCTTGTCTCTCTGTCTGTTCTCTGTCTTCCCGACGCTTCGCTTCCTGGGCTCGCACATGATCATTCTTCCGTTGTTCCTTATCAAACAGCGCTTTCTCACGCTTCTCTCGCTCACGCACCTCCTTCACCCACAACCGTACACACTCAAACATATCCTGACGGGCACGCCGCTTACACATACACTGTTCCACATACTCAATCTTACGTATATCAAACGATCCATACAAAGGCCATCGTAACTCAGGATCTTTTTTTGTATATTTCCTCCATACTGTGCTGTACATTATGGAAGAAAGACCATGCTTCACATACATATCCCTATTAGGAGTCCCCTCTGGGGGAGCTGGAGCAGATTCCTCGAGGTTCAACCGGTTTCCGAAACAGCAACACCACTTACGGAGTGCGCTGAAAGCAGGCATGCTCAGAAATAATGCAAAATATGCAATATTATAGAAAAATGGCACTTAATCGTTGCGCCGTTCAAAGTTACACAGCTCCGGAGAAATCTCTCCACATTACCTGCCTATATGTGTTGCAACGCATATATTTTCACAAAGACAAATACAAAATATGACTAGTCATCACAAATCAAACTCAAATAGCCGGACCAGGCTTCAAAAACTCGGAGCAAGTACCGTACACCGGTTCTTACCAATCAAGAGTCCAGATTCCAACTGCCAAGCTCCACAATCGCCCAAACGGCTTTCACGGCAGGACCGACAGAAGAGGTCTCAGTCGGGGACCGGCGCCACCCAGACGGTCAGCTCGGAAGGGAAGGAAGAAAAACCTCGGGATGCCAGGGCTAAGACGCCGCTGGCAGTGATCACGTCCCCGGCCAAGTTCCTCACCTTCGTCGCGACCAGTCCTTCGAGCATCCGAGTCGCCGATGAGCCCCACGTGACGGGCGCCAATTGATGAATACAGGCCCCAGCAGGACACAAGGGTTCGCTCTCCTGTATGGAATCTATAAGGAAGTTGGCACGGAAACTGCAAAGTACAAAGACAGCATTTATTAACCCTTAAGGGTGGTCCTACAATCCACACAACACTCTTCAGTATTGCATAGAGTAGCACAAAGAACTTGCGTACACAGTCCCCTTTTATACACAACAGAGGGGCTCATAAGTGGGTGGATACAACATGAAGCCGAAGAACATTACCATTTATGGTCATTTTCGATACTGAATCAATATGTGGGCGGAGCTAACACACTCCTTGAGCCCGCGAAAACATGGTCAAGCAAGGCTAACCGATAACAGATGTGGTCAAGTCTGGGCATGTGCCAGATGGACAAAGGAGCTATTTATAGACTGTTACTAGGCAGATTACAAGAGCAACTAACACAAAGGTTGGACTCTTCTCGTGGGGAACACGTGGAAGCATGACAATACAAAATGGAGTCCAAACTTCGGTCAACATTACAGAGAAAACATGCTCTATAAAAGGAGAATTAATGTCTTTAGTAAATGCTTAATCACATCGTTGTTTCAATTTACAACAGGACCCAAAATCCTGTGTGGCCTAAGGGCCAATTTCACTATTAAGTTGCGATCATAGGTTTTATACCAGTTTTTTAGCCAGTAGATTGAGTGAAGTAATAGGAAGAGTGGTAATAGAAGATCTAAAAGGATTCATAAATGGCAGATATATGCACCAACTAACTCACAAGCTTATAGGTATAATTGATTTAGCTTTGGGAAAAAAAGTTCTTCTGGCAGTTATTACCCTCAATGCCAATTAGGCATTCAGCAAGGTGGATTGGAAATTTCTATTTTCGATGCTTAACCACTTTAAAATCGGTGCTAAATTTTATAGGGCTATATGTGAGATATATAAAGCCTATGTGGCAAATATTCTGCTGAATAGGAAGCTAACTTCAAGTTTTAAAATAACAAGAGGGACTAGACAAGGGGGCCATCTCTCCCCGGTACTATTCAACCTATATATTGATCCCTTCGCAGAAAAGATTAGGAGGGATCCACAAATCATGCCCTTTGAGCTTGGTTCTTGGAGGAAAAAATATCCCTATATGCAGATGATGTGATGAGATTTACACATAATCTTATTTCAACTCTAGAAAGTTTAGATCGACTGGTGGTAGACTTTGGCAAGGTAGCGGGCTATGAAGCAAACCCCACCAAGACAGAAATAATGTTCTGGAATTCAGAGGTGAGAGACACCTGCTGATAAAGAGTGAAATAAAATATTTAGCTATAGCAGTGGGCCATTCATTAGCAGAACTGGCAGAGGTAAATTTTAATATAATGATGAAGGATATGAATAAATTATTAGCAGGTTGGTCACATCTTCCACTAACGATTTATGGAAGGTCCAATTTGATTTAAGTGTCAATCCTCCCTAAATTCACTTTCCTTTTTAATATGATACCTCTTCATTTCAAGAACATATGGTTCCAAAAACTTCATAGTAATGTAGACTCCTTTATATGGGCAGTAAAGACCATAAGAATTGCAAGGAGGACGTTGAGAAAGAAGTACAATCAGGGGGGCCCTGAACTCCCAGATTTCCAATTATAAGTCTGGGCTTTTCAGTTAAAAAACTTCTAATTCCTACTATCTGATAAAGAGGGGTCAGTGAGTGAAACGCTCTGGGAGACCTTGCTTAAGCAGATGGGAAAAGGAGGGCCCAAATTTATGTTTAAGTTTGGTCACCTAAAATTCTTTCAGAAAATTAGATTAAAGGTATTTTGGGCGGCAGCCCAATTATGGGAACAGATTAGACGGGCACCAAACCTACCATATTAGAATAAATACACCCCAATATGGGATTCCCCGGGATCTGCTGAATGCTTACAAGATAAACTGGCAGTGAGCCTAAGAGAAGCTTGAATTACAGAATTCGAGCCAGATTTCTTCAGAAAGCACACTATTCTCTTGGGAGCTGTTCCAACAAGCAACTCAGATGAATGTGTCCAAGTTTAAATTTCTACAGTTACAGAGCTGGGACCTATCTGTGGTTGAGTACAAAGGAGGAACAAATGAACTGGAAGAACATCTGATGACAGTTAAGCAACAGAAGAAGGTGGTGGCAACTTGGTACGAGATGATTATGGATATTCAAGATAGAGGAAGATTGATACCAACCCAGTTATGGGGAGAAATCTCCTCGAACCCTGAACATTTGTGGAAAGTATCCTTTCCTGTTTTGTATACACTAATTAAACCTGCATATCTAAGACAAAACCATCTATTCGCCCTTCACAGAGACTACTGATCACCGAAAAGGCTAACGAAATAAAAAGGAGCCAAGGAGTTGTGTTGCAAATAAATGTGGTTTATCCAATGCCGACAATATACATATGTTTGTTAACTGTGCTCCCAATGAAGAGTTCTGGAAGGACATATGTGAGTTCATGACAAACATCTTACATATACATCTGAAGGTGAGTCTGAAGCTAATTATTTTTGGGTTACTCCCAGAGGTTGGGGTTAAACTGGATTATGGTGATAAATTGCTATTTTATCTCTTACTACTGTTTTTTTTTAACTTTTATTTATTAGTTTTCATCATATATAACATACAGTACAAAGTGCAACATCCATAGTGGCAGCTATACAATAGTTGTACACATTAATCTTTCTTGTCTCGCAATGAGGGGAAGTAAAGATGAAACAGATGTAGAAGTTGTTGAGTATACACCAACAAGTCAAGGCCTGACACATCTAGTTCGATACAGTAGTATAACAATCAATACAGTAGGAAGGCATCTTGACATGCATACAATGATATCCTGCTCACATGTCATAGAGCTCATCTGACAAGGGAAGTGAAACATCAGTGGCAAATTGTGGGCCCACAAAGTATGCAACAATATCCTCAGAGAACAATTCGCGGATCAGTAATATTAAGAAAAGGAGTTGGGAAGGACAAGGAAGGGGAGAGATCATGGCCATCCTTTAAGCATCCATTCCTGGGAGGGAGGGGGGGGGGTCTGTGACCCATAGCAAAAGATAACTTTGGAGAGGACCCCATATATTCTTGGGCCTGGAGGCACCTGGAAGCGTTACTGAGAAGAAGGTTGATCTGTAAATATTGGATATACTCAACGCCACCCACAAAATCAGAATAGCTTGAATCTGTTTATTATACATATATAGTATGTAGCTAAGTCTTTCATCTTCAAAAAGAGTGGGAAAGTTATGGGACCTATTTGCATGCTGGTTGGAAATTAGGGTAGGTAATCGCTGAAGTAATAGGAAGAAAACTACTCCCGTCCCAGTCAGAGGATTAAGCCCATACGGAGAGAAGACAAGGAAGTCAATATCCTCCTTTGTTTTTGCTCAGCCCTTTATACTGTTATCTCAGATGTGTTCTAACAGGGCAGGATACCATGGGATAAAGGAGACACTCAGAGATCTCAGTTGGAAATAAAGAAGGCATATGAGGACAAAATAAAACAATACTTCCTGGGTGATTGGATGAGGGCATAGATAGTGTCTAGGTGATTCCTGCAGAATATAGGGAGTGCCTGGAGGATTCCCTGAGTATGTAGAAACTAAATTGGTGAGTCCATATATGCGTAGTTAGTGCCTGTATATTCGCATGATTATATTGCTACTATCTGGGTGTTTGGATGTGTGCATGAGTACTGCCTGAATGATTAGATAAGTGCATAACTAATGCCTCATTGATTCAATACATCCTTAGATAGTGGCTGGATGATTAAATGACTGCTACTCTAGTTCCTGCATGATAACAGTACTACATGTGTAGTATATACGTGATTTATTCATTGCATGCATAGTGCGTACTTCATTGTTTAAGTGCAGACATAGCACCGACTCTGCGATGCTGCGAGCGCAAAGTAAGTGTTTTTATTTATTTATTTATTCTCCATTTTCCGTTGTATGTCACACTCCACTACCCCCCCCACCCAGCCCCGTCTCGCCTCACCGCCCCACAACATTACCTGTGCGAGCTGCCACTGCAGTACTTCCTGTGTAATTGGATGAGTGCATGACTAGTACCAGAGTGTTTGGATAAGTAAATGGGTTTTGCCTCAGTATTTGGATGAGTGCCTATGTTGTGCATAGGTGTTGGAATAACAGCATAGGCACAGCTTTGGTGTATATGTAAATGGTTAGTGCCTTGGTGATTGGATGAATACATGGGTGCTGCCTGGGTAGTTCAATGAGTACATAATTAGTGTCTCCATAATTGGAAGAATGCATGTGTAGTGCATGAGTGATGGAATACGTGCATACATAGTGCATGAGTGATTTGATAACTGACTGAGTAGTGGCTGAGTGATTGGATGAGTACTTGAGTAATGCTTGAGTGACAGTTAAGTATTTCCATTCCTGTTAGAGACATAACAGTTGTGAATATATCTGTAACTCATTGTTTAACTCCTTCTGTCAGTAGCAAACTATCTGTTTTAGTGTATCTATCCTTTTCTAATGACCTATGTTCAGAAAAGTCTAGCTATCACACTTCATATATAATTAGATACATGCCTCTAAACAAGCATACATTGCCCTGTTACTCAGCATGCACATGCATCAGTAAGTTTCTAAAACAGAAAACAAAACATCTCACTTTTTCAAAGTACAAAACCATTTCCTAATTGCATACCTACATAATGTCTCAAATTTGTCTTGTGTGTTCAAAACATAATCAGCATTTCTCAAAGAATATACACGCCAAATGAAGGTAGCACAAGAACTCTCAACAGACATTCTGCACTATAAACTTTCTTTGATTTTAACATAGCATGTTTAAAGAAATACACCACCCTCACCACATACATAAAATTTTCATTAGCCTTAAAGAACAAAGATCTCCATGTAGCCATATATGGCGATGGACGGCTGCATGAGCAAACACTCAATAGGCGGTAAAACTGATGACAACAAATGATAAGGGATAATACTGACACGATTGGGAGAAAAAAACTAACAAAGACAAGGAACTATTTTGGGAAACCGGGATGGAATTACAACTGCTTAAAAGATAACACTAACCATACCGACAAAACAGCCCTGAGGAAGTCGCGGCCACCAGACATGGGCGACAAAACACATGTTGGCTAAAAAGAGGCTAAAATAAACCTAAACAAGAACATATGAGAATAAACCTAACAAATACAAAAAAGACAAGAATTGTTGATATCTGTTATTTATGTAATACATGTTGACATTAGCGTGTGCAGGGGAAACCATTTTTTTGTATAACCTGGGTGATTTTGGTCATACAAATGTGGAGTGGGTGATCTTCACCTCAAAGCACTGCACATAAATAAGTTCACAACAACTTTCAAGTGTACTTTTGTTGAGCGTCACCGAACCTTCTGCAAACCTCAACTGCACTAGTGTTTCTTCTGTGAGTATATTTTCCTTTTTCAGGCTATCACTTGCGTTTGCACTGTGCATGCCGGTTCCAAATTGTACAATTAATTTTGCTTTGAGTTTTTCTTTTCTAAAATTGCCAAAAGAATCTCCATTAACATGAATTCAAATTGAGGAAACCCTATTTCTGCTGAAACTGACCACAACGAAGAAATCATTTATTTGTCAAGAAGTCACTTGATTTTACCCAAAAATGCAAAAAATACAAAGGTGGAATGAAGCAAAGATTGCAAAGCAAAGGATGAGTGATGTTTCCCTCCAGAATCCAAATCCAAAATGACCAAGTGCTCAACAAGAAATAGACAGAAGTCTGCAGAACAGGAAAAGAAAGTTGATACTGTTTGTAGTGTAACCTCACTCTTCAATGTAAAAAATAAATTACAAAACATGCATTTGGTACTAAACCAAAGGGTTGGTAAAAATTCTACTCAAAGTGAATTTTGTAGTTGATTATCGATGCCTGGCATTAAAACACCAGCCATTGGCATTTGGGTCATTTGAGCTGCTCCCGTTTCCCATAATAACATTTTTTTACACAAATTAAATCTTACTGGAATGGAATAATCTCTGGTATTTTGCATCAAGGCTCAAATTTATTAAGGTTTTGCATTGTTTTTGGGTCACTTTTATGGTGCAACTCTGATGCAATATCCCTTTAGCCATTTACTAAGCCGCGTAAAACAACTTTGTGTGGTTTAGTGACTACAAAGTATCTCAAGGCTGCCTTGCTTTACTTTGCATCAGGGAGACATTCCATGGGTGGAACATGGCATGGGCAGTCCCATGCATCCACTCATGGTTTTTATTAAGCTTGGGCATGAGATTCTACTCGAGTCTGCAGAGTGTTTCCCACTCTGTATAGAGCACAGCGATGCAAAAAACTCTGAGTAGCAGAGCAGAGCAGAGTTGTCCTTCTCCCGTGGCTTGCAAACTTTAACTTAGTGAACGAAAAAAATCTTACTCCAGACCACTTCCCTTCTAGCTTTGCAAAACCCTATGCTTGTACGGCAGAAAAAAGCAGCACTCTCTTGCGCTGTACTTGGTGCCATACGTACTGATTTTACATTATGGCACAAACACCTGGTGCCAAAATCAGCACAAGCAGTGCGACGTATCACACTCTGCTGCTTGCGGAACTCCGTGTAGCATGGCAGAGTTTTTTGGTCCCTGTGCCCAGGCCTAGATTTTATTGAAATCCCAGACTTACTAAGGTGAGGAAACTGGGATTGCGTCAAAATGCTACATCTCACTGAAGCAGGAGTAACACGGAGAAATCTCTTTATTTCTCCTTGTAACTTCAGCTTTCTGTGTGGGTTTCATTCTCCAGCACAAATAGAAAGGGGAAATTGCTTTTAAGGACTGTTTCAGTGCAGGAAGGTATACCCTTCCTGCACAAAAACAATCCTGCCCATAATGCAGACACCCTTGCAACATGGTGCAGGTGCGCCAGCCTTGGCGCTAGGTGGCACACACTGGCCAATGCTAGGAGACACCAGAAATGAGCCGAAGTTTAGTAGATATGGCGTTTTTCTTCTGTCTTCCATTCACACAATGCAGCACAGCAACTTTGATTCCTGCTCTTCATTGCGCAAAATGTTGGGACAAATACCCCCAAATTCGTAATTATGTTGGTGTAAAAGAAATTTTGCCTGGGCTTGGGAGCAAAGGAACAACACATGACAGCAGAAGACATATTCAGCACAATTAATTTTACCAACATAACTAGCTGTACCTGAACGAGAACTATATCAAAGCATACTGTATCATGCTATGTTGCAAACGAAACACAAGACAGTTCCACAGAGGATCTCATCACTGACACTATATCCCCTACCACTAATTTGCAAGGAGGCAATCTGAAAAAAGCTGCTTAGTCATTCTTGTAAAACTCAGAAAGCCCAGGAGGATTTTACTTTAGAACCATTCAGTCAGTAGTTAATCGCCCAAAACAACACAGTCGTTTTGTATCGCAGCTGAAAATAATATAGCACCTTATGAGACTTCTAGGCATGTAGCAACTAGTACACAAACATATCAGTAACTGAAATTGTACCACACATATCCAGCAAAACTATAGCATAAGAAGACGTGGAGCCATTTAAATGTATGTAGGATAAACTGAAATAAATTGCCATTGGCCAGCACATCAAACTATTTGAGCAATGGAGCAAGGGCCACAGGAGAATCGATTGCAATGAAAATTAAAAGGGTGCACCAGCACTTATGAGAAGAATTTGTGAGCACCTTGCTATAGGCCACCAAATTACCGTCCAGTAATGGCATGGCAGTGGGTAACATCATGATCCCTTGCTTCTTTGATCTGAATGTGTATGCTTAATGAGTATGATCTCCTGCAGCCCTCTATTGTCCCATCAAACAAGCTAATGTTAACATCACTGCCATATGTCACTACACATGTCCCTGTATTCCACATACATTCATCTAGATAGCAATGTATGTGTTTAAATTAACCTTTGTCTTTGTTTATATGAATATATATTTACAAGGCCTAGGTATTAAGCCTCCACATGGAATTTCTGCTGTGGTAACATCAACATCACCAGGTGCAAACATATTTCTTATAACCAGACTGGATTTGGATATTAATAGGGTGAGGATTATTCATATTTATGCAGATTTCCATGTATCAAGGCGATGGTAACAGTAGATGGAAATTAGATAGTACCTCTTAGTGTTGCGAGGCATGTGCATGGAGAGGGCATGACACATGTATCGCTGACACGTCTGAAGAATAACTGGTACGAGGGTACTTGTAGCATATATAGATGTCAACAGAGGACAGGATATAGAAGAGTACACCAATGTTGATGGTTGGTGTGCATGCCATTTCAGAGTTCAGGACTTCCATGGGCAAAGGTCAGCTCATTCCTGCAGATAATTGCAGGAAATGTGTCTTACATGTTTGCAGCAACTGTAAGAATTGCAGGAGATGTCAGGATTTCACACATCAAGTGTTCCATTCAGAAGGAATTGGACTTGCCTATGGAAGCCAGAATGCTTGCAAGAATTTCTAGATGTGGCCTTTTAACAGAGACAATCTACAGGACATGCCTGAGATGTTCCACTGCTGTGTTTCTTCGTACTATTCTAAGGGTAGATGTACTCATTCTCTGTCTTTGCGTCAGTAATGCATCCATATTATATTTGCTACCTTTTTCAGGTTTATGGGACTCAAGTTACATGAGTGTATTTTGTTGTTGGTGGAAAGCCTCCTGGATGAATGGTGGTAGGATTGGAAGGGATTGTCTTTGGTTATTCACTGCTGGAATGCATCTGTTGATTATGATTTAATGAAACATGGGCAGACTTGCAGTAGGTCTGCTATCCTTATTGGGTGCATTTGGCTCTCTCAATGATTCTTCTTATGCATCATGTTCATATGTGTACCCTGGTGTATTTTTCTATTAACTTCTGACTGGGTGTGGTAAGGCATCATCAACCATCACATGAGTGTGTTTGCTATCAGTAGGAGAAAAATGGAAAGTAATCAGAGTACCTGTTTAAAAGTATGTGTAAATGGGGCTGTGACTCACCTGACTCATCCACTTGGAAAAAGTAATGGTTTAAGGGCCTTTCCATAATTCTGGAGACCTTACTTGCATCAAGGATTGCACCATTAGGAGATGAGACAAGGAAACATTTATAACATATATGAAGCATGGAAGAGCATCAAATAGCCACTAAATGATAAGGCTACTGTGTGATTTTCAGTTGTAGTTTGCAAAGGAGGGTGTGAGGTTTTGTTAGAATATGGGTTTCTGTTTGGCAGAAGTATGTACCCTGTCCGAGCAGGAACCACAATACTAATCAGGGTAAATGAGATTCACAATAGGAGATTACCTGTGCTCCTCTCTGGTAGCAATGCACAGAGCAGTCAGGCTAATCTAAAGAGGCAATTTGTAAAGTATTTGTGAAACACAACACACAGTAGCACAGTGAAATCATCGCAAAAAGACTCCACATTGGTTTAGGAAAATAGACAACAGTGTTATAAATAAATCAAGACCAAAACAACATAAATCCAATCAGTAGAAGCAGAGATACAGTTTTTTAAAAAGAATTAAAGGGTTTCTAGTGCTTAGAACAAATAAGCGCCTATGAGGGGTTATCTGGTCATGCACGACCGCTACAAAGCCAACAGTCAAGGCTGACCATAATGGAGCACAGGCCGGGTGCATGAGCCACGAAGGCCCAGTGAACAGAGTACCTTGATTCTGGTCTAAACAGCAAGATGCAGGGTGCAGGCGAGTAATGCATCAATGTCGATCCTGCAGTGGTGGCAATGTGCTGGTTCCGGAGATGAAGCATCGAAGCTGAAAGTTCCTATGCGATGCTCCAGGTTTTTCAGTCATGCATCATCTCTCCACACTGCTGCGGTGGTGACGCGCAGTTCCGATGCATCGGGTTCTGGAGGTGATGCACCGGTTTCATGTGCGATGCACCAATTCTACATCCGCAACAGGGTTGTTGCACTGGTTCTACTCCAAGCAGACTGGACTGAAGATGTGTCAATTTCTTTGGTGCAAGTATCTGGGTCCATTTCAGCTGATCCAGGCACAGGAGCAAAGGTAGAGACCTTGATAGCCCTAAGTCTCAAGAAACAGGAGGCAAGCCAACAATCCCTTGTAGATGACTTTGGTTGCTCGGCAGAGTCCAGCACTCTCTCAGCATATCCAGAGAGCAGCCGGGCAGCACAGCAGAAAAGCAGGTATTCCAGATGAGCAGTCCTGCAGAGTGTGCATCACAGCAGTTTCTTCTCACAGTTTCTTTGCAAGTACAAAAGTATCTGATTTGGTGGGGTCAAAGACCAAATACTTAGACCCAGTTGTGCCTTTAAGGTGGGGGGTGACTTAAAAGAAGGGTCTTTGAAGTGCACAGAAGCCCTTTCTTCCCTGCTCTGACTCCAGAATAACTGTAGGGGTTAATCAGTCCTTTGTGTGGGGACAGGACACTGCCTATTCAGGTGAAAGTGTCAGCTCCTCCATCCCATTCTGCCTAGGATGAGCCATCAAAATTCATATGGGCACCACCTTCCTGTCTAGAGGACAATACACACGGTGAAGCTCTCACCCACCCCAGTTGAGTATTGGATACAGGATGCAGGCACACTCATCTGTAAGATAGAGAATTGTCCACTCTCTAAAAGTGGTGTTTCTAAAACAGTATTGTTAAGTCCAACTTTACCAGTAAAGTGGATTTATCTTTACTGTTAGAAATGGGATTTCTGGTTGGCTAAGGCTTGCTTCAAAGCCAGGCAGAAACCTCAATATGCCCCCAAACACCTAATGCCTCGTTGGAGCAACCTGCTGACAGAAGGGGCCACTCAGAATCTGAGGACAAACCTGTGCCTCGACCGGCACCACCAAACGAAGAAGCCCCTACTCACCGGGCTCTTGTAGGCACTTCTCTGCTCCACTTCCTGGTAGGGGAAGTTCCCTCTTTGTGGCGCCTCTCACCTGGAATGACTCCTCTGATCCAGGCGGGTCTCAGGACTTCATTGCGGCTGCCACCGCGGGGCTCTCCCTTGCACACGGGAGCCCTGATTTATCGCTGGCACTCACAGGAGAGTCCCTGCTCCTCTGGCACTCTCTTTCTCGCCTCCCTTCATGACCCGGGGATTCTCTGTGAAATCTGCGAGGCTCCAGACCTCCCTCTTCCTGGTTCCTGTCCAGGCCCCGCCCCCAAGCAGGCAGACTCTGCCTGGCTTCCGGGTCGGGGCTTCTTCTGCCAGGCCACGGCGGTGAGTTTGCTGCCGAGACGCGGGGTGGGCTTCCGCTCTTGGGTTTAAGAAGGCAGACAACGCGAGGTGGGCTCCCGCTGATTAATAGAATATAAAGGCGGGGTGGCACCCGATCCTTTGGCACCACAATGCCGGGTAGGCTCCCGCTAAAGACATAAGGCAGCGGGGTGGGCTCCAGCTGTCAGAGCAAGCAGAAACGTGGGGTGGGCACCCATTTTCAAGGTACCGATGCGGGGTGGGCTCCCGCTTGGTCTTTAGCATAAATTAGCGGCAATAATGTGAGGTGGGCTCCCGCTTTTCCCACGCCAAGTAGGGGGATCCCACATGAGGCAGCTTCATGGTGCAGGCCACCAGCAGTCCTCCTGGGGCAGAAATATAGCGCTCACAAGGACAAAAGTCAAGCACTCTGCAAAAAATAGGTAAAGCGCTCTTCCAAACGAAAGCAAAGCGCTCCCAGGCTCTAAAGTCCAATAATCTAGGGGGCCAAGGCTGGGCTTAGGCAGGCCAGCACATAGGGCCCTCCAGCAGGGAGGCAGTCCATAGTGGCGGTTCCTCCTGGAGCCCAGCAGCAGCAGGCCACCCCCCTTCAAGTCAGGAACAGCACAACAACTCTCATGGGGTCACAGCCCCTTTACTAATACTACTTCCCTCCTTTGTCTGCTGTGTAGGGCTTGGGGAACCAGATGCAACTGGTTTAGGGGGGAATTGGAGCACTTTGTTTACAAGGCTCCTCATCCCCTTTGTCAGGTGGGGGCTCATCATCAGACACACCACAGGGGGGCGGAGCCAGCATTCACTAGGGCAGGCACACTCCTATTCAGGGACCAGGGACCTCCCCTCCCACTACTCAGAATGCAGATGTCCCTATTCATCCTAGCGCTGACTCACCCTGCCCCTCTTGGAGCCACCCACATCTCACCAGCCCCTGTCATTCAAAAGCCAGACATCCAATTCACAACAGGCAGGCAGATACATAGCACACAGAAATGACAACTTCTAAAAGTGGCATTTCTCCACCAGTCACCATAAACCTGCGCACACCATTGCGCAGCATTTATCCGCACAAGTTCATACATAATAAACTCGACCCCGCACACCTCTCATACCAGGAATTACCATGGACACACTTATCCCCCATGCATTCCTATTGGAGGGCAGGCCAATCTCACCACACGCACTCAGAGAGCGCATGCACTTTACACTGGACAGCAGTGCTAAAGTGCCTAGAGGCCTAAAACCACCAACACTACACTGGGAAAATCTAGGAGACAGGTAAAAAAGTTTATGAGTGAACCTGCCAAAAGGGCCAAGTCCAACACAACCCCCTTCCAGCCAAAACACAGGGTAGACCAATCACTGCCTTGATGGGCTTCCCTTCTTTGGGCAATAGAACACATACGCGGGCCCGCAACGGCAGGGACACCCTCCGGTTCTATGCCACTCTGAACCCACGTGGTTCCCTCTGTAAAAGCTCTCTGGACCAACTGGGCTACCCCACTGGTACTCCCTAGCTGTCTGAGGCCTGGACCAGGCCCTAGGCCATCCAGATGTATCTGGTCCTTGCCACCTCACAACACCCTGCCCTATGGGCTACCTACGGCTTAACTTAGGGTTACTCTTGTAGTGAAAAGGGAGTTTAGGGCTTTGCAAAGGGTTTTAAATGCCAGGACAAAGTGGCAGTAAAACTGTTCACGCAAGCTCTGCAGTAACAGGCCTGAGACATGTTCAAAGGGCTACTTGTGGGGGTGGCACAATCTGTGCTGCAGGCCCACTAGTAACATTTAATTTACAGGACCTGGGTATATGCTAAACTACTTCACAAGGGACTTACATATAAATGTAATATACCATTTGTGTATATACCAATGCTTCTATGTTTAGGGGAGAAGCACAAGCACTGATCAGCAAAGTTAAAGTGCTCAGAGTCCTAAGGTCAACAAAAAGTATTAGCAAAAAGAGGAGGTAAGCAGTCAAAGGTTTGAGGGAAGTTTACCCTAAGGATGAAAGATCTAACAGACTTCTTTACAGTCACTTATTTGCTGTGCATGTAGCCCCCATGACAATTTAAGAACTGATATGCTAAACTGTTATGTGGTTGCCAAGCTCGTAATTTGCAAAATCATGGGCTTTGTAATGGCAAAATATGCCAAAATAGGGAGTCACAATGTACTACATGTACTTTGTGAGCCCCATAAATCTTCCTGTCTTTCAAAGTGAACTTGGCAATCCATGCAAACTCCTCAGGCCTACATCCCTCAATTCACAGTCTTTCACAGGAGATCACAAAAGTGATCTTGCTTTATACAAATGAACGAGATATGAAATGTATACAAATTAATGAGGGATGGATTTTCATGGCCTGTGAAAGGTCATTTTGTACTATAGCTGATGTGTACATCAGTGGCAGCACAAAATTGCACGGGCAAAAACAATCTGCTTTTTGACTTGACCATAGTGTGTTAGGCCCTTAATGACAGTATTAGTACCTGGCAGACCATTTGGCTTTGACATGTGCCTCTTTTTTATTTATAACACAAACTCAGTACAGCTTTCTTGGTATAAGTCTTATAAACTGCTGATAACCCGGAAAAAGTGTATTTTTAGAGCCTTTTTTAACTGCGCGTGATGCTGTTCTCTTGACATTAAATTCCAAAGGAGGCAAACGTAGATGGAAGAGGGCCTGGAATCCCTGGACGTCAGCTTGAAACAAGAGATATATAGATCACTGATTTGAGAGTTTATGCTGGGAGGTAGGGATGTTTCATATGAATCTGTTGGACCTGGCCCTCTCTGCAGGGTCAACCACAAATTTTGTGCCATTTTCACTCTACTGTTTTGCTGAATTCCTGTTTGTTGGCCTAAGGACTCTGCACTCAATACCACTGCTAACCAGTGCTAAAGTGCTTGTGCTCACTCCCCTAAAACATCGCTACATAGGTTTATATTCAATCTGCATATTTAATTTCCTTATAACTCCCTTTTAGAGTGGCATACCATGTACCCAGGGCTTGTAAAATAAATGCTAATAGTAGGTCTGCAGCACTTTTTGTGCCGCCCCCTTAAGTAGCACTTCAAAACATGTTCCAGGTCTGCCATTGCAGCCTGAATACATCTTTAAACTGCAATAATGACTTAGAAATAAAGCCCATTTGCCAAGACATAAACTTGCTATTTATTATAAAGCAGTCAACCCTAAGGTAAGTCCTAGGTAGAGCATAGGGCATGGTGCTGTATAATTAAAAGGTTGCACATGTACATTTACATTTGCATGTCCTGGTAGTGAAAAACTCCTACATTTGTGTTTCACTAATGGGAGGTCTTCTCCTCCTATAGGATAACATTAGGGATTCCTTATTACCTTAAATGTGCTGTAATGTTCAATTGGGAGCAGGTGTCTATATCATGTTTAGTATCTATTGTATCTATTGTTTTTTATGAAATTGTAGTGATAAACGGTCTTAAAAGATAAAGTCAAAGTTTTCATTAGAATTTTGAAAATGCCTCTTTTAAAAAGTTGTCAATTTCCTGCCCTTGGGTCCTTTGTGCCTGCAGCCTTTCTTGGTTCACATGACGGGATGTAACTGACAGTTAGACTTTGTGAATTTATGTCAGACAGTCACACAATAAAGCGATTAGGGGTGCCTCAATGGGCCATCTGCTGACAGGATGAGTAGGCGGAGCTGAGCCCAGCTCATTCGCAACTGAATTATGTGTGTTCTGCCTTCGCACAGTTGCACTGCCCTATAGCTGGCCCTGCCCCTGACCATTGTGATGTCGCTGCACCAGGACCTAAATACCCCACATTGTCACTACAGCCAGCATGGTAGCAGGGCAGGGAAGTCAGGAAATTCCATGCACTTCATATAACTTTTCTAGAAACTTCTACCAACCTTCTAGAGGAATGGTACCAGGGTATAGAAGTAGGGACTTCAGATCCACCCTTCAGTGTACACTTGGACCTGTGGAAGGACTTTAGAGGACTGCTTGGTACTGTGACTTATTGTGCACTCTGAAAGACTGCGTTGCTGTACTTGTAAGGACTGCCTTGCAGCCTGGATCCTGCCTTGAACCCTCAGAGGCCTGTCCTGCTGTTGAGCCTTACATCTTCACTTGGACCCAGGACTGCCAGAGTTACTCCAAGGGCTAGTTTGCTCACCTGCTGTTCAGAGCCACAGGGACACAAAAGGCTCCCACCTTATTAAACCTGCACCTGGTCCCAGACTGAGTATGCCCTGAACCCCCAAGAGGAATCCCAACAGTTCTGGACCCTTGGTTGTGGTGTTGAAGGTACCCAGGTGCCCAAATCCCAAACTGAGTACTTCTAAAGATTTTGACCAAAAACTTCTCTGATAACCAGGAGGAGAGCAAGACCAACCTGCTCGTCTATCTGCCTGAGTTGCTTTGCCAGTTGGATTGACTTCACAGCTTATCCCGCTAAGTTCTTCTCCACAGTGGCAAATTCTATTCAGGGGTCCTTCACCTAAAGGGTAGCCAGACTCATGGAACTGTCTTCAGCTACAGCCCTCTTCCTCGTCCCACTGGAAATGTGTATCTTCCTTTTAGAGATGAAGTCTGAACGTAGATATCTTTACTGCTGCTTCAACCCACGGCTATCTGATGACAATGCTTCCTCTTTAGACACCTCCTTCAGCCTTGCCCAGCTAACTGTACCTTCTCAAACTCTTTTTATCAGAATTGATTCCAAGTCCTAAGGTAGGCGCTGACTGGGCCCAATCCACTTCTTGCATTTAAACCGCGCACCATAGTACTTAACCATTTTTTTTTACTTTGACACAGTTTCCTTTGACTAGATTTCTCACAGTTGGTGGTTTGATCTCTTGTAGGTGCTATTTCTGATTAAAAACTTCAAAAATTCGTAACTCTGGTTCTACTGAATATTGTTGTTTTGGTGTCATATAATTTATTGTGCTGTGTTTTCACTTTGTTACTGTTTGTGTGCTGCATAAATTATTTACTCATTGTCTCAAAGTTACGCCTGCCTGCTTTTTGTGCCAAGCTACCCAGGGTTAAATATAGACTAATTCAGTGACGTTTTGGTATTTCCCTGCAAGGGATTGTGGCTGTTGCTTGACCAGGGCTCACATCACAGTCAACCAACAACCCAAGTTCCCACAGAATCAGATTATGTTGTGCTGTGCTAAGGTATTGAGGAATTATATAAATAATATAATTCAACTGTAAGTGAATTGTCTTCCATGCTTGGAGACAGTAACATTATCTCCTGGCTGCTGTAATATGATTTCTTTTAGTGAGGCCCTTCATGAGCCATTTAATATTATTCTGCACTCTAAGGGATCAGAAATACCCGGAGATCAAAATGTAGTGAGTTGCAGAAGTCTTGCATCAACCAAAATCAAAGATTTATTGTTGTGGAAGTATGTCTCTCAATCTATAAAAATATGGAAGATACAACTGACTGCCAGAAATGTATTCTATCTGGGCCTTAAGAGATAGGTTAGTTCAGCTTTCAAACCATTTGAGCAGAAGGATGTTATTGACCACTTACTCCTCAATTCTGGTGAGTGTATTTTGAAAAGCTTCAATGATATTAGCATATTTTGCAAATCATATCTACATTTGGGTGTCATTAGCCTTATCTTTCAACACATTTCCAGGAAAAGATGGAGGGTGTCCACCCCACTCCTCTGAGCTGGCCCTGCCCAATAATGGCACACTCATTTGGATACAAGTGCAAGAATGTAAGGTGCACATTTATCTGGAGGGCAAAGGTAAAGCCAGGAGACATAGCAACATTTGAGCTAGAAAGCAGAACTAGACAAAGCACAAAAGTGCATAATCTTTCTTCACCTGGAGTAAAACCTACCCCTCTCAAGTTGTAAATGAGAAAGGTGGTCATGAGAAGCTTTTGTATTAGAGGGTCCCTTGAGAATGCAACTGAGAACCAATTCCTTATTGGTCATGGAGTCTTTTTCCAAGCCACAATCTCCAAACCTACAGAACTCTTCCCCCCTTGCTACAATCACCTTAATGCCTCAATCTCCAGCCCAAGAACTCTTTGATGCCCATGTATTGTAAGTTTTGGTATCTTTTGGTTTTTTCACCATTTGATGAGTGGGAGGGTGTTCTAGTGGACTGGTGTGTGGTGTGTGCGACAGAATGAGCTAAAACTGACTAGGGAATTTCAGCTAAACCTTTAATATATAGCTTCCCCTGCCAGATTAAAAAAACAGATAGGTTGGTACTACTAAAGGGTATACAATGTACCCTAGTAGCGCTGTGTGTTTTTCTTAGTGAAATAAAACATGGGTCAACATGTTTCATGCCTCTTTTGGTCTAAAAAGATCCGTGGCGCTTTTTCAGGACCAAGAAAAAGGTTAATCTGCCTACCCCACACTTAATTTGTTAATGAGTAGTCCCCATCTAGAAGGTTGGTACCTACTTGTTTTCAATTAAACTGGTTGCCTGAACTAGAGAGAAGGGGAATTATAAGCAAAAGAAAGGACAAACAATGATAACAGCAGTGTTATTATTTTTCTGGCATAAGACATCCTTATCGACCAGAAGATCCCATATAGTGGAACACTGTGTTCTTCAGGAACTGCAATAGTTACCGGAAGTAGAGACATACAAATACATAACAACATCTAAAACAGAAACCCTCCATAAATGATCAATTATGTGGCAGTTTTTGATAGCATATTTAACCATATTGTGAGGTCAAACATGTGCCAACCTGTACATGATTTCCTTATTGTAGATGCTCTGCTATCACCTCAAGCCCGGTGGAATATGATCAATGTAGTAAGTGGAACATGCATGCTGTAACCTCAGAGTCAATCGGTGACATTTTACCTTGTACCCTCAAAATGAGAAAAAGAGCGTTACCTATAATGAAACATAGTTATACCTCATGGGACGGGGCAGAGGTTGCACACATTTGTGGGCTAGAATATGGTGAAAGAAGACAGAGGCTAAATATGATGCTCTCTCCGAAGTGGGTAGTCGGTAATTAGTTCAAGAGATACTCACGGTTCAGATGTACATGTCAATCACTTCACCTACCCTCTTCCTATGCTTGTCATGACCCGCATAACCACCATTATCCCACAGTACAACAGAGTTATGAACATTGTAATGAAACCGCAGCCAAGTCATGGTCATGCAGGCAGACCAATTTCTCTACTTGCATGACCAAAGTCATCAGATGGAAGAAAACCAACTGCCTCAAGCTCAGCATAGACAAGATACTAAATTCAGCAGAGACACCTTGCTCTGGGACTCCACCTGGTGACCTGCTGCACTTGGACCCACACACCTTCCAGCATCCCTTGCAAAGAACCTCGGAATATCTATTTTGATGTATATTCCATTTCTTCTATAGCGCCTGGATACTGAATCATGAATCAGCACAAAAATGCATTTAAATTATGTAAACAAAAAAGGTTTTTTATTGCTTATCATTGGTCCTAAAATGAATGGGGAGGAAGTTCCAAAGCTTGGAAACATGGCAGGCAAAAGATTGCCCTCCGCTTCTAGCCCTCTTAATTCTGGGGATGGCCAGAAGAAACTGATTGTTTGATCTCAAGTCCTGAGCAGTGCTGTATGGGACAATAAGATGACTCAGGATATGTGAATCTGAGCATACTTCATCCTATGTGCAATGCAAAGAACTTTAAAATCAATTATTTTCTTGACCGGCAGCCAATGAAGGCTATCCAAGGCAGGGTGTACAGACTGACATTAATGGAGGCTCAAAGAAATGCTGGCTGCAGCATTTTGAATAATCTGCATTCTCCTTAAAATATAAGCAGGGCTGCTTAGATAGAGGGAGTTACAGTAATCCAGGTGTGAAAGAATAAGCCCTTACACAAATGCTTTTTGAGTTGCCATGGGGAGCCATTTAAGCATGTTTCTAACAGGCCAAAACAGGTCCCTGCCACTTTTTTAACCTGTGAGACCATGGTGTGATCCTTATCTAGAAGAACTCCCACACTCTTGACTTCAAATGACAGAGGCGGGTGATCCCCTAGGCATGCAGGGCAAAGAGGTGGTCCTAGAGAGAAGGATTGTTTCCGACAACCATGACCTCTCTCTTGTCACTATTCAGTTTGAAGCAACTAGATGGAAACCACTTGTTAACTAAACTAAGGTAACTAGAAAATTTTACCATATTTTGACTCATATTAGGTGCTAAAGAGATGACAATCTGAGAGCCGCCAGCGTAGGACACCATGATAAAACTGAATGAACAAATAATATCATATATATATATTCACTGAAAAAAACATAGGTTTTCCAGACGGTATAGTTAGGAATTAGCATTTAAAAGAACCTTAGAAATTCACAGAAAAAAACATAGGTTTCAGGGATGTTATAGTTAGTTGGACATTTGACTCATATAAAACCAGAGAAATTCACCCGTTATAGTTAGTTGAGCTAACTATAACTCGCGCGCCCGCAATGCACTGGTGATGACGTCTCATATTATATCACTCATGACATGGTCAGTGACATCACTGATGACATCTCAAATGACATCCCTGATGACATCATCCAGTGAATGTGTGTTTCTATTAAGTTTAAATATTTTTCATATATATCTATGCCAAGGTGTATTGAAGAATGAGTGGATTTACAAGTACCTGAATGGAATATTTAGTAGGTGCGTGACTGACTGTATAAGTGAGTGATTGAACATGTGGTACTGAATATATGGGTTAGTGACTAAACTGTGTGAAAGTCTGTATTAGTGTCTCAGTTGGTGTATAAGCGGCTGCATGGGTTGGTGAGTAGCTGCATGAGTGTCTATATGGGTTATTGAGTGTCTGTGTGGGTGGGTGGGGGTGAGTGTGACTCTGTACATACATGTCTGAGTGGGTGATTCACTGGCTGTATGGATTCAAAAGTACATCTTGGAAGGGCTGTATGGGTGAGTTAGTGTGTGTATGGTTGTGTGAGTGAGTGAATGAATATCTCACTGGTATATGTGTGAGTAACTGCATATGTTTTAAGGCAGTATATGTGAGTGTTGGAGTATATAAATGACTATACGTGAAAGTGAGTTATTTGAAGAGTGGCTGTATAAAAGAGTGTCTGCTTGTATCAGTGATTGTATAAGACAGTAAGTATGTGTTAGTATCTGCATAAATAAGTGATGTGATGTGTGTATAAATAACGCAGTTGGTGTGTATATCTGTATACATGAGTAAATGGGTATGTGATTGATTCTTTGCATGACTGACTAGGTGTGTGAGTAACTCTATGGATGAGTGGAGGACTGTGACTGTATGTATAGGCGTATGAGTGCATATTATAGTACTGTATTGATGAGTATCTGCATGTATAACTGAGTGGATGTGAGTGTAGACCTAGGAAATAGTTGGTGGTATGTAGTATCTGGCATTGTGTATTGTTTCAAAAATAGTAGTCTGTATTTTAGAGTGCGTTTATCAAAGTTTATATTAGACCATCAGTATGTGCATCAGATTAATACGTCGATGATGTCTGCAGTGATGTCATTTGAGATGTCATCAGTGATATCACTGACCATGTCATGAGTGATGTAATATGTGACATCATCACCAGTGCATTGCGGGTGCGCGAGTTATAGTTAGCTCAACTAAATATAACGGGCGAATTTCTCTGGTTTTATATGAGTCAAATGTCCAACTAACTATAATGACCCTGAAACCTATGTTTTTTTCAGTGAATTTCTAAGGTTTTTTAAATGCTAATTCCTAACTCTAACGTCTGTAAAACCTATGTTTTTTTCAGTGAATTTCAAAGGTTTTTTTAATGCTAATTCCTAACTATAACGTCTGTAAAACCTATGTTTTTTTAGTGAATTTCGAAAGTTTTTTAAATGTTAATGTCATATTTTAATATTTATAAAACCTATTTTTTTTCTATTTCTTTTTTGTAATATTTTGGAACTCTATTATCCTTTTTTTACTTAATTTTAAAAAATATGTAATGTTTTATATCTTCAAAAAAAAGTACCTATATCTTTTTTTTTTGTTGAGAAAACTGAAGTCCCGTACTGGTAGTGTACCAAGCTCCATCAGCACGCAAATCCTATCCGCCATATTAATAAACTCGTAAAGGATGCACATTTCGTAACAGAGGGGTTCGTGGCACCGTGTCCCGCGTAACTTCATATACGTATGTGGTCGCGTCAGCTGCTACTTTGGTATGCGACGGATACGCAGTACCAAGCTGGGCCTTACGTCATGTATGTATGGGATCGCGCATGCTGCGCGTTGTGTATGCGATGAGTGCACGCTGCCAGGCCCAGTGTTATGTCATAGACATATGGTGTTGCGCCGGGTACGCCATTCCCTCATTTTTTTTGTCTCAAAACTATATCCAAATAAGTTTAAAGTATATATGAGAACAAGCAATAATCTAAAATATTTTAAACATTTATATATTTCTAACTGTAATAAACGTATATTATGGTAAATATATTTTCTCAAAATCAGGTCGGGTGCGGCCTCCTTGCGCACTCGGTGCGTGATTGCCATGTGACCTTAAAGAAAAGCATTTGATCGTTTCATAACATTTCCCATTGTAACAGTTGGAGGACCCCACCCATTTTAGTCATTCTCTCTACAGCGTTTGATAAGAGACTCCTCTTCAGCTTAGAGAGCTTTTTTGAAAACTTTTTGCTATGTACACATATCTGACACTACATACAACATGCAACCATCATCTTCATCAACATTCCTGCTCTGTAAAGTAGCTTTCCACCTGTGGTAGCTATGCATCTAAAAGCTATATAACAGAAGTTTTCCCCACTGCCAGAGGTAACATGGTTGCCTATGCTGTCCACAGCAATGTAATGTGGGACGGCCCAAGGGCAGCCTCATGCATAGATAATGAACACACGGACACAGATAGATAGTGAAAGTGGGTACGGGCACGTGCTCTCGACTCCTTTTTAGTACCAGGGTCACATATCCAGTGACGTCTGTGCTGAATGCATGTGAGGTGAGTGTAAACCAGCCCTCAGGGAATGGTTGCTGCTAGCATCAACTACAACAGTAATCATTGGATCACACACAGAAATTCAATAATAAAAGGGTCAATTGTTTGTGCTGCAGTAAGGTAGGGACACTAGATGTGAAATAATACAGAAAAGATTCTATCGTAAAAGAACCATAACTTGTGGTATACTGAGATACAGGCAGTAGATCTGAAATAATACACAAAAATATTGTTTCATAATGGGTCCATAAGGTCTAGTGCACTCAGATAGCCACATCAAAAGCATTCACCATGTGCACAGCCAGCGATGATGCGTGCTGTGGGCGTGCCGTACTAGGAACAATGTCTTTTGCCTACAGGACTGCCACATCTGCAATAGCGACTCGATCTGAATTGTAACCACGGCTGTCTTCAGTGTAGGCCAGAGAGCAGTCAGCAAGGGCCCACAGCCACGTGGTGTTGACTTGAGCAGTCCTGTTTGTCATACGTGAAGCAACAAAAACCGTGTGCAGACCCTGTGATGATGCGTATGTGTAGTGCAGACAGAGCGCAGTGCAGCAATGTCTTTTACCGACAGGACTGTCTCATCTGCAATAGCGACTTGATCTGAATTGTAAACACTGCTGTCTGCAGTGTAAATTGAAGGCAGTAGTGAGCACAGTCATCCATGAAGACTTTTTCTCGGATGAACGTCGTTACAACGCACACTTTTACAACGCATGCACTTACAACGCATTTTTTACAACGCAACATCCACTACAACGCATGCCATTACAACGCAGGACACTACAACGCATTTTTAAAAACTACCTTTACAACGCATTCCATTACAATGCATACTACCTTTACAAC
Source organism: Triturus cristatus (assembly GCF_964204655.1). Lineage (NCBI taxonomy): Eukaryota > Metazoa > Chordata > Amphibia > Caudata > Salamandridae > Triturus > Triturus cristatus. The sequence goes on from NC_140583.1 coordinate 901,998,854, forward strand.
GCATACCATTACAACGCATAATATTACATTGCATTTAAGGTAAGTATTGGATAGTATAGGGGTAAAAATTACTATTCTTACTCCAGGGGGTGCAACAGTACGGAAAGTGTTGGATAGTATAGGGGTAAAAATTACTATTCTAACTCCAGGTGGTGCAACAGTAGGGTAAGTGTTGGATAGTATAGGGGTAAAAATTACTATTCTAACTCCAGGGGGTGCAACAGTAGGGTAAGTGTTGTATAGTATAGGGGTAAAAATTACTATTCTAACTCCAGGGGGTGCAACAGTAGGGTAAGTGTTGGATAGTATAGGGGTAAAAATTACTATTCTAACTCCAGGGGGTGCAACAGTAGGGTAAGTGTTGGATGGTATAGGGGTAAAAATTACTATTCTAACTCCAGGGGGTGCAACAGTAGGGTAAGTGTTGGATAGTATAGGGATAAAAATTACTATTCTAACTCCAGGGGGTGCAAAAGTAGGGTAAGTGTTGGATAGTATAGGGGTAAAAATTACTATTCTAACTCCAGGGGGTGCAACAGTAGGGTAAGTGTTGGATAGTATAGGGGTAAAAATTACTATTCTATCTCCAGGGGGTGCAACAGTAGGGTAAGTGTTGGATAGTATAGGGGTAAAAATTACTATTCTAACTCCAGGGGGTGCAACAGTAGGGTAAGTGTTGGATAGTATAGGGGTAAAAATTACTATTCTAACTCCAGGGGGTGCAACAGTAGGGTAAGTGTTGGATAGTATAGGGGTAAAAATTACTATTCTAACTCCAGGGGGTGCAACAGTAGGGTAAGTGTTGGATAGTATAGGGGTAAAAATTACTATTCTAACTCCAGGGGGTGCAACAGTAGGGTAAGTGTTGGATAGTATAGGGGTAACAATTACTATTCTAACTCCAGGGGGTGCAGCAACAGTAGGGTAAGTGTTGGATAGTATAGGGGTTTTAATATAATATTATGCGTTGTAATGGTATGCGTTGTAAAGGTAGTATGCGTTGTAATGGAATGCGTTGTAAAGGTAGTTTTTAAAAATGCGTTGTAGTGTCCTGCGTTGTAATGGCATGCGTTGTAGTGGATGTTGCGTTGTAACAAATGCGTTGTAAGTGTAGTGCGTTGTAAAAGTTGCGTTGTAAAGGTTGTTCCCCCTTTTTCTCACTTCCTCTTCACAAAATACAACATAAATTATAAAAAAACTCTGCAATAAATAAATCAAAACAATTCCAATTGCGATCTCTGCTGTACACTGTGTAGACTGTTATTCAGTATTCTTTACCACTACCAAGAAGAATTTGGTCATTGTACTAGACCTATAAGTCATCTAAAAAAGTTCTTCAACCAAGTATACCAGAAGACTATTTTGTATATTTCAATAGACGTTGTAGTTAGTTGCCTACTGGATTCTGTAATTAAACAATCACCACTCAATCTGAATTGTGAGCCCTGCTGACCGCAGTGTAGGCAAGAGGCCGTGGTTATTAACGCCTCACAGCCACGTGCCGTTGGATTCGAAAGCACGGAGTTGGTTGCACCTGATTGGAGGGGGTACACACAAATCATCACAGACTTTAACTTCTGACATCCTCAATCACAGAATCAAGACCCCGTTTCACTGTTCGGACCTGCTGTACCGTGGTGTAATCCACCGACTGCAGTCAGCCAAGCCCAATAATCATGTGCAGCAGTTAGCTACGGAAGCACAGAGTCTGATGCACCTCAACGGAGAGAGTTCTGTGAAAATCAAGCAGCAGGTAATATCGGACATCGTCCATTGTGGGATCAAGACACCGTTCCACTGTTGGTACCTGTTGGACTACTGTGTTAGTAGTATACAGAGCACTCCAAGGTGCTGGGCCTCAGGCTGGGCGCTGTCTGCCTGTGTCACGGGAGCCAGTGTTGATCTCAGGAGCCTTTCCAGCTCGCAGACCTCGGCCCATGAGCTTCCATCAGCACGTGGTGGCCCCTCTGTCACATACGGCAGTGTCGAAAGGTGAACTGTGGGGCATATGTGCGTCCCAGCGGCCATGACGCTTTCTGGGTAGGCTGAGAGCATTATTCCTGCAGCCACCTTCGCTCATGGCGTCAGCCTCGTGGCGGTGTAAGCTGCGCAGACCTGCCAGACATGTTTGCCATTCCAGAAGAGAACCACACCCACAGAATCGTGCCTTTTATTCACACCCCTACACTAGCCTTGCGTATGCCGAGCCAGCCCACTACGCTAAAGATTTGGGGGGGAGGGGGCACATACACGCTATGTTTTCGTACTCTTCCCAACTGACTGTACTATCATGGTTGCGTCCACTGTCCACTTCACTCAATAGACCATCAGTTTCTGTTGACATGTACATGTCTGTGCTCTGCATCTTCAAGTCTGTCGGGCACAGCTCCTCAACACTTTGCATTGTATACTTTTATAATCAAGAATCACTAGCTACCTTCGCACATACTTTGCTCCCATCTCTCCCCGCATTCTGCATTGTGTGGCAGAGGTGCTATGTTTGGTTTGTGTACATGGCTAGCCACGGTTCCCACAGTATGTAGTGTTGTTGTGTCTGCTAGGTGTACATGTTGTTTGTCATGTTGTATGTGATTATATAAGGTAGCGCGTTTATTTACGAGCAGTGGTTTCTCCCATTTACATATCGCTGTGTTAATGAGGATACAGAACTACAGGTGAAAAGTGGGACCACAATGGCAGTCATTCATTACTATGCAAGAACGTCCAACTGCACGACGCTTCTAACCTTACAGCCCCCAATCTTGCGTGCTTTCTTAAAAGCATGCCAACTCCCACAATCAGACCAACATTTACACAGCTTTCTAACGGCAGTTATCTGCTTCTTAATAACATGGACTGCTGCGCAATGTGAGCTGGCATACCGTATGTCCTTACTGTATCAAACCGGATAACTTACTGTGGCAATCTCTATTCCCACCCACACAAAGTAACTCCAAAAGTTCAACTTGGCCTTCAATACCTACTTTGAAAACAGATTTTATTAAACGGAACAAACTGAAAGCGCTTTTGTTTCAAACAGATGTGTCTCTCACTTCTCCAAAAGTAATTTATCATCTTGCAGATAGCACGAACTTCAAGTAAAATACACTCTCTTTTAAATACGAACCTCCCATTACACTTTGTGAATTGTTACACAATTTTTAAAACATCTGACATTTAAGCTCTGGCACACTTTTTAATATTGTCTCCTCTGGCCTTGTCCCAGGCTTTCAAACTGTTTTTGGTATAATACCAGACTTCATTCATTCGATCATCTCTGGAATAACAGGAACAGTTCCCATAATTGGCTCTGTTTGTGGCCATGCTACTACTATTTTAGCTTGTAAAAAATGGCTGCGCTCCCTGTGGTAACAAGAATGTCTGACAGAATGCGCCTCTACACGAAGCTACATAAATACTGTGAAAAAATGGAACATCATTTCGGCTGCCTGCCTCTATCTAATATCGGAGCGCGCTACAACATGACATTTATTTACACATATACAATCTGCATGCAACCATCTTTTTATTGCAAAACTTGCCCATTCGACTGGTGAATTGATCTATGCCTTGCCAACATCCCAGCAAACGCTCCCGATATCCAGCAGCTAATGGAGTATCTTGAAAACCATGAACTTGATTGTTCGGGCAGTGGAGCAATGGCGGATGCAATGCAAAAAGGTATCCTGGCGGAATGGGATTTCTGCGCAGCCGCAAAAGATCTCCTGCAATGTGCGACCTTTGACAACATCGCAGATTGCCTGCCAATTCAAATTGCCACTCCAACATTCGAGGAACATTACTGTCCCTTCGAGGATATGAATTGGATTGCTTTGCTTTTCTCACATGATGGCAGCAATCGCCTCTTGGAACATTACGCATCTCAAGCCACTGAAGAACTTCCGGACTGCAATCTCCAAGACTTGTAAGACATTCACTTTATTCTTGGATTGATCTTTTCCAACTTTTTTTACTTTTTCCTATAACATTTTTTAATACACTTCAATTAAACTATTTTCATATAATAACTTTCTAAGTATGCTTAGACATTTGAACTCTGTTTTCATTATTGCCCCTTATGTCTCCAGACTAACCAGGGATGGGTGATGTATGGCCTATGCAAATACTCTATTTACTTGCTAATTTAGCCTAAACCCAACATACATTTTGAAACCATGTCTATTCTTTGTACACACGTCTCTTTGCCTGCCTGTTATCCACAAAGCCCTTTCACACAAATTAGCTCATCCTCAGCCTCTGCTCACGAGCTGGCAATCAAGATCAAAAAACACGGCATTGTTTAGGAACTGGTTGGCACAGTGTGGTAATCGTATTCTACCTTTATGTTCATTCTACAATTTACAGTCATTCATGTCTAATAGGTATTGTTTATGTCACATGGAACTGTAACATGTAATGTGGAATTGACTGATGCAGAAGCTTAGGTTTGAATACAGCAGAAGCGGTTGGAGTTTGCCTCAGCTGGATGCCTTAGCTCTTGCACCAGTGGGTCCATTTATGGCACTTAAATAAAGACACTTTTTATCTAACTTGCAAACTCTATCGCTTTATCCCACACAGCCACTTTCTTAAACACACCTGATTTCACCATTTGTCTTCTGTGGCAGTGCAACATTCTGCATTATATTCTTCACGATTATTTCTTTATTCCTGCTTGCTAAAACACTCCATTGAGTCTTCAGACCGGTAGGGGTGAGTAATTTGCTTCCCCCTCCCGCTATGGTCTAAACCCATACTAACACCACTTGCACAGCTATGCTACAGCGGCCAGTATCCTACAGCGCCCACAGCACATCACTTTACAGCAGCCAGCTCACGGCTTAGGCTCATGGTTTGATCCCCGAGTCTACAGACCGGTAGGAGTGAGTAGTTTGGTTCCCACTCCCACTATAGTCTAAATGCATACTAACACCACTTGCACAGCTATGCTACAGCGGCCAGTATGCTACGGCACCCAGAGCACATCAGTTTACAGCAATCAGCTCACGGTTTCATCCCCGAGTGTACCGGCACCTCACCTCAGCACCATCTCACTCTGGGCAAAACAGCACTTTCAGACCGGTAGGGGTGAATACTTCGCTTTACACTCCCTGTATAGCACACCCTAACCACCCCACAGAGCTCACAGAGCTCCTACCCTCCTCTTTCCTACTCTTTTCACCCTTTTTTCCCTTACTCACTTCAACAGAATTACAAAATGGCTGCCAACACTTCCTAGTTGCAACCGCTCGCACCACTCGCAGCCAATAAGCAGCAAGCTCGTGCTTGTAACGCCTCAGCCAATCAGATGGCAGAATTCCCAAATATTGAAATCTGTAAATTTTGATATTTCTCCGAAACTACTGAACGGATTTACACCAAATAAACAAAAGCGTGCTTTCTAGACCAATACCCTTCTCCCTGCCAAATTTGGGGTAATTCCGTTCACCTGTTCGACCTGTAACCTTGTCTAACGTTTCCTATGGAAATTAACATGGAGAGAACACGTTTTGAGCCCCACTTTTTTCTAGGCCCCCCTTGTCGAATCACCCCCAAACTTTCAACATAGGAGCTGATATGAACAAAGAATTAGTTTGGAAATTTCATGAAGATTCATCAAACAACGTCAAAGTTATAAGCAAAACAAAAAATGCTCTTCCTATGGAAAATTGGTCCTAACTATAACCACCTACTGGCGACCGCCAGTAGGTAATATATATATGTATGTATTTATGTATGTATGTGTATATATATATTCACTGAAAAAACCATAGGTTTCACACACGTTATAGTTAGGAATTAGCATTTAAAAAACCTTGGAAATTCACTGAAAAAACCATAGGTTTCACACATGTTATAGTTAGCTGTACATTTCACTCGTAAAAAAACAATGAAATTCCCCCATTATAGTTAGTGCAGGCAACTATAACTCACGCGACCGCAATCTTCTGCTGATGCTAATACTGTATTTAGACACTTATTTGCCCATGTCTTCTTCCATTAAATTTTAGCTATACATATATTACAAATATTTTTTTTTCATAAAGACACATATGTCATCAGCAGAAGATTGCGGTCGCGTGAGTTATAGTTGCCTGCACTAACTATAACGGGGGAATTTCATTGGTTTTTTACGAGTGAAATGTACAGCTAACTATAACATGTGTGAAACCTATGGTTTTTTCAGTGAATTTGCAAGGTTTTTTAAATGCTAATTCCTAACTATAACGTGTGTGAAACCTATGGTTTTTTCAGTGAATTTGTACGGTTTTTTAAATGCTAAGTTACTTTACGCCATTCGTGGCGTGCGCGCCCAGTTAACGCAGTTCGTTGCGTGCGCGCACGGTGCGCTTCGCGCACCGTGCGCGCACAGTGAGCACGCGGTGCGCTTCGCGCACCGCGCGCCCACTTTATGCAGTTGGTGCCGTGCACGCACGCTGGTCACGCGGTGCGCTGCGCGCACCGCGTGCCCACGTTATGCGGGATGGGCCATGTACGCACGATGCGCTTCACGCACCGTGCGCACATGGGGGACATATTATGCGCATCTTTGAGAAATGTTTTCTTATTAATTTCATATCGGTGATAAGCCATGCACAAATGGTGCCCTTCGGGCTCAATTTGCACACGGGGTGGGGAGAGTGTGGATATTTTTTTTAAAACATTTTTTTTATCGTACGCGTACGGTAAGCATAATCGCCGATTTTCCGAAAAAAAAATTATTTTTATTTTTGGGGCTTGGGGGGTTTTTGGGGACCCCTATATCATTGATGGGTGGTTAGTATCTGAAGAAACTGCCCCTTTAGACATTTTTGGGCTTCATTTTTGCTGCCCAACTCTCAGAGCGAGAGAGAAAATGGCGGCCGCCGCTTCCTGGTTTCGACCGATTCGAATGTTTACTAAGATCTAAGAGCCAATCAGAATCGCGCTCGCGCACGTCACCGTACGCGTACGGTAAGCGCACCGTAAGCGCACCGTAAGCTGGCTCAGATATATATATTGATTTAAAGGCTATTTTCTCAGAATCTACTGAACAGATTTACACCAAACCTACAAAAGGCACTTCCTTGACCTGAGGACTACCTCTCTGCCAAATTTCAAGTAATTCTGTTCAGCCGTTCGGGCTGTAGCTGTGTCTAAAGGTCCTATGGAAAAATGCATGGGAAAAACGCGTTTTGGGACCCCCCTTTTATCTCAGCCCCCCCTTGACGAATCCCCCCGAGACTTTCAGGGTAGGAGCGGAGCGTAGCGCCCCACCTATTTTGAAAAATTCGCGAGAATTCGTCGACCGGCGCCAAAGTTATTCAAAATAGAATGTTGCGGTTTTCCTATGGAAACGTGGTCCTAACTATAACTACCTACTGGCGACCGCCAGTAGGTAATATATATATATCTTTATATATATCTATCTATCTATCTATCTATCTATCTATCTATCTATATATATATATATATATATATATATATATATATATATATATGCCACAGGGAATCGCCTCACAAGATGCGCTGCATGGAAATGCCAAAGACGAACACGGACCCAGGAATAGGTGCTCTTAATTCTTTATTTTACTCCGTAACCTGCACCACCGCCACGACGCGTTTCGACCTACTGGAGGCCTTGGTCACATGACGCTAACAGAGAAAGCCTGAGTATTTAAAGTGCCAGTGCATAATAACGTGACAACGTAATCATGAACATAGACAACAGATTTAAATATCGTGGTTTTGAAAATCAGAAATTGTCTTGTAATACCAAAATTAGTAATAATACATGTAAAATACATTTTGTACCCCAACAAGACAATAAGGTCAACAATAGGTCCCTGGAAACAATGATAAACAAAGATAGATAAATTTATCTAACTCGGTAGGCACAAGATGGAGAAAACCATGCAAAATAGAGAATACGACAGGTTGAAAAAACGTTTACATAAAAAATTATTAATAATATAATTTCATTAGTTTAACGCAGCAAATGTATAGACTCCATCTAATTATGAGAGAGATTTGTAAACATATTTCACCTTAAATACACGTCATTTCTCATATTTGGTTTGCGCATGGGAACAACTGATTTCATATCAAATCAGTTGAGTTACTAACTGGTTTAATCCATTCCAACTCATGTTAAACTATGCCCCACTAAAAAAAGGGTACAGCATTACCCACTTATGTTCCTAGGACCTTCTAAATGAAGCTACGTTCAAGAAAGTGTTAATAGTGCAATCAGAAACAGAACCAATATCTGGTTCTTTTAAAAAAAACACAACAAAAAAGAGGAGACAGGATAAAAGTGATGGCTGCTGTTCAAAAAATAATAAAAAAATGACATGGAAAAACGGACAACGGAGCTCAACAGTCATATAGAATCCGAACAGAGGCGCGGAATAAATACTGTAACATGCTATGCAGGATGTTTCATCGGGACAGTTGCGGTAAAGCCAATGGTTAGAGCCAAGTATAGAAGTCCTCACTGGCATTTAACCCGTTAGGTACCTTGGAGTCTAGCTCCAAAATGTACCGCGTCTCAAGTTTTCTAAGGATGGCTTCCCGATCCCCCCCACGTCTTAGTGGAGGCACAGAATCGATGACAAAGTAGCTGAGATCTTTAAGGTTACTGTTGTGTTTGTCACCGAAATGTCTTGCTACGGGGTATGATGTGTCATGATTCGTGATTGCCCTCATGTGCTGGAGTATACGTTTGTGCGCCTGCAATTTGGTGCTGCCAATATATCGCAGGCCACACGTACACTCCAGCACACAAACCACAAAATCTGTCCTGCATGTTAGTTTTTTGGTAATCTTACAGGAAGAGCTGGCAAATGGAGATGAATAGGTAGTGGTATTTCTGCCCAATGTGCAAGCCTTGCAAGAGGAACACTTAATGAATCCCTTACTGGCTTGTAGCCAATTACCGGTGTTACCGCTAAGTTCGGGACTGCTCTTTACTAGCATATCGCTCATAGACCGGGCTTTCCGAAAGGTTACAGCAGGGGCATTGGGCATATTGCTACCTATTACAGGATCAAAGCGGATTAGCGACCAATTTTTCTTAAAAATCTTACGCAAACTGTGATGTTGACGGTTATAGGTCAAAATTAATCTGGGTGCATCATTCTGGATGGAAGTCAAATTAGAGGCCTTGCTGGAGATGGAATCACTATTTCTGGCAATCGGGGTAAGGTCTCTAGGTTTGGAACTAGCACGTGCCACTGCTTTGTCAATCACTGCCGGGGAATAACCCCTTGCTAAGAACCTCAATTTACTCTGTTCCTGGGCTAAAGTACAGTGTTCATCCGTGCTGCAAATGCGTCTAATGCGCAGCACGGATAGATATATATATATATACACATATATACATATGTATTAAAAAAGAGTGGGGCTCAGAGAAGATCCTTGAGGCACACCGCACTTGAGTTGATGCACTGCCTATAAACAAGAGCCTTCCCTGGCCTGTAATGAAAACTTTGGTTCTCAAGGTATTATGTCAGCCATTTTAATGCTTTCCCTGTTATGCCCAGCATCTCCAGCCTGTGTTGAAGGATGGCGTGGGAGACCATATCAAAAGCTGCACTCAAATCCAAAGAGCTGATCCTCCATGGTCGAGGGTTTTCTTCAAATCTTCCGTAGCCAGCAACATAGCTGTCTTCGTACTATCTGAAGCCGGTCTGAGTCTGACGCAGAAGATTATAGGTCTCCAGAGAATTGCTCAAATATCTGTTGACCACTTTCTCCTAGATCTTACTAATACCAGGGAGGAGCAATATTGGTCTGTAGTTTTCTATACTCACTGGATCTAGGGAAGGCTTTTATAACAATGGACTAATGATAGCATGCTTCCATGAGTCCGTCAATTGCCCACTGTCCAGCAAAATGTTAGACATGCTGGTGAGAGTTGGAAGTAAATTATCAATACCTTTCATCATGATGTTAATAGACACCAGGTCAAGGGGAGAGCTAGACTTAAGTGTTTTGCCACATCCCAAACAGTATCGCAACACAGTTAACGGAAGGCTAGGAGGACTGGGGAGCTTTTCCTATCCGGTGACCCCTCGTTCTTATTACAGTATGGGGTTTAATCCTCTGTCAAAGAGTCGTAGATTGAAATAACCTTGCAAAGGAAGAAATCGGCCGGCTCTTTACAATGTTCCTTGAAAGGGGGAAGGCCTGCTCCTTCAACTTTTGGTTTCAATAAGGAATTTGCAATTGTATAGATTTCCTTCAAGGCTCGAGGGGAATGAGAAATCATTTGATCAAATTCCGCCAGCCTAGCTTTCCTAATGACGCGTTGATAATGTTCCAATGCCTTCATGTAAATTAACTTCCTTTCTTCATCATAATGTACTCTCCATTTCCTCTCTTCTTTCTTACAGTTCTTCTTCAGCTCCTTGACTTCTGGGATAAACCATGTGATGCTAGGACTAGTTTGAAAGGATTTTTGGAGTCTACATGGAATGAGGGTATCGAATGATGACTCCATTCTTCAAATGCTCGATAGATAACATCTATCGAGCTTGATAGGTGACATCTATAGAACTATCAATCTGTCAATCCTTTCCGTGTCCGGATGGGGTGAGGTTTCCTGTGTTGAGTCAAATTAAGCCTCAGGCTCCACTCCTGGTGGTGCCCTTCCATCAATTCCTTTAAGTTTCAGCTTTGCAACCATACTCCCCCCGGAACCCAAAGACTTTGGTTTCCCAGCCAGGCTCCAGGGGAAGGCTTGCAGTGCCTCTAGCCACAGTATAATGTCCACTTTGGACCATGCTCTGGTCAGTCTGATAGAGTGCTAGGTGTAAATGGCCCAGGTCTCTTGATGAAAAACCTGATCAGCAGATGATCAGGTTGTGGCTCATTCACCACCAAATTGTTTGTAAAAACAGGGTCCAGTAGGGGGCCTTTAATGTGCATGGAATGCATGACTAACAACACAAACTGGATTGCTGCTAGATTGTGAATATGATGCATACCTTGCATGCAGGTGTTATCATCCAAATTTATATTAAAATCCAACAGCAAAGTAAAATTAGCTAATTGAAGGCTGTGGGAAGCTACTATTTCTGGAATGCTTAGCAACAATTCTGTAGCTAGCCCAGCGAGCCCATATATAAGAAGACATCATAATGTAAAGGAATGTGAAAGTCTAAAGTAAAACAGAAGGTTTTCACATCCTACAATATTTAACTGAGAGGTCTAACATTCATACTTGTTTTAGAAAATAATAGCAACCCCGCCTCCTTTCTTGCCAGTTTAATTTTTCCAAGTGATCGATTATTTAGGGGGGAGAGTAAGTGCTGTCCTTATTCAACCACGTTTCAGTGAGGAACAAAGCTAACTGCAGTTGTTCCTCCAGCAGAGTAAACAATTCTGCACTATGCTTGGCTACAGATCTGCAATTCAAGAGAAGCATCCGCCAAGGGGACTTGGGCTGCATTGTGCCCCCTCTGCACCCGATAGCAGTTGGGATAGAATGGCTCACTGCTGACTGGCGGTGTTCAGTGTTAGCATCATGTGTAATAAACCTGAAACTACATGTTTGATATTTACTAGGCCGACCAAAAGGGTCCATTGAGTGATAACAGGCTTCCTTTTGTAGATGATTAAGCTTCATTAGGGTCTCTCTGGTGTAAGTGGTGCCTTCTGATCTAAAAAGGGCAAGGGTTCCGGCCCCTGGCCCTGTCCGGTTGCACACGGATGCAGACAGGCCTCATTAAATAGAAGAGAGGCCAGCCATGGTGAAAAAGCAAAACTGCCAACAAAAATGGTGGCTGCTAGTGTGCTCTGAGGCTGGCTCTAAACACGGCCAAAGAGAGCCCATCTCCTGATAAGCCACTAACAGTATAGAATACACAGGACAGTAAAATTCAATCAATAAAAACACTGCTGCAGTCAACTCTTAATGCCCCAACCCTCTTCTAGGTTCACACTTTTTAAAACTCCCAGCTTCTGCTATACAATTTCTCAGCAGGAAGGCAGTCCACTTAAAACAGCAGGTTAGACCGTTTCTAATAAAAAAAAATTAGATAAAATCAAAGAAATGCATCTTATGATTCTGTAATCAACAACCAACTCAACGTGACCGGCACAGTGAACTCAATCTCAGTCTCCTGCTTCCACACAGTGCTCATGAATATCTTCAAAAGCTCTCCATCAACCCTTGCAGAACTGTCACCAAAGCCCTCATCACCAAAAAATGGTCTACGGCAACACACTTTATGCAGGAATCAATGCTCAACTGACCAGAAGATAAAAGACCACACAAAAGTCAGCCGCCAAACTCACTCTCAACATCCCACCCTACACTCTCATCACCTTGCACCTCTAAGAGCTTCTCTGGCTCCCAAATAAGTACTCTTCAACTCCTCATGCACACATACCAAGACTTACATAACATTGACCCAATGTCCTTTAACAACTGCATAAACCTCCACAAAACTCAGCCAGACTCCTACTCGTACACACCCCCTGTATGTGCACAACCAAATCCGGTGGTCGTAGCTTATCTTACCTCACTCCGAAAGTCTGGAATGACCGATCCCTCACTTGTTAAGTTTTGGAAGAAACTGAAGGACTCTCTCTTCACCTAGACTCCACGCTGACTCAGCCCATACATCTCCTGGTTCAGTGTCAGGATACCCTCCGGGGTGAGTTCTGCACTGCACAAATACACATAACATAACATAACACAACATAACATAACACTACATTCAAACTATTTTGTACTCCTTGATATGAAGTTATGCAAAACACCATGGCTTCTCAGTATCACTTGAGTATTGATTATTACCTGCTTCAAAACTGACAATCTCTAATTATTTAGAAAATCTCCATAGAGAATATATTACATCCTCTTCCTAAAGAAAACCACATTTGCAGAATCAATGTCAATGTCAACTTACAAATGCACTGTGAAATCCGCAACTCTCAAGTGGTATGGCAATTGAAGTACCAGGTATTACAGAGCTTCGCTTACAAGTATGCATTTTGTATTCTATGAAGGCCTGCTAATAATTAGTTTGTAAATACTTTTCAAGCTGGGTGTTTTTAAGTTCCATTATGTTGCTCATTTTACCTTGTTTAGAGAATTTCAGAGAACGCCTCATAAACTGAATATGACTATGAGTCTAAATTTACATCTGCATCTATCCTGGAAGCAGGGAATTCTATTTGGTGTTTCTTGACTTTATATACCTGTGCCAGATCCAATAATATTTCATAACATATCTCCAGTACAAATTCTACCTTCAATTTGTGTACTTACTCACTAATTCCATATGTTTGGCAATGCTGCTACAGCAGCTCACTTGTGACTTAAACACAGCCGAACATTTTCAAAGTCCATAAATTAATACCTACAAAATTGGAAAATACTATTCCACCTAGCTAAAGGTGCGGTCCTGGCAAAGTGGGCTTACGAGATGTCACATTCTCAGCTAAGGAGGATGCAAAATGGTACTCTATAGAAGCCTTTACACTTTTTATATGTGGAAATTAGTGCCATTATAGCGATGCCTTTATTGAGAAGCACCATCTGCAGTGGTTCAGCAGTAGTTGTGGATCCTGTGTCATAGTTATGTTGTTAGATACCACGACTTCTCTTCTCACAATGAAACTGAACCCAAACAGACCTTGCAAATGTCATATGTTTACTTAACCAAGATTAAATACTCCCGTGGAAGGTTTGTGCATGCATGTGGTGATGCTGCTTCACTTTTGCACGTTGCTAGCTCCAAAGTAGTACTGCAATGCTTATGTGTTTACATCATTAAGAATGGACAACTGTCGACGAGAAGATGGCGGCGCGTCCGTGAGTCTCTCTGAGTCGACACGGACTACGGGCTGCCTGCCTTGTTTTCACCTCTCCTGATGAACCCAAATGGGTTCTGGAGTACATGGAGAGCTGCGCGCTGTCTAAAGCAAGAGCCTGCACCTCTGCAATGGTGATTTCTAGGCATTTAGGTGATGCGCTCTTTCTCACCTCAGAAGCGTACGCCATTTTGAATCGTGGTCATTTCCTTTCAACTCATTTATGATGGAGAAGCCTCGTTGAGGGGAATTCCTTCTATAAATTACATGCCAAGGATTTCAAGGTCTGCTCCCTTCAGCATTTCTGGCTACATTATCTTTTGAACCAGCTGACATGTTTTTGGTCTTTTTGGGTCCCTAATAATGCTTAATGACATTCTTATTATAATGTCAGCATATTCATTATTTTACATTTAAGACTCTGTGGAACATTTCTCTACCTATTAAATGGCCATCATATGAGGAATTTCAGGATTGGTGATTCTGTATCGAGTATGTGAAATGTGGCTATGATCTTTTTGGTCTCTGAAGTTGCCTAGCTTATCTCCCAGAACAGTACCATATTTACTGCAGTACCTTAATGGCTTTGTGGACATTTATTTACTTGTTAATCTGTCGCCTTATGTGGAGATTGAGGACAGCTGATTCTTGCATTGAGACAGTGGTGCAAAAGAAATTTATAAAAAATTCCAAGATCTTCTCAAAATTTGCAGCTATCGAAGCCTCATTAGCAGCCTCTTCTCCTAAAAATGATGCTATGTCTGACACAAGCTCTGGCTCGACGGTCTTGGGGAAGGCCTCAACAAAACGTCTCAAGAAAGACCCACCTTCTCCTACAAAATCCCCTCCTCCAGCTTCATTAGACCTGTTGCTAGATGAAATTCGAGCCCTATGTCCTTTTATGGAAGAAACAGATAATAAATTGCAATACCTCACAGAAAGATGGTCTCAAATGGATGAACTTATGGCGGCAGTGGAGCACAACGTCTCTCTTTTCAGCTATACTGAAAATAAAGTCAATTCTTTCCAGAAGCAAGCTTCATTTTTAGAAAAACGTGTTGAAGAGTTGGAGAATCGAAACAGAAGAAATAATCTACGCATTTCTGGACTGCCTGAAAATATGGAGGGATCAGATCTGCTCACTTTTTTCAAGAATTTTCTCCCAGAACTATTAAAACTTCCTGAAAAAACTTCTTTAAACATGCAACGTGCTCACCGACTGGGTCGCTTGTCTGCTATGGTTTCTACTCCAAGACACCCAAGAGGCGTTATCTTGTATTTTTGGGAATACACAGATCTCCTCAAAATTCTCTCAGCGGCAAAATCACTCAACTGCATTTCTTGGCTGGTCACGCTTTATTCTTTTCCCAGGATTACTCTAAGCACACGTCTGACAGACGTAAGGAAGTCCTCAGCATGAGACCAGACCTTTGTCTATTGGGAGCCCGTTATGGCCTTTTCCACCCATGCCTCTTTGAAGTTACATACAGACGCAACACGACTGCCTACAAGGATTCCAGCATATTGAGAAGCTTTATAAACTCTTGCAAGTCAAAGACCATGGATACTTTGAGACCTTCGTCTTCTTATTCAAATTAATACTTCAGGATTTCGCTGATTATCAGAACTGTTTTGTTCTTTAAATGCCATAGAATATTTAGTACTGTTTTTATATTCTTCTGACTCTTTGTCTTGGTACTTTTGTTGATACTAAAAGTCGATATGTTTTTGTTGCTTCTCCTCTGTAGACAACCAGGCATTTGTGCCTGTCAATGTTCTATATCTCGTTGATTACAGTGGTTCGTTTATCCCGTCGACAGAGTCCGGATGTGCCGTCCTTCCATGTGGATTCTCCCCCACACTTTCTTTTGGAGTTTTGTAGGTATGAGTATTCCTTTGTCTATTTTTATTCTTATGTTTGTGTTTATTCTTGTCTGCTTTTCCTTCTTTCACCTATCTCTTTTCTTTCTGTCCTCTCTTTGTATTCTTCATCAATATTTTCTTTGGTCCTCTAACTCTCTTTATTATGTTAATAATAATGTTCAAGCAATTTCTATGATAGTTTTCTTCTTGTTCAGAATGATGCTTATCCTCTCATTCGGAATTCTAAGGTATGTACTGTGGTATCTCCTTCATATGCATATTGTGGTTTATTTCATTCTTGCATTGAAGTTCTTATGACATTAAAAATGATTTCATGGAATGTACGAGGCTTCAAGTCCCTTATCAAAAGACAGCATATACTAACAAACTTATCGAAACTTGGTGCAGACATTGCTCTATTACAAGAAACCCACCTCGCTGAAAAAGAATCTTTGAAATTAAAAAGGGATTGGGTGGATACAGTTTTCTCCTCCCCAGGTGATGGCAAAAGGAATGGTGTTGCCACTCTATGTCGCGAGTCTTTAAACCAAGATTCTGATGATGTTGGTTGATGGATTTTCACTGAGTTGATGATTGAAAAGACCCCACTTTCTCTCTTTAACATTTATGCTCTGACCACAGGAGATTCTTTATTTTGGGTGAAACTCACAAAAAATCTTTCACAATACTCTCACGACAATTTCATCTTGGTGGGTGATTGCAACCAAATCTTAGATCCCTTTATTGACCATAGTTCCCTAACTTCCTTCACACAGAACAAAGCTCACAAACTTTTCCTTCAAACCATTAAGCAATGGAAGTTGTTAGATGCCTGGAGACTTTGCAATCCCACCATAAGAGAGTATACTTATTTTTCACCGGTACACCAAACTCAGTCACGTATTGATTATTTTTTTATCTCCCATAATATTTCAGAGTCCTTACAATCTGCTGACATTGGCTCTATTTTAATCTCAAATCATGCCCCAATTTCTATCCTATTAGACGTCCTCAACAAACCCAATTTATCCTATTGTTGCCGCTTTAATAATTCCTTACTTCTTGACCCTAATTTTACCTCCCCTTTTACCTCCTTTGTGCATGAATACTTTAACCTCAATAATTCGGGTGACTTACCTGTTTATATCATTTGGGATGCCTTTCAAGCGACTGCAAGAGACTTTATCATTAACTACGTCTCCAAAAAGAAACACATTGCTCAGAAAAAATCTACTGATCTCTTTGCAAAAATAAAGAAATTGGAACACTCCTACTTTACCTCTAGGTCAAAAGACTGTTTAAATGAAATTATTGATACTAAACTCAAATTCAATAAAGAATCTATAAATAATGGCTCATTATATCTTCTAAAATCCAGTGCAGAATTCTATGGGGACAGAACAAGTCAGGCAAACTCCTGGCAAATCAGCTTAAAATTAAACATAATAGTCATAATATTGAATCAATTCTAGATTTCCCCAAAACTCTTAAATATAAGGATTCTGAGATTCTATAAATCTTTAAATATACCAGATACCTTTCCCTCAGATTCTAAAATTACAAAATATCTCTCTTCCATAGCGAAACCCTTTGATACACAATTAAATCTTGATCCATTAGAGTTGGATATCTCACAAGACGAATTACATCAAGCTTTACTTACACTCAAAAAGGATAAAGCTCCAGGTCCTGATGGATTCACTGTAGAATTTTATATGCAATTTGCTGAACTACTCATCCCAAAATTATCTACTCTCATATCTCTTTTCTTACATAATGGCACAGCTTCTGGTTCATTCCTTGAAGCTTTGATTTGCCTCATTCCCAAAGATGGTAGAGACTTACGCAGGCCAATTTCTTTAGTGAACATGGACTATAAAATCTTCTCCAAAGCCATGGCTTTGAGAATGGACTCTTATCTTTCAGATCTTCTTAGCAGGGAACAGTCAGGTTTTGTTAAAGGATGCTACATTACGGATAATACTCGACTATTATTTGATATTCTTTGGCCTTTTTGTTTCAATATCTCAAATGGTTTGGATTTGGTCCAAACATTTCTCTGATTTCTCTCCTTTATTCAAATCCTGAAGCAGCAGTTTACCTTAAAAACACTTCTTCCCCAGACTTTACCATAGGCAGATGGGTGAGGCAAGGCTGCCCCTTGCCTCCTTTTCTTTTCAAGTTAGCCTTAGAGCCCTTCCTATCTGAAATACACCAAAACCAGGAAATACATGGTTTCAAATCTAATACATTACAAGTGAAGTTGACAGTGTATGCTGACGACATCTAATTATTTATCTCAAATCCTCAATCTTCCCTTCCCGCCTTTTTACAAGAGGTAAATTCATACTCTTTCATCTCTGGTTATAAACTTAACAATGATAAATGCGAGATTCTACCCCTGACTAAAATTTACCCTTAAGGAAGACTTTCTCAGTACTAATTTTACTTGGAACCCCAAACATATGAAATATTTAGGCATTTATTTCACTTTGTCAATTAAAAGTTCAATTTCCACAAATGTAGAGAAATGTTTGTCAAGATTGGCTGATTTTACAAGCAGATGGCATCCACTTTATTTGTCATGGTGGGGATGCTTAGATAATATCAACATTATGCTTCCTCCTAATATTCTTTATACTATTTCTAACATTTCACTTGCTATATCCTCAAAATCCTTCAACAAAATTAATTCTACACTTTGTTCTTTTCTCTGGAACAAGAAAGCTTGCATGTCTTTATTAAAACGTATGCGTTCAAAAGCAGAGGGAGGTGTTAATTTCCCTGATTTTTGCAAATACCACAGGGCATTCCTATTACGCCAAACCTCCAATTGGATATCAGATTCCTCACGAGCTCCACCTCTCTGGGGATCACTTGAGTAATCTAATTTATCTCCCTATCCTTTAAGGAATACCTGTTGTTCACCCGCAAACGCCAGCATATATCCACTCCCATTCTTAAATACTCATGTCGCTTATTGGAATCGTTTCTTTCATTCTTCCCTGATAATCTGCAAATGCTTCTTAATACCACTTTATGGCATAATAAACTTATATTGATCAAAGGTAAACCTTTCTACTGTAAAACTTGGAGACAAAAGGGCTTACTTTGGGTGAATCAATTATTTGAAGCAGATAGAGTAATGTCCTTCCCTCACGCTAGCCCATTATTTGACCTTCCTCCTTCATTTCAAAATAAATACCTACTATTATGACTCTTTATGCCACTCCCTCACCCAATTTCCTTCATCTACCCCTAATACCTCCCAAAATAATAGTCTTTTTCATAATCTCTTTCACACAAATCCTAGAGTTTCCACCATTTACTCTTTTGTTAACAAGTCCACTAACACCAGAGACAAAACGAAGATGGAATTACCTTGGGAACAAGATTTTGGAAAGGTTTGGTTCAATTTCCACCTGGACAAAAATTTGGACTAAGATCAGGAAAACCTCCAGAGCAGCTAACACCACTCAAACACTTTTTTATATTTATAATAGGCTCCTCCTTTCTCCTTCAACCCCGCATAGAATAAACACAGACAAGTTATATATTTGCTGGTCCTGCTCTTCAGCACACGCC
Organism: Triturus cristatus; assembly: GCF_964204655.1. Taxonomy (NCBI): domain Eukaryota; kingdom Metazoa; phylum Chordata; class Amphibia; order Caudata; family Salamandridae; genus Triturus; species Triturus cristatus. The sequence goes on from NC_140583.1 coordinate 902,018,108, forward strand.
TATTTAAACCACCTACTCTTTGACTGTCCTTTTGTTAAGGATTTTTGGAAGGAAGTCTGGAAGCCGATGGTTGTGATTTTGATTGTGTAGCCCCTCGTTCCCAGATAATATTTTTTTAGGTTCCTGGTCAGATGACTGGGATGATTGTTCCTTAAGTGCACAGATTTTGGACTTGCTTACAGCAATTGCATTTCAGCAAATCACAAAAAATTGGAAAGACTTATCTAAATTGTATTTCCTGGCTTGGTGGTGCGCAGTCTGTCATAACCGCAGATTAGATATGGCTTATGGGTATCCCCCCCTCTGTCTCTATGAAGCGGTTACTATTATTGTCCTGTGTCACTTTTTAAACTTTTTAAAAAATGGACAACTGTTTAACAAGGAGACCCTCACAGTGTGTACTTTGATCGTGCAGGAAGGATTCCATCTTACTATTTTAAACTCTCCTTTTCTTTAGTATTACTTTCTTATTTAACCATCAACGGGTTATGAGGTCTTTTTATAAGGCAATTTTATAAAGCCTGCGAATATTCAAATGGAGCTCAGACACTGAAACATAGGTGCGTGTTTTGATTCTATTTTCATGTGTTCGTGATGTACAAAACAAACCCTTCTTTGTAGTTACAGCTATCCTGATTAAATGAATGTGGGCTGCATAAGACAGCTTGCAGTTGTGTACTTGCAGATATATGCTTATTAAACTACACTCGAGGAAGTGGTTACCAGTGTATGGGATTAAAAGCCCAGGCCAGGCACCGTGGAATTCATGAAGTAAACTGAACGCAAAAGGCACCTGTTTCTTTCAATGGGTCTACCTTGTGTGGTTGCATTGCCATATGGTGCAAGGTAAGCTAAGAGGCAATTTAGTGGAGTAGTCAGTTAACCATATAAACCCCTCTTGTGCCATCTTAAAAAGAACATGTCTCTGATTCAGGGCTTCCTAAATGTTTTAGAAATACAATCCAATTTTTGGAACTACAAACTTTCGCGACCCAGATTACATTACAAATGGTCAGATTTGTTTTATTATAAACACAGGAGACTAAGCGATTTGCCCACAATCAAAGGATGTTGAGAGAATATCGGGACTCAATTTATGTGTGAAAGTGATACAAAATGTGCATGGTATTGTATGATCATGCATAGTGAGCACTTTCTCTGTTGAAATGGCTTTGTGAAGTTAAATACATCAACAACAAATATTGGAAGGTTAGCCTGGAGTCATGCTTGGGAATACTTCCACTGGTTTGTTGTAAAACTGGACTTAGAGACAGTGTTCCGCACCTTTGCACAGGTGCACAAACAGGGCTAATCATTTAAATATTACTTACATAGACCACAAGTGTAGCAGCCCACCAAAGATAATCTCATAAACCACCAGTGGGTCCCTACCCATCATTTGGTAAAAGCTGATCATAATATTACTCAGAGATCTGAATTTTTTTCCTCATATACCAAGATGGGCATTCCTGATGGGAGGCCACAACCTCTCTCCACCAATCAACGTAACCCAGCCCTGATATTGGAGACCGGTGTGGAGAGAGAGAGGCTCAGACCCTCAAGCTACCACTGTTTTTAATGTCCACTCCTTTTCACGCTACCAGATAACCCAGCGCTATTTTGGAGGGATCAAACCAACAGTGCCCGGTTAAATCATTGGAATGTTCTTTATCTATTCTGCCATGCAACAAGGGCTGCCCAGATTTTTCCATAACTATTTCCGTCACATGCCATATCGGATTCACTAGTATATATTATATATTTCAGACACTCTGTAAAGATTGGAGCACTTATGTTTTTCCAGGCTCTACATATCTCTCGTCTTGCCAGGATAATCACATAAAAAATTAATTTGGATGTCGGATCATTAAGGTGGTAATCTGTATGCAGTCCGAACATAATCATTTCTGGAGTGACTTCAATATGTTTATGTAATACCTCGACTAAAAAGTCTTGCACCGTGGCCCAATAGCTTACTATCTCAGGGCAATCTATAAACATATGACAATCGTCGGCTGCAGGCATTTTACATCTTGGGCAATGATTGCATAAGCCTGTTATCTTTGTTAGCTTTTTTGGGGATATATAGGCTCTATATGCAGTATATAAATGGTTTCTTTTAAGTGGAGCTAATTTAACCACCGCATGTAGCATGGTAAAAGAATCCCCCCATAATTCCATGAGATTAGAATCTGAGTTTATAACATTGCCCCAGAGTTTATAAAGTTTGGATTCTGTTATTGCTTCCACCTCAAGGATGGCCCAGTACCAAAAAGATACCTCCTGCTTCCATCTACCCCTCCTTGATACATAATCGAACTTAGGATTCAATGATTCAGATTCCCAGGATTTAGTTGCCCACCATCCTGACAGCTGATAATATTTATACCTTGATAGCGTTCCACCTGTCAGGCAGGATAAGGACTTCCAATTCAGAATCCGCAATCTTTCTGTAGATCCTGCCAGAAAAACAAGCCTGCCACTTTAAGAGGACGAGATAATTGATCATTCAGGCAGTCTGGTGTACCTGGGGAATCCCATATCGGGGCCTGAGGTGCATAGTATGGGATTTTTAGACTCTTTCTAACGTACAGCCAGTTCCTAAGAGCAGTATCCAGAATCTTTAGTCTAACCCTCTTAAAAAACCGTGGATCACCATACTTAAATAGAAAGTATTCTTGCCCCTGAGGTATACCATGTAATAGGGCTTGAAACAATGAACCCAGAGAGGAGGCATCTGTCTTTCCGGCTAACATTCTGAAGTTCTTAAAATGGAAGGAGTGACAATAAACAAGTAAATCCGGTAGGGTCAACCCTCCCATACCAAGACTTCTCCTTAATTTTTTCCAGGAGATCCTCGATGTCTTAGCATTCCAAATGAACGAGCCTATTTTCCCCTGTATTTTGGCAATATCTGATGCTGAAAGTGTCAATGGAATAGAGCCAAACAAAAAGGTTATCTTCAGCAGAATAATCATTTTAATTAGATTTACTCTGCCAAAAATACTCGAGGAGAGGCCAGACCATCGCTGCAATAGACCACAAACGTCCTTATAGACTCTCGTCAGATTTATTTGAGCTATTTCTAAAATATTTTGGGCCAAAATTATACCCAAATACCTCATGTGTGTCTTAGCTCCAACTGCCCCTCCTGCCTGGTTCCAGTGCATAGTCTCAGTTTTTTCTTTATTTACCTTATACCCCGAGATTTCTCCGAACAATTCTGCTTGCTCAAACAATCTTGGGATAGCCTCAGCTGGATTAGAGGTAAACATGAGGAGATCATCGGCGTATAGAGCAAATTTTAGTTCTAGGTCTGCAATTCTAAAAGAATGGATCACAGGATCAGCCCTTAGCTGGCAGATAAAACGTTCAATATAAAGGTTAAATAACAGAGGTGATAAGGGACACCCCTGTCTAGTCCCTCGAGAAATTATGAACCAGTCTGAGAGCACTCCGTTTACCAAAACTTTTGCTCGAGGGCTCTTATATAGGGACCGGACAGCTGAAACAAAGTTAGAGGGAAGTCCGAACCTAGATAGAGCCGACCATAGATAGGACCAGTTTACTTGATCGAAAGCCTTAGCGGCGTCGATGGCCGTAAGGGTCAGCGGGAGCTTCTTAGCCACTGCAACATCTACCGCTGCAATAGCTTGGAAGGTTAACTCATTCAACTGTCTGTCAGGGATAAAACCTCTCTGATCCTGATGCACAATTGTTTTAATGACTTTGGCCAACCTTGCTGCTAGGACCCCTGCGAAGATTTTATAGTCGGTGTTCAACAATGAGATTGGTCTGTAAGACTCGATTTTCAGGGGATCTTTATTAGGCTTCAGGATCAGGGTAACTGTGGCTTCAGACCAAGTATCCGGAATAGTGTCACCCAATAAGTATATTATATTGAACAAAGTCGTCAAGGCAGTGACAACTTCCTCAGACTCTATCTGATATAGTTCAATTGGGAGCCCGTCCGGGCCTGCTGCCTTACCCCTGGCCATTTTTTTTATCTGGGCGGAGACTTCCTCTTCCCTGATACTCGAAGCCAAGAAGATGCAGTCTGTTTCTGTTAACCGAGGGATCTCTATCTGGTTTAGCCAATCTTCTATTCTCCAAATAGAAGGACATACATCTTCTTTATATAGGGTTTGCATGAATGATCTGGCCTCCTCTCGAATAAGGACGTCATCATGCGTGATGACTCCTGTGTCTTGAAGCAGAATACACCCAATCTGGTTTCGAACTCTATCCGTTCTAACTTTCCAGGCAAGAAGACGGCCGCATTTTTCCCCATAGGAGAAATTCTGAAGCCTACTTGAATCCCACCTATCTTTTAAGATTTTATCTAAACTTGCCTGATATTCTGCCCGCAGACCATCGAGTTCACTTTGAATAAGAAGTATATTATTTCGAGGATCTACGGAGGCCTGCTGAAGCTGCTCTTCCTTTTGTTTGATCTTAACAAGGCTCTCTTTTTCGATCCGCCTTCTAGCCTTATTTCTCCTGATCATCCATGCACTTATGGTCCCTCTTATATACGCCTTGAATGCTTCCCATATAGTCTGATCTGTTGCTGTTCCAGAGTTGAACCTGAAATATTCCTCTATACCCGATTTTAAGTTACCTATGACCTCCTCTTGTGATAGTATAGACCTATCTAATGTCCACCTTCTCTGTTGATTTTCTTTCTTTAGGTTTATGGTCAGTTCCACCATAGAGTGATCAGAGAGTATGGCTGGAATATATAATATGGATTCCACATCAGGATAAAGGACTTGATCCAAGAGGAAGTAATCAATCCTCGAGTGGTGCCTATACTTACGGCTATAGAAGGAAAAGTCCTTCCTGTTACAGTTTTTTACCCTCCAGATATCTATTAAGTTGAAGTCTTTAATTATATTTTTCAACTCTACTAACGACTTACGGGGGGAATATATTTAGCCCTAGATGTACGATCTAGGTTCTTATTCAAAACCAGATTAAAGTCTCTTCCCAGCACAACTGGTATTGTCAGGGCAGAGAGACTAGTTTTTAAACATGTCAAAGCTCCGGGTGTATCCTGATTAGGCCCATAATATACTGCACAAGCTAATGGAGAGCTTTCAACTAGAAGAGATGCAACTAATCAGATCTGAATTGTCCTACGATATTGAAGTAACATGCAGGTTTAAGGATTTTAAGAAATCATCTCATCTCACATCATAAGCTGTGTAGGGTAGCTAGTGTGCTATTGTCTTAAATTTAACTTTAGTTCCCGAACTTTAAAAGTATATCTTTTCTATCAACATCAAATAAAATGTCAACCCAAGAGCTCGGCACATATTTATTTTGTTGTAAGAAGATCAGTTGTTGGTTCGTGTTGGCTCAGAAATAATATCTCTTATGAGGCAGTGTCCATCCTCTCCTTTGTGATAACATTGTTAATCATTTAAGTGTTTAACAAGGGTTCTAGTTATTCCAAATAAACTGCAAAATTATGGAGTCTCAATTCCTAAATAGAAAATGTATAGGTATATAAATCCGGAGTGCATGAAATAAACGGAAGGGTTTTGACACAATTGCAATATTCATGATGTTGAACAGTAAATATTTCCAGCTTTCTGTTTCTTGCATACATTGCTGTTATAATCCTGTTGGACCTGGCACTCTCAAAAGGTCACCCCCAAACTTTTTGCCTTCACTCCCCTTGTTTTCTGAACCCATTTCTGTTGGCTTTAGGACTCCGCTCACTTGCACACTGCTATACAATGCTAAAGTGCTTGTGCTCTCTTCTTTACACATGGTGAAATTGCCTTGCACCCAGTTGGCACATTCAATTTACTTGTAAGTCGCTAGTAACATGGTGCTACCTGTCCATATGGCTTGTAAATGAAATGCTACTGTTGGGACTACAGTACTAATTGTACCACCCTCTTAAGTAGCCTTTTCAAATATGTCTCAGGTGCCCCATTGGAGCCTGTGTGCGCAGCTTTAAACAGCTATTTTGACCTAACAAACTAAACATTTTACCTGACTAAAACCTTCCTATTTAATATTTAAAAGTCACCTCAAGGATAGGCCCTGGACAGCCCCTTGGGCAGGGTGCTTTGTATTTAAGAAGTTGGACATGTCTTTTTTTTTTTTTTTTTTTTAATATTTCAACCAGGAAAACCAATACATGCTTTGTTACAGAGAGACGAAAAAAAAAAGACACAATCTATTCCGTCAAATAATCATTGCAAATTTCACAAATTTCTTGTTACATCCATAAATCCCATAGGGAGGGATAGAAAACAACAGAAATAGCTACTGCTTCATTACAGCGCCGGATTACTACTTTAATTCTCATCAGATTCCCATAACGGGCCCCAAACCCGAAGACCTCTTTTTTTAGCTCTTTTCCCTTTACATTTATAAAGCGCCTTCTCTGAGTTAAAAACATGATAAAGCCTTGCATACCATTCCTGAAAGGAGGGTGGTTAGGCGTCCTTCCAATGAGTTGCAATAATTAAACGATAAATGGCAGTTACCATAAAACAAAAATATATTTGGGAGGAATGCATCTGTAGACTATCATCAATCCCAATTATAATCAGAGTAGGAGTTAATCGAGCTAATCCACCTACAACTTGATTAAGAAAATTATCAATTTTTTGTTTCAGGGTACCAAGCTTATTACAGCCACTAAACATGTGAATCATATCTGCAGGGCCCTGATCAAATCTAGGGCACCGATTGGTTTCCCTTTTTCCCCATCGAAATAATTTTGCAGGGGTATAATAAAGCCTAAACAGAGTTTTAAAATGTTGAGCTTTTAAATTTGCTGCCAACATTTTTTTCGACAGGTAAAGCGACCTACACAGGTCCACATCTTGATCCCCCAGCTTCCCTGCCCAAACACTTTCTGAGCTGGCAATATCATCTTGATTGGCATTCAACATAATTAAGTATAAATCTTTTACCTGTGGCTGCCTATGCCCCAGCCAGTCAAGTATCGGTATATTATCCAAAGTTGGACATGTCAAGGTAGTGAAGAACTCTCAAATTTGTTTTTCACTCCTGCAAGGCTTACTTTTCCCATAGGATACCATTAGGTTCCCCTATTACATTTAATAACTGGTAAAGTGTGATTGAGGGCAGGTAGGAAACTCATGTTTGGTGTCGAAGGAATAGAAATTAAAAATCCTCTTTAATGGTAAAGTCAGATTTTAAGTCAGAGAGTTAGCTTGGAATCCCTGATTGTGGAAGTGACAACTTCCACCAGGTTAAAATGAATGGGATCCCTGTCACTGTTTTCAGGGACACGTGGGCCAGGTAGACCATGGTTGTGGAAAGGCTAGTTTCCCCTGAGAAGTAAGACCTGTCCTGCACCCTTCATCCTAGGCTGAAGTAACTAAAAGGGTCAGCTGACCCAACACCTGTTCTGCGGTACAGGGAGATATCAAGCTCCAGAGGCCTCCCTGTATCCCCCCAGGTGACTTGCTGCCTGGACCTGTAATTGCACCTGCAACTGGAACTGCCTGAGCCCTGCTGGCCTCTGCTGGACTGGACAGAGCTCCTCATCCTCAAGAGGAGCCCCGCTGATCCTGGACTCTAGGTGTGGTATCAGTTGAGGTCCTCCTCAAACGAAAGAAGAAACTCTTATGTTTTGGGCTCTTTGCAGCCATGAATGTGCCAGTGTCTGAATATATGTGACTTTCATCCAATCTCGCACTACCAGATAACCGTGAGTGGCTCTTTATGCTTTTAGGTGATATATGTACCTTAAATCTTTAAAATTGCATATCTTTAGTTCTACTGGTTGGGTTTTTATCATTTTGGTGTCAAATAATTAATCACATTTCTCTCTATATTTCTAGATTGGTATTTTCTTGTGTTGTGCTTTCACTGTACACATTGCCTCTAAGCTAAGTCTGACTGCGCTTGTGCCAAGCGACCAGAAGCGTAAGCACAGGTTAATTTACTGACTATGTCTGGTTCTCCCTAACAGGGATTGTGGCTGTTGCTTGAGAAGGGCTGACACCCTCTCAACTAACAATCCAATTTCTCACAAACACAATATAGTTAAGTCAAAGTAGAACTCTGAGTTTGCTGCCAGAGTTATACTCAGATACTGAGGAGACTGAGTTACCCAGGAATAAAAAGATTGCATTCCTCCCACCAGAATAATCTGTGTCTTAGGAGCATTGAACTTATATCACACAAATGAACCACCACAGACTGCCATTTGCCCAATAATATGGATAGTCTTGTCTAGCTAAGAAGAAAAACTAGAGCTTTCATTAGCATATGCTCCAGTGGAGCCTGGGGTACCATGATTAATAACTGATGGAAGCAGAGTATGGAGTCTCCCAATATAGTGTTCCATGAATAAGGCATTAAGTGCTGCTGATAACGGATATATTACAAACTGCTGTAGGATTAGAGCTGCTAATGCAGACAGACACCTTCAGAGAATAGTATAGAGTTTGTACTCATATAAGAGGAATGGAGACCCAAAGCCTACATAATTACACATAGAAACCTCCAGGACACTCAATTAAACACATTCTGTCAGTTTAGCAGCCATCGGTTCATGGAAGATTTCTTAACGATTGATCAGTGCCATTGCAAAGTTCTTATGAGAGATAGAATCTTTCCCTGGTATAAAGCCATGCGGAACTTCAATATCAAAGAGTTTGTAATACATTTATCCCTCTGGCTAAGACTTTTATTTGCATGCAGAAGTGAGACCTAAACTCAACCCAATCTTTATCTTCCTTTAAGAAACAATGATAGTTGCTTAAGTCCAGAAATGATGTATTTGTTTAATGCTTGCTATCTCTCTGATTACTTCAAGAAAAAACTGAGCAGTCTTATCCAGAAGAATTCTTGTAGATCGCAGAAGGTACACTGTCAGGACAAGCTTCTTTACTAGATGTCAGATTCTTAAGAAACAATTTTACTCATCCAACAAATTATCTACTCCAACTACTGAATTATAGTCATTATTAGTATTGAAAGAAACCTAAGAACTATGAATAACCCTCAGCAGTTTAATCACCGGAATTACTATGAAAAATAATATTATATTCTCTCAATACTTACAGCATTTTAGTACGGTTATTGATTAGCTGACTGAATGAATGCTTTATTGTTGTAATAAATGTTTTATTCTCCAGCTTTTGGGGAAAATATGGTAACAGGTGTCCTGGTTTTTCCTCAGTTTGGAATTCCCAACTCTAGTATCAAAAGGTTAGCTTGGTAGCTTCGGCACTATGAATAACTTCCATAGGACCTTCAAGGCCATTGATCTTCAAAGATGTAGAATTGCTTTGAGAGGATTTAATCCAAGTATGAGGAATGTGAATATAAAACAAACATTCTATCTCCTTTCCTAACTTCTCTTCCTATACCTGGTTTAGTTTTGAGATTTCAGAAGAAAAATAATTGAGTCATTCCTCCAATATAGGCTTTCATCAGATACCAAATAAGCCAAAGAGAAGCCATTTCTAGATTTATTCTAACAATCAGGAATTTCACTATGAAGATAATTAAGATATGTTTTCCACAGCAAGAGATGGTATAGAAGCTAAATGTTTTATTAGGGGAAGCTTGTTTGTTACTGTTCCAACTAAGCAAACTTGATAAATGGTCAGAATATATCAAATGATGGATATGAACAAAGGTTTCTGTAGATATAACAGAGCCAATTAGAAAAATGTTTGGAGTATTGTTTACATTGTACTGAATAAAACTGTGATGCCAGGCTAAGGGCTTATTTCACCAAACAATCTATCAGCTGTGGCTGCAATCTATGGCCCATAATGATCAACCAGATGGTAGATACCCATATGGGACTTTCATGTATATCCTGCATGCGTATAATTGCAAATGTCCTAAGAAGTATCATACTTAAATAAAGAATGAGTTAAAGGCCCCACATCTAATAAGACAGATTGCATCAACTATTGTGGGAAACATGTCCGTAAAAAACTTGTGTTCATCAAAAAGCAAAACTTCTTCATTATTGATTAAAAAATGTGTCATAACCTGTTGCCTATTTTTTCATCAAAACAACTTTGTAAAAGCCATTAGAAATTGGAATTAGTACTCATCAGCCATGGCCCATCTGTATAGGCAGAGGGGCACACCACCTCACTTTTTTTCCAGAGAAGAAGAGTGTCTGTCAGGCTGAGCAAAGGTCAGCCTGAGAGACACTTTTCTTGCTCAGGTCAGTCAGCCAGGAGCAAGACATGTGCTAAATACGCAGATGGCTAGCTGCCTGGGCTGAACTTTGCCAGGCAGAGGATTTCAGAGCTCTGTGGGCATGACCTCCTTAGTCTGGAAAAACTTTCTCAAGGCCCTCCCCCTTGTATGGAGGGGGAATATCAGTGATTGCCTCAGACTTGTGCTCTTCAGGTTTTAAGCCCTAAAGTGCCCTGGGTCATGTGTCAATTAGTGACACCTCGTCACAGAGTGTGGTGGGTTCAGCAGTCTCACTGATCTCATTCCACTCTGTTGCAAGAGAGGGACTGCTATGTCTTCCCATTGAATGACCTAGGATCAGCCAATGGAAAACGCAGCAGTCACAACCCTCCTAGGACCTCTACGGCTTTCCTCTCCAAGAGCTGCCAGGCAGGGAAGTTTTATGTATTTGAAAGCTTGGTGTGTGCGTGCATGTATGTATAGATGTAAGAATTTTTGTGAGTGAGAGTGTGTTTGCGAATGCAGGGGTGTGAGTGAATATATGCACGTGTGTGGCCCACCCACACCCTTCCCTGCACAATTACTGCCCATCACTGATTCTCACTTAGCCCCAGCACAAACTGAGAAGTAACATTCACTCGTTAAGACTCCAAAACGTTCCCAAATCTCTAGATTTCCCCATTAAACTTTTGACATTTCATGGGAATATTTTAACTATGACCCAAATGAAAAATAAGAATTGATCAGCACAATTAAGATTTAGATTTTTTTTGCTTTTCTAATAGGGGTGGGCGGAACTTGTGGAATTTCACTCTGTGGAATTCCACGAAGTTACATAAAAACTCAGCAGGGTTCAATGGAGTTCTGCAATTTAGTGCCAGTTGTGTAAGCAGCGCCGAAAAATCAGGGCCAATGACACCATGTGTTGTGCAAGAGTGCTTGGGTATTTGAGATGATTTTGCTGCTGATTAAGTAGAGAATTTACTCAAGCAGCAGCAAAAATACTTGAGAGGCAGCCCTCTTAACATATTTCAAAATCATACTAGGGGGCTTCAAATTTTGCTATTGCTCACTGGCTCACATTTTCATGCAGCCTCGCAGGAGAAAAATTCCACCACCCAGAGATTGGCAACATTTGTCCAGAACTCTGTGTTGAAGAGTTACGCAGAAGGAACACAATTCCGCCAATTCAAAACATTCCGCCCACCACTATTTCTTAACAGTAACACACTGTGCCCTTGATCCTCCACCCTTCTTCTCCACTGTTCCCAACTCCCCCCCGTACAGCCCATAACAAGGCTGGGCGGTAAATTCAGTTCCGCTCGCGGAATTTGCGGAATTTCGGTAATTTCGCGTTCCGCGGAGAACGCGAAATTGCCCAAAATTCAGCTTTCCGCGACTTCGCGAAATTTTTTCTTGTTCGCATTCTCAGAATGCGTGTTCGCGAGATATTTCTCCCCGAGCACGCAAACAGCAACTGTGAACAGGAAAAAAGCATCGCGAACAAGCAATTCCGCATGTTCGCAAAATTTCTACATGTTCGTGGAGATTTTTTACCGTTTCGCGGAGATTTGCGTAACTCGATTACGCAAATTCCGCCCACCCCTACCCATAACCACTCCAGGGAAACCCTGTGAATGATCCATATCACTAAACAGAGCTTTCAGAGCTATTGGAGAGTGCAGCCGATCTCTCCCTACCAGACACTGTGAAAAAAAGGTTTAGTACACATGCAAAAATATAATAGAGGTAATACAACTAAAGGAATTGAAAATAATTTAGATGAACATACAATGCATTTTATAGTTGTGTGTCAATATTATTTGAACAAAAAGACACATTCTAATGGGTGCAAAACAAGGGTTGAGCTAAATCTGTCATATAAATGCTCTTCAAGAGCAATGTGCAATGTGAGACAAAAGATTGTCTATAGCCTAAAATTAGTCTAGTTGTTTCCTGTAGTACAGATTCAGCTCCTATGGCCTGAAACGTGTCAATCACTTTACACAGTGTGGCATTTTTTTTCAAGTTGGCTATAGAAAAATCATATCTGTAGAAAAATACATGAGCATTAGAGGTTATAGGATCTCTAAGACTATCAAGACAAACTAGTCAATCTTTGAATAGGAAGATCATCAGATTCATCAAAATCTGACAGACACTTCGAAGGAGGAGTCACAGGATTATTAGTAACCCTGGGCGTAGCTCGCGTAGTCGCGCTTCGCGAAGCTTCGCGAAGATGTCATTGCACTACGGGACCTTCGCGAAGCTTGGCGAGCTTGCGTAGTTGCTTGTGGCAACCTGTTCGCGATGGCTTTTTCTTGTTCGCGAGCGCGGTAAGCATGTTCGGGGAACTGTTTGCATGCTCAGGGGATATATCTCGCGATCTTACCCATGCGGTCGCCAATGGGCGCGGGCATCTTGTTTTTCTATAGTCCCGCCCGCTCGCGATGCCTTATTTTCTGTTCCGGGTCGCGGATAGCGTGTTCGCGATGTGCATTGACGTGTTCGGGAGCGCATTTTACTTGTTCGCGATAAATAGTACATGTTCGCGAGAAATATCGCGCTAACTTGCCCACGCGGTCGCGAATGGGCGCGGCCATCTTGTTTTTCACTCTATGCCATGTTTCTGGGCCTACTTTTGTATCCTCCCTTTATCATAGCAATCCTTTGTCTTTAAAGCCTTTTTCCTGACTTTTTTTAGTTATTATCTATCTCTCTGTTTGCCTCAGTTTATATTTTGCATTTTATTTCTACTTTTACTGTGTTTTTGTTACTTTTATAAAGTTCTTTCTATCTTCTTCCCCCTAACTTTTTTTCCCCTTCGGACTTTTCTTTTCCACCTCCCACCCACCCCAGAACCATGGCCAAGGGCACACCAAGTCCCAAGGGCAAGGGACCTGCAGGCGCAGGGAAGCGCCGCCTGCCTTGCGGCAGAATGCGTCCTGCAGGGGTGCAGGCCCGGCAACTGTTTGGGGAGGAGGAGGTGGCGGCTCTTGTTTTCTTCATCCAGCGCCTCCTCCCCTTGACCTTGGCAGCAGGCGGCAGGCCCGGCTCCGGGTACGCTACCCAGGAGCGGCACCGTCGGTGGGCGAAGGTGCGCCGGGCCGTGTTCCGGTGCACTGGGATCCGGCGCACCCACAACCAGCTAGCTCACCGGTGGTCCGACATCCTGGACCGGGAGCAGGACCTGTTGGACCTGCTAGGTGTCGAGGTCATCGGGCTTGGTGAGTAACTGATTGTGTATATTAAATTAGATGAACAACAAGATTACTGCTGCGTGCCAAGCGTTGCTGGTAAATTACGTTCCAAAAAGCAAAATGTTCTTTGATTTAAGGACCCAGGTGTACGGTGGTACTCTTACTTGTTTGCAACGTAGTTTGCGCTAGCTTGTGCTGATGCTGATTATGTAAGAGTTTACTTTACAGAACTGAAGTTAGGTAATGCGATTTGCTAGAGAGACTCTAGTCCTTCCATTGTCCTACTGTGAAATAGTGGTGGATGGATATTGGATACTAGGTTTAGTTTGTTAGTAGTAGGTACTAATTGTTTTATGCGGTCTGCGTGACGCATCCTCTGTCACTGAGTGCTGCTTACCCCAGTCCTCCATCGAACCTTTTGTACTTTGTTTAGTGAGTGGTAGGCTTAGCATGGTCAGTCAGTAGCAGAACTAGATCAGCATTATGCAACCAACCCACAATTTGTTGTATGTATGCACTAATGTATGCAACTATGCATGTGTCCTCCATCTCATCTATGCATTTGATGGCTGAAAAAAATTGAAGTGCAGACTTAGTGAACAATTGGCCCGTCTGGAATAGGTGGTGTAGGTCAGGTGGTACTTACTAGGCTTTGTTAGTATTTGGAATCAGAATGATCAAGGAACACTGGAGTGTTCATAAATAAGTAGACGATCCGTAAATGCACTAGGAAGCAGCCAGTAGTCGATCCATCTGATTAGATAGGTCAATTTTATTGCACTTGTTGTTTCCTAAAATGTTCTTTGACTTATTGTTTTTCCAAATGATTTATTATTTTTCTCACAGCACTCCTTAATGTTGGTCTCTTTCTTTATTATATTTTACATGATCATCAGCACCACCCAGGGGCAAGAAGACGGGGTCGGAGTCGGCGGGGGAACCCCAGGACCTCTCCTCTACTGAGGCTCCTGCAGCTGGCCCCAGTAAGTCCTCCATTGGTTAGATTGACATTTATATTTCCCTAAATGTTATGTTACTGCATCTTTTTTTTCCCAAACTCTAAATTATGGTTCCACTTTCTGAATCTCTTTTTTACAAAAGCTTACTTCTTTGACCTTGACTATCTGTTTACTAATTCTGTTTATCCCTGCCTCGAAGTTGCTTCTAACTCCCTCTGCTATGACTCTCTGTGCTACTAATACTACTACTTATCCTATTACTATTATTACTCTGTGTGTAGCGAAGCTTGCACAGTTGCCCACTCTTTAATAGAAGGTTTTCTTTGCAACAATAAAACTCTGATTGACCAATAGCTCTAGCCACTGGGTCCTGTCCTTTGGGTTGTCCTCTTCAAGTCTTCTCAATGTTGAGGCTTTGACAATTACCACAAACAAAATGTCCAACCAGATATTTGACTAGTATTTTTGATCGGATAGTACATGATACTACTATTGTCTAGGATTCTGCAGAGCCACATACAGAACTATGCACAACAAAATAGGATGTTGCTGATGGGAGGTTGGATCTTACTGATCACACCTCAGTCCGAAGAACCCAGGATCCCCTAACCGACTAGCTATAGTGTCTCACATTAGGGTCCCACTCCCGACCCCCCCACGAAGACGATACACAATGTTGATGATGACTGAGACAGAGACAACCCAGAACATAATAACAAACACCATTTTGCTCACACACTTGTGTAAGTCCACTCCACCACACCAAATACCACAGAGTCTATGTGTAAGTTCAAAAGGTTTATTTGAAACAAGTATCAAACTCTGTACATCGTTAATCTGAAATTTAATTTACGACAGCCATAGTCAATAAGCCAGCAAAAAGCCTAACATTAAAACAGTAAACATTTACAAGTGCATGATTGACAACAAGAACAAGAGCCAAGATCTTTTTAACCCCTTCAGCGCGGCGGGAATTCCCCCGCGGTGCTGAAGGGTTCGAGCGCGGGCGGGGCCATGACGGAACGGTTCCGTCATGAGCACAGCGCAACCGATGCTCATGACGGAACCGTTCCGTCATGGGCATGGAAGGGGTTAATTCTGGAAGATCCCTCACCGTAGAACGTAGAAATACTGGTTACATCATCTTGCATCCAATATGCTCTGTAAATCTCTGGTTTGTAGAAGGGAATCTTCCGCCTATGATATATGAGAAAAACGCTGCGAGTTAGCCGTTAGATAGTATACTGGTGAATGCTAGCATTTTGCAGTCATGCCAAAAAGTGTAACATGTATGTGTGATGGCTAAGCAATATAAACTAAACAAAGTCAATAAGTTGGTTTTTTTTCGACCTCTTCACTTGTACGCAACAGTCAAGCGGCCTTAAAGGCATCTACTGCACATGTCAATAAGCTGGCAGGTATAATATGCACCAAAAGAGTAGTAGTCGACATGATGAATCTAAAAGGGTTACTCATGGCTCAGGCTAACTTTCAAAAGAGTAGAGTAGGACTAGATGACCCTAGGAAGTGGAACCATAATCTACTAGTGTCTGTCTACTGACTGTACTTACTGTCTAGTGCTGATGTATGTTTCATCACATGAACTTTTTTTTCAATGTTCCAAGTGAACACTTAAAATAGGGGGAGGTTTACAGGCATCTAAAAAATTTGTGATGCTTTTTTCTAGGCACACTACCATCCACCAGTGCCATCGGGGCCAGCGATGCGGCCATTCCGGAGGGGGCAGGCGAACTGGCGGCACCTGCAGGAGACACAGGGCCCAGGGGGGATCCAGCAGCAGTGGCCGGCGGCGGTAAGTTATATTCATTACTTCTTGACATTACAGCTAGATGGAACTGTGTTCACTATTTCACTGTACTGTGCGACTTATTATACAACGGTTGAAGATGACACCCTTTACGTAGCATTACCAGCGTGAGTAGAGTAACCAATGGCCTCCTCTATTTGACTCCAAAATCAGCTGTGAATGTTTTATGGAGAAGACAAACTCAGATCAGATGACCTTCATGGATGTGTTGAACATAGAGGGAAAGCACTAAGGGTGGAAGGACGGGCGAGATAAACAATATGACTGACCGGCAGAGAAGGATATGTTGTTGGAAGCATGCATAGGTGGCTGATAGTAATAAGATCAGATGCATGGGTTGTTGAAGGATGGGTGGAAGGTGAAAGAATGCCTGCCTGGGTGGGCGACACAGTATGGGTGGATAGTACTAGATAGCAAGAATCAGCTGTGTTTTTTGGTTCAAACTCAAAGCCAAGGCAAGGAAGGAAGGAGCAGAAGCATGGGTGTTTGTTGGTGAAACCAACTAAGGTTTGTTAAGAGATATATACAAAAGGATAGACGTTTACTTTAATGGATGTATGCCTGGATGTACTATCACCAAGAGACAGTATAGGTGGAAAGTGTCACTGGAGATTCTTACTTTGAAGAAAATGTAAAAGAAACTGCGCGACAGTAGCAAAGCCTAGAGGAATCAAGGTAGTATTATGAGCATACAGTACACTTGCAGTAGTTTGCAAGCACGTCATATATTATCCAGCGGAAACCCCTTCCTCCCACTCTGGGGACCACTCCCTACCTATTATTATTAATGTATTTTCGATTGGGGCAGCCAGCCTGAAAAGGGTGGCCTATCTGTTGTTTAATGTTTATGTATATTGGTTACACAATCAATGAAAGCAAAGTACCCTCTGCAGTAGCGGTTGGTGGTGGGATTGTTGGCGGGCGGTGACATGGGGAGGGGACGGGTGGGTGGCACTGGCGAGTAAACTGTGTATTACTGTTACGGCCAAATACAGGTAATCAACATAAAAATAAATAAAACTATTTTCAAGGTGCGCACTGCACCGCCGAATGCGATGCAGTGTGTGCTACTGTGTGCAGCAATGTTTTTTTTTATGTATTCTTTCATTACCTGTGAATGTCCTTAATCCATCGTTTACTATCCCCACCCTGCACCTTCCCACGTCACCGACCGGCAGCACTCCCACCACCGACCGCTACCGACCTGATGTCGTATATCGTATTAGCACTAGCAGCATCTATAATATGAATATAAGCAATGATCGTTGGATCCGATAAATAATCAGCCTTTTTGTAGTACCCATGGCAGGGTGTAAGTGAAATTGTGCATGCCATTTGCCCTCATGTAACAGAGTATGACCAGTGCCAACGGCCGTAAGGCGTCAGACAAAAAGATGAGCTTCCCCACCTGCAGACAGTAGTAGTAAATAAAACTAACGTGAGTCTGCATCATGTGGCTAATATCTGTTTCTCTTGGGTGCAAGCTTAGCTGATGGACCTGGCATGCCGCCTACAACAAGGTTATGTAATTGGGCTAAACTACAGATAAGAACAGCACGACTGGTGTACCGGAGTACATACATAGTACGATTATATTTATATAAATAATGTCCGAAACGGTCACAAATGTTAGAGTCCAAGGAAGTAGGATTAGAGATACTTACCCCAGCACCAAATCCCAAATGTTATGAACTGTGCTTGCTAGTGATACTGTGACACTATGTGTTGAATGATTTTAGTGTTCCTGTTTTGCTAAGAGTATTGGCTCCAACATGTTCTTTTTCTTTCTTGATATAGATGATACTCCTTCCACTAAACCATCAAGGAACGAGTTGGCCGCTAGGGCCCGGCGCCGGAAACTGGAGGCCATCTGCGAGCATTATCGCCGGCTGAAGGCTCAGGAGGAGGAGGAGGCGGCTGCAGCTGCAGCCTCCTCCAATGCCCCGGGCCCCAGTCAGGCCCGGCCTCCACTTTCACGGCGCCGTGGTCTGGCATCCGCCCGCCGCCGCGCCTCTATTTCCAGCACTGCTGCCCCCCACCCTGGATGTAACTGTAGGGCATTTCGCCGCCAGCTGCTCCGCCGGATGGCCCGCTTGGAGGAGAACATGGAGGAGCGGGTAAAGATCCTGGTGGACAAACACCTTAAGGCCCGCCGACAATAGAGGACCTCGTCGTTTGCCCCTTTTTTAATTCCTTTTGTTGGTGGGTGGGTTTGTGGGCGTTGGGGATTTCTACGGACATTGGGACTTTGGACTTTCGTTTCGTTTCGTTGGGGTTAGGGAGGGGGGTGGGTTAGGTCAGAGCGGGATAGTTTATTTTTGTTAGGGGACATTAAAAATATACTTACTATTTATTTATACGATGTTAATGTTTTTTGTGGTGGGTTACAGTTTTCCGAATTCAATGTAAGTTACATGGTTGTTTACTTTGTTTCCGTGCTGCTGCATGCCCACAGCCAGTGTTTGATTTAAAAGATCTGCCGATTTTGTAACACACAAACCGATAGATGCAGTACCCCTCACTGAGTTATTTTTAATTGTCATAATAGTACTGTCAGTCTCTCCTCCTAGTCCATACCTCCCACCAAACTTATCTTACCTGTGATTGATGATGAAGTTCGGCACACTGATGGCTGCATGGTTGGTTTCCCAAATTGACGGAGTAGATGCCATTATTGTGGTGGTAGTAGTAGACACTGGCAATAGCGTTTGAAAAAAGAAAGAGAAAGTCACTTGACTGAGACTCTGGGAGGAGGAGTGGAACAGAACACAAAGTAAACTACAGCATGGGTGGTCAAGCAGAAGAAGATCCTTGGCCTTCCTTAGTTGAAATTCAATTAGTGTTGCTTTCACCACATCTGCCCCAGCAAGCGTGTGATCAATTGGTGTACATAGTCATCACATCACACCTCAATATAAATCACACAGCCCGGGGGAAGAGGGTTAGGGATTGATGATTGGATGGGAAGTGGGGTTTTGGGAAAGGTTTGAGAAAGAAAAACAGACAATATGCATGGACACAACAAAAGTAAAACACAATCTTGTAAGACGACCATGATCCATTATCAAAGAAATCAAAGTATGAAGTGAGAGAAAGCAAATGCATGCATGCTGAGGAGGATAACTTGATGGTTAATGATAATGAGTTGTACTATAACTACTATGACCCAATGAGACAGTACAGTCAGGGACGAAATTGAAATTTGCCTTGCCTGTCTGACGCCCTCAGAGCTCAGACCGAAACCAATTACATGCTGTACCGGGCTTACTTTTATTTTTCAAGCTAGCTAAGGAAATTTAAAAAAAGTTGGATCAATTAACAAACAAACCACAACACACAGTCGTAATGATTAAAGAGATAAAAGCAAGCAAATAAATGTAAAGACGAATGATGATACTAAAGTTACTGTATTATCCTGGTCCAAATGTGGAGTTGCATCATTCTCGTCTTTCTTCTTGGTCCTCCCTTCCATGGACACTCCCACATCAATCTTGGGTACCACTGCCTGCCTGATGCGGATTGGTAAGGTACGTGTGAGTCGTTTCTCCCACTGTAGCACAGGGTAAAGGCCAGCCTGTAAGTCTAGATGGAAAAAAAAACGGGGTATTGAAAAATTACAGCCTTTACAACAATAAACTCAATTACAGTGGAGTGCAAGACAACACTCTGGAGAGAACACTTTCAGACTGAGGCAGCTTGGATAGGCTACATAGTGTGTCTACTCTACAGCATTAAGGTACAACAACAACGGGACAGGATTCAGGAGCCAGCACAGCCACAGAACAGGAGAACCGCGGCACAGGCCAGGCACCCTACCCCTTACTTACATTTTGACCGAGCCAGAGAAATGTCATATGCACTGCAGCAACCTAGAATTTTCCCAATGAAGTGACTAAATCAATGCGCCACTGTCCGTCATACCACTACACTCTACTCCAGTCCACACCACTACACGGACATCTAGCCTAGGTCTGCTGTGGTTCTTGTTCAAACTTTTTACCTTTTAAGTCAGCCCTTGAAACGCAGTTATTCCATCAATTTTCTCCAATCCAACTGACTGTGTGCAAAGATAGTATGCTCAGCATCCTCAATGATGGTGACCGTGTGGTACGTATTCTCCAACACCAACTCAGTCTGTAGTGACTGATTAAGTTTATAATATATTCCATATTACCAAATTGCAACGGATATTGGCCGGCACCTGCAGTGGTAGGAGTACAATGTGGTCATTATTAAACAACAAGGAAACTTTAACTGTCACCACACCTGAGTCACTTTTACTTTGTCGATAAACTAGTATAGTTCTACTTCATGGCATGCACAATTCTTCGTAGTCAGCCAGCATTCAATGCAATGCATGCCACCATCATTCACAATAATCACTCATTACCTGTCTTGGTGTTCTCTTTGGCTGTCTGATCTGATGCCTGCCTAGCCTTCTGCCAGTCAGTGATGAGTTTCTTTCGGATTGGAAACAAAATGGAATATAGGTGGAGTCACGTTTCACTTCTTATGGAGGGACTGTTAGAGGCAACCTGTATTGTACTATTCTCCATCTCCATCCAATGTCTGACTTGCTTGAAATGTACTTAGGGAGAGTAAGGAACATGGAGCAGGACCCTGAGGAGTGGAGTGGACAGTTCTGCACAGACGTGCAACTCCAATAGGGAAATAAAAAGAGGAGACTGTTGATGGCTTTGTTGTGAATGTAGATTTTGAACCAGAAAAACAGATACACACAGTCACACACAAATAAAGGAAGGGAGAACAATTTGAAAGCCTAGTTGTCAGGGAAGAGGAGCTCGTCCTCAAACTCTGGTGGTTCGGACAGCAGTACGTCTAACAATCCACTACTTATGTCATCAAAGTCGCTCTCCTCTTCCTCCTGTGATTCACGTATTTTGTACTCTGGTGGTATAAAGTGTTGATTCATTTTGATCATGGTTAACCTCTCAACACTTTTGGGCGAGAGACTGGTCCTTTTGACAGTAACAATGGCACCAGCAGCACTGAAAACACGCTCTGAAGAGACACTTGCAACAGGGCAAGCCACATACTTTATCGCCAGCCTGCTGAGCACTGGCCATTGGCTTCTTTTCCCATACCAATACACCAATGGGCTTTGCTCCATGTAGACCTCTGTTGTGTCATCCAGATAGGCCTGAACCATCCGCTCAATGTTCAGGGGTGCTCCGATTTCCTGGGCCTCTTTTGCCTTTGCATCAGTCATGGATGTGCAATACCCTTTCCGTAGAAACCAATCACCTGCCGTTTTTGTAAATGTGCCTGATGATCCTGTTGGTGCTGTTGATGTTATTGCTGCTGGCAGTGTTGACTGCTGGGAGGCAAACGCACTGCTCTTGGCTTCTGAAGTAGAACTTCGTTCTGGGTGCCCTGCAGTACTTTTTCTGCCCTGGAGGGGCAGGCCTTTAATGAAGATCCTTTCGTTTTCAAACTCAGTGGCTTCCTCAGCTATCAAAGTTTTGTACTGGGCAACATTCACTTCTGAAAAAGGAATGACTTCATTACTGCGCAGCAATAATTTGTAACGTGGATCCAAAATTGAGGCAGTAATGTAATGTGGATCTGACAGAATGTTATTTTGAATCCTTGTATTGTGAGATAAGCGAGCGGATAAGGTGTCTGCCAAAGAATGTGCGTCTACTTTGTCATCCACACCTGCGTACATTTCTGCCACCTCCTTCAGCTCTTGCTCTAGCATGTACAACAATGGGATAGCTTTGCCCATAGTACAGTCCTTCCGGCTCACTTCACGGGTGAAGACCTCAAAAGGAAGTAGCATCTCTGTCAGGCTTTTGACAAGGTCCCATTGGGCCATCTCAACTCTCATGCCTTTCACTGTAGGATCCCCTGACCTTTTCATGACATAAGCATTAAGTGGTATGTACTGCTCAAACAGACGCTCAAGCATGTAATACGTTGAGTTCCAACGTGTTGGCACCTCTTGGATGAGTGCTTTGACTGGCATTTTATGCTCACGTTGAATCACCCTCAGCTCCTTCTGGGCTTTAAAAGAATGGTTGAAATGTGTGCATATTCTTCTGCAGGTGGTCAGTAAGCTGCTGACTTTGCTTTCATTTTTCAGAAAGTCTTGCACAACAATGTTAATGCAGTGTGCCAAACATGGCACCCTGAAATAGCCACCATCTTTCATGGCCCGAACTACATTACTGCCATTGTCCGTGGCAACAAAACCAATGGTAAGACCTCTTGGTCGCAGCCACTCAAACACCTTGCTGTTAAACTCATCCAAAATGTTAGCAGCAGTATGAGATTTCTCCATTGCAAACATGGCTACAGTTGCATGTTTGCGAGTGTCTTTAAAAATCTCAGCGGTGTCAACAACGCCGTCAGATATCTTATCTTTAACACCCAAAAAAGAGACCCAGTGTGCAGTGATGCACATGTAATCAGTGGCTTGGCAACTGGTCCACATGTCTGTTGTCAGGTGTATACTCTGAACAGCACTCTTTTTTAAGGCTTTTCCAAGCAATTCCAGCACGTCGTGATGTAGTGCTGGAACAGCAACTCTTGCAAAATAGTAGCGGCTGGGAACTTTCCATTTTGGGCAGATGGGGGTCACAAACTCAAGAAAACCCACCCCTTCAACAAAAGAAAAAGGGAGAAGGTCCAGTGCTAACATTTTTGCCAGCTTAGCATTGTACAAACGTGCTATTGGGTGATTGCGTTCGTACTTCCCCTCCGGCCTACTAAACATGCTAAGAATGGTAGGCTGCATGGTATTCCTTCCTGTGGTCGACGTCGCACTTTTTGGGCCAGCAGTACTCCTTGGTGTCTCAGGCTGGCTCTTACTCTTGTGCCAATGAGATGTGGCTGAGGATGTCGGCGTTACCACTGCAGTGCTGGGGACAGGGCTACTTTGTGTACCACTAGCACAGAGAATGTCTCCCTCTTCTTCCTGTTCCACCGTGAGCAGACTTTCTACTCGTTTAAGCCCAACAGCAATGGTTCCAGTTTTGATGAGCCTAAGGTGCTCCTCCCACTGGATTGCGTGGTGTTTTTTCAGATGGGTCATTTGGCCTCCGGTACCATAGTTTGTACCAAGCTTTCCACGGCTAACACAGGAATGACAAACGGAGCATACAGCAATGTTCTCCTCCTTTCGGCTAACCGTAAAGAAGTCCCACACTGGGGAGCTTAACTTTTGTCTCCTGCTGGAGGTGCCACTCCCACTTCCAATGCCGGATGAACTGGAGGGTGTCTGTTGAATTTGACTCTGTGCAGGACCACTACCTACTTCTGCTGAGGTGGTGCTTGTTGTGCTGGATGTAGGACGCTGCCGGCCCTTTGCTAATGTAAATATGGAAGCTGGAGGTCGTGTTGGTGTTACCTGTGTTGGAGGTATGCGTGCTACATCCCTCGCATCCATTTTGGATAATGTAAAAATGTTGCTCTCCATCACCTCAGGCCCGGGAGTGATGTTTGTGATGACTGGCTCATCATCATCATCATCAACCTGCTCTTCTACATCAACATCCATAAGTGTAAGGCTTTCTGGAACCTTCCTCTTCCCATGCCTGCTCTTGTGATGTGTTTCCCTCTCAGACTCAGTTTGTGGCTTCCAAGTGACATCTAGATCATCAGAAGGGGGGCTTGGTGAAGAACTTGATGTACTAACCCTCCTTTTCCTTGCTGGGGATTTAAAAGCCAATGCAACTTCTAAAGGAGTGGCTTCCTCTTCTTCCTCTGCATGAGGCTCAATATCCTGAACTGCCCCTACTTCGGGAGGAACAACAGCTACTATTGCGGGCGGTGGCTGCGGCTGTTGACCACTTATCTGCTGTGTTGATGATGTTCCCTCCTGCGTTGATTGTGTACTACTTTGAAATAGCGATAAGTTTAGTTCAGGCTCAGCATCACTGCTTTCTACCATAAGACTGGCTACCTCTTCCACACTCATCTGCTTGGGCATAGGTTGGTGGGTTGGGCCCACTGATGTGGAGGTGCTGCCCCCAGCTTGCCCCCCCGACACCGCTGCTGCAGGCCTCATTTTTGGTGAACCAAAAAAGGTTTTGGGAGGCACACCAGACTTAAGTGACACTTCCTTCTTCTTCTGTTCCTTCTTCTCCATGGCAACTTTCTTGGTACCGGAGGACCTGCTACCTGCTTTCTTTGGGGGCATCTTCAACAGAAGTCAAAACAGCACTCAGTTGCACAAGTTGAAGAGATGCCTGGTCAGGTCACTGACACGTCACGTTGTGTACACTACAGCAGCAGGACGTCGGTCTGGCACCACAACAGTGGATGATGATGACACACCTCTGTCTTTTGTGCACCTAAAAGCAAAAAAGCCAGAAGAACATCAGTAAAAAGATCCATAATATAATATATAACTTATTAGTGTCTCGTGGGTGGTCATCACAATTATTAAATTTCATGAAGTCAGTGAACAACATCAACAGTATAGCCAGCCATTAAGAGACTGACAAGGCCAGGGATCCTGTTGTATTTGTACTGTGTAATGTAAACAGAGCACTGTATATCAAAGGAGCATGGGTCCACAGGTTCAGAACAAACACTTATATTGTTGAGAAAGACGTAGACCTCTACAGGCTATACCCATTATGTACACAGCCTATTATGTATAAGTAAATAAAGCCCTCACTCACCAACCTGGTTGGTGACATGCTTCATCATCGGGCTCCACTGGGTATGACCGAATGTCATCCCAGTGTGCTACGACGCCAGGTTACTGCGGAGCGGGGTTCAGGTGAGGTGACAGTGAATTTAAAATTGCCAATTAAGTCAAAAAGTAAATTTTATTCGTTTTGCTAATTGGGAAAGTTAAAAAAGGGGAGTGAAGGTCAAAAAATAAAAGACCTGTTTCACTCCTTGGCGGTCAACATGTTTCTGCCTCAATGTGTGTTCAACAGGCTTTCATCAGGACCAGAGTGGGAGTGCGGAGTCACGGAGGTATGAACGCGCTAAGGTTCACCCTTCCGATGACTACTGTGTGAAAAATATTTACAGTGAGAAAAATCCGCCAAAAAAAGGTACAATGGTGGAGAGAAACGAGTTTATTCTGTTGTTGGGTAGACAAACAAACAAAAGACAAAACATGGAAGAGTTGTAAGTGTTTGGTAGTCAACTCGTAATTGCATTTCAGTGCTCAAATGAGAAAGTGCCATTAACGTCTACCTCAGGTGCAGAAATAGTGAGAGTAGTGCACCTAGGTTTTATCCTTCTGTCGGTGTAGGATAAGTTCGAATGCTACCTATCCTTGATAACGTGTCTAGAATATAGCGGGACACACGTGGAACTCAGAACTCTGTGTGAGACTCATAGGATGCATATGGGCTGAGGCACGACGAAACTGCCCCTGTGTAAGTCACCTAGGACTTAACATGCAGGAGTAGGTAAGGGAAATCTTACTTAGAGGCAATCCGTTTGAGGCCTCAGGGATCCCGGGAAGGGGGTGGGAGCAATATGGCACACCCTACAGACATAAGAAACGAAAAGAAACAATGGAAGAATCACGACCTCAGGTATAGAGGCTGTAGGTCCGCTTACCGTAAAATGCAGGGAAGGGGGATAATGGAGATTACTCACGCCCTCGCTGCTCGGCACCCGTTTGAAGCCTAGAGCGCCTCTGTTCACCGGGTCCAGGATGACAAGACCCCTGACGGAGGTCCCGTATAAAAGGTGATTTCGTTAACAATCAGTGTGGCAGAGGGAAAAGGGAGAAATCACGGGATTGGCCAGACTTGTCCCAGCTCTCCTGTGATAGGTTGATGTCATAGCCTTTCGGCCAATGACAATCAGTGAATCATCCTCTGTGGAGGACCGACGCGTGGGAGGAAAGTGAAAAACTTTATTCAGCGTGGTGTCAGGCTCGCAACTCGTGTGAGTGTACAGTCACAAGCCAGAAGGAACCATGGTAACTATGACGCTAAGTCAAAGCGTTAAAGTTAGGAAATGCAGAAGCTAAATAAAAGTCTCAATTCTGCTATGTCAGCTGAACGAGACTGTCCACGAAAGCGAACGGGCACGCATGGTTCAGCTAGGAGATTAAGGAATGAAGAATGTATGTAACGAAGGCAATGATCATGTGTAAAGATGGAAGTAGTCAAACCATCTAAATCGCCAGAACATATAAGGATGCATAATGTATGCAGGGATACCGGTCTCTATATAGCAAGGAGACGGGAAAGTAAGGATGGCGGATGGTTTATCCATCTATGTATGCAGGAGGTTATAGTATAGTGGTCCAGGGTATATTATCATTCAGGCCGTGGGTGTTGGTTCCCAAACGATAAACCCATCTTTGTTCCCTTTCAAAAAGTATTTTAGGAATGTTTTTGCCTGCTGTGATCTCCTCTATGACCGTCCATTTTGCATCATTTGCTGTATGGTTGACAGATAGGAAATGCTCACTCAGTTTGGTAGTGACCCGTCTGCACCTAATGTTACTCCGGTGTTCACATATCCGGAGTTTGACTTTTCTTGTGGTCATGCCTACGTAGCGTAGGCCACAAGGACAGGTAATTAGATAAATAACGTTGGGCGTGTTACAGTTGGTGTGCCCTCTTTGAGTCCATACCCGTCCGGGTTCAAGATTCAAAGTGTTAGTATGTGAAGTCAAATGACATACGCTGCAGTCAGAGCAGGGGAAGTGTCCAGTGATTTTAGGTAAACCCCATGCTTCGGTGATTGATCTTTGGGACGTGTCAGATTGTGCGATGGGGCGTGTATGTACAAGACTATTGCGCAGACTTGGAGCTCGTTTAAAGGAAAAAAGAGGTTTTTCCCATCTGCGGTTGTTACTGTTGATAATACCCCAATGTTTTGAAATGGCTTTCTTCATTTTGTCGGATAGGGTGCTGTAGGTGGTTACACATGTTAGCGGTATGGGAGCAACCTCTTTAGCATAGTCCAGCAACAGCACTTCCCTAGGTTGGTGTCTAGCACGTTTATAACTTCTAGACAGCAGGGCAAGAGGGTACCCTCTGGCTGATAGTTTAGTGGTCAGATCTTGGGATTGGTTTTTAAAGTCACTCAGGGAAGTGCAATTCCGTCGGAGACGGAGGAATTGCCCGTAGGGCAGATTCTCCCTCAATGGACGAGGATGGAAGCTCGTGAAATCAAGAAGATTGTTCCTCGAGGTAGGTTTGTAGTGTGTCTTAGTGTGAAGTGCACCATGTTTCTTTGTAATTACAACATCAAGGAATACAACTTCAGAACGGTCATAGGTGTGAGTGAATCTCAAATTTGGATCCAAGGTGTTCAGCCAGATGAAAAAGGTGTGGAGGGCGTTGATATTGCCTTGCCAAATTAAAAGCACATCATCTATGTACCGTCTCCATAGGCCTATGGAGGATCTGTGCGGATTGGTGTCTGGGAGGATGAACTTTTGTTCGAAATCATAAACGTACAAACCAGCCACGGATGGGAATACAGAACCACTAAGGACTTCATCATTCAATGTGCCACTTTGGCACTCAAAAAGAACTTTTTTGAATACCAGGGACATCTCTACTTACAATCCACAGGTACTTCCATGGGGAGTACCTTTGCTCCTAGTGTGGCTGGTTTGTACGTTTATGATTTCGAACAAAAGTTCATCCTCCCAGACACCAATCCGCACAGATCCTCCATAGGCCTATGGAGACGGTACATAGATGATGTGCTTTTAATTTGGCAAGGCAATATCAACGCCCTCCACACCTTTTTCATCTGGCTGAACACCTTGGATCCAAATTTGAGATTCACTCACACCTATGACCGTTCTGAAGTTGTATTCCTTGATGTTGTAATTACAAAGAAACATGGTGCACTTCACACTAAGACACACTACAAACCTACCTCGAGGAACAATCTTCTTGATTTCACGAGCTTCCATCCTCGTCCATTGAGGGAGAATCTGCCCTACGGGCAATTCCTCCGTCTCCGACGGAATTGCACTTCCCTGAGTGACTTTAAAAACCAATCCCAAGATCTGACCACTAAACTATCAGCCAGAGGGTACCCTCTTGCCCTGCTGTCTAGAAGTTATAAACGTGCTAGACACCAACCTAGGGAAGTGCTGTTGCTGGACTATGCTAAAGAGGTTGCTCCCATACCGCTAACATGTGTAACCACCTACAGCACCCTATCCGACAAAATGAAGAAAGCCATTTCAAAACATTGGGGTATTATCAACAGTAACAACCGCAGATGGGAAAAACCTCTTTTTTCCTTTAAACGAGCTCCAAGTCTGCGCAATAGTCTTGTACATACACGCCCCATCGCACAATCTGACACGTCCCAAAGATCAATCACCGAAGCATGGGGTTTACCTAAAATCACTGGACACTTCCCCTGCTCTGACTGCAGCGTATGTCATTTGACTTCACATACTAACACTTTGAATCTTGAACCCGGACGGGTATGGACTCAAAGAGGGCACACCAACTGTAACACGCCCAACGTTATTTATCTAATTACCTGTCCTTGTGGCCTACGCTACGTAGGCATGACCACAAGAAAAGTCAAACTCCGGATATGTGAACACCGGAGTAACATTAGGTGCAGACGGGTCACTACCAAACTGAGTGAGCATTTCCTATCTGTCAACCATACAGCAAATGATGCAAAATGGACGGTCATAGAGGAGATCACAGCAGGCAAAAACATTCCTAAAATACTTTTTGAAAGGGAACAAAGATGGGTTTATCGTTTGGGAACCAACACCCACGGCCTGAATGATAATATACCCTGGACCACTATACTATAACCTCCTGCATACATAGATGGATTAACCATCCGCCATCCTTACTTTCCCGTCTCCTTGCTATATAGAGACCGGTATCCCTGCATACATTATGCATCCTTATATGTTCTGGCGATTTAGATGGTTTGACTACTTCCATCTTTACACATGATCATTGCCTTCGTTACATACATTCTTCATTCCTTAATCTCCTAGCTGAACCATGCGTGCCCGTTCGTTTTCGTGGACAGTCTCGTTCAGCTGACATAGCAGAATTGAGACTTTTATTTAGCTTCTGCATTTCCTAACTTTAACGCTTTGACTTAGCGTCATAGTTACCATGGTTCCTTCTGGCTCGTGACTGTACACTCACACGAGTTGCGAGCCTGACACCATGCTGAATAAAGTTTTTCACTTTCCTCCCACGCGTCGGTCCTCCACAGAGGATGATTCACTGATTGTCATTGGCCGAAAGGCTATGACATCAACCTATCACAGGAGAGCTGGGACAAGTCTGGCCAATCCCATGATTTCTCCCTTTTCCCTCTGCCACACTGATTGTTAACGAAATCACCTTTTATACGGGACCTCCGTCAGGGGTCTTGTCATCCTGGACCCGGTGAACAGAGGCGCTCTAGGCTTCAAACGGGTGCCGAGCAGCGAGGGCGTGAGTAATCTCCATTATCCCCCTTCCCTGCATTTTACGGTAAGCGGACCTACAGCCTCTATACCTGAGGTCGTGATTCTTCCATTGTTTCTTTTCGTTTCTTATGTCTGTAGGGTGTGCCATATTGCTCCCACCCCCTTCCCGGGATCCCTGAGGCCTCAAACGGATTGCCTCTAAGTAAGATTTCCCTTACCTACTCCTGCATGTTAAGTCCTAGGTGACTTACACAGGGGCAGTTTCGTCGTGCCTCAGCCCATATGCATCCTATGAGTCTCACACAGAGTTCTGAGTTCCACGTGTGTCCCGCTATATTCTAGACACGTTATCAAGGATAGGTAGCATTCGAACTTATCCTACACCAACAGAAGGATAAAACCTAGGTGCACTACTCTCACTATTTCTGCACCTGAGGTAGACGTTAATGGCACTTTCTCATTTGAGCACTGAAATGCAATTACGAGTTGACTACCAAACACTTACAACTCTTCCATGTTTTGTCTTTTGTTTGTTTGTCTACCCAACAACAGAATAAACTCGTTTCTCTCCACCATTGTACCTTTTTTTGGCGGATTTTTCTCACTGTAAATATTTTTCACACAGTAGTCATCGGAAGGGTGAACCTTAGCGCGTTCATACCTCCGTGACTCCGCACTCCCACTCTGGTCCTGATGAAAGCCTGTTGAACACTAGGGGTGGGCGGAATTTGCGTAATCGCGTTACGCAAATCTCCGCGAAACGGTAAAAATCTCCGCGAACACGCAGAAATTCCGCGAACACGCGGAATTGCTTGTTCGCGATACTTTTTTCCTGTTCGTGATCGCTGTTTGCGTGCTCGGGGTGAAATATCTCGCGAACACGCATATTGAGAACGCGAACAAGCAAAAAATTTCGCGAAGTCGCGGAACGCAGCTTTTTGGGCAATTTCGCGTTCTCCGCGGAACGCAAAATTACCCAAATTCCGCAAATTCCGCAAACGGAACGGAGTTTACCGCCCAGGCCTATTGAACACACATTGAGGCAGAAACATGTTGACCGCCAAGGAGTGAAACAGGTCTTTTATTTTTTGACCTTCACTCCCCTTTTTTAACTTTCCCAATTAGCAAAACGAATAAAATTTACTTTTTGACTTAATTGGCAATTTTAAATTCACTGTCACCTCACCTGAACCCCGCTCCGCAGTAACCTGGCGTCGTAGCACACTGGGATGACATTCGGTCATACCCAGTGGAGCCCGATGATGAAGCATGTCACCAACCAGGTTGGTGAGTGAGGGCTTTATTTACTTATACATAATAGGCTGTGTACATAATGGGTATAGCCTGTAGAGGTCTACGTCTTTCTCAACAATATAAGTGTTTGTTCTGAACCTGTGGACCCATGCTCCTTTGATATACAGTGCTCTGTTTACATTACACTGACTTTGTTGTTTCCCAGTCTATCCCTGAGGGGAGTAGTCGTGTTGTTAGCCCTTCCTCTCTTGTTGTTTACACGTATTTGTACTGTGTACACTTAGGAAGAAGAATAGCAAGGAACAAAAACCCGCTGTGATGATTGCTGAGTTGTACCCCTGGGCCTACTGTACGACTAGGCCACAAGGTTGGACGCCTATGGCAAAGGCACAATGCATGCCTTCCTAAAATGGCCGCCACACACATGCTCAGCCCACCCACCACAATAACAAACAAAAAGTGATTGCAAAGGACAGGAAGAGGAAGTTGTAGTGTCTGTGGAACTTAATCCCTCTCATAAAAATATTTTCCAGACAAATAACAGCTTCTCCCTGCTCCAAACCTACAGCTCAATGACAGCCTGAGGAGTTTTTTGTGCAGAAATGCACAAAAAAGCGTTTTCGAGAAGGGTCTATGTTGCCCGCGAGATATTGTTTGCCAGATTGCAAAAGCTGCGTGTTCGGGATCGCGAACTGTACAAAAAGGCTTTCTCGCGTGCGCGAACACGCATATTGCGAGCGCAAAAATGACGAAATCTGTAAGTCCGCTTTGTCGCGCTGTGCAGAGTTACCGAAAGTTCGCAAGCTGAATCCCTTGCCTTACATGCTGGCCAAAAAAGCCCAATTTGTTTAGCACACACCCAAAAAATGCTATTCCACCCCAAACACACCTTTTGCAATAAAATCCAAAGCCATCCATGGAGTAAAGGAAAATCACCAGACAACACCAACTGTACATTTAAGTCACGCACCACAGATTGGAGGCTGACTACCTCTGGGCCTACTGGAAGACTACTAGGCCACAAGCTTGGAACCAGATGGCAAAAGCAAGCACACTGCTTGGATGGCTCCACAAAATGGCCGCCACACACCCACAAGAAATGGGAGACACTCAATGTACGCCTTTGGCAAAGGCACGCACAATGCATGCCTTCCTAAAATGGCCGCCACACACATGCTCAGCCCACCCACCACAATAACAAACAAAAAGTGATTGCAAAGGACAGGAAGAGGAAGTTGTAGTGTCTGTGGAACTTAATCCCTCTCATAAAAATGTTTTCCAGACAAATAACAGCTTCTCCCTGCTCCAAACCTACAGCTCAATGACAGCCTGAGGAGTTTTTTGTGCAGAAATGCGCAAAAAAGCGTTTTCGAGAAGGGTCTATGTTGCTCGCGAGATATTGTTAGCCAGATTGCAAAAGCTGCGTGTTCGGGATCGCGAACTGTACAAAAAGGCTTTCTTGCGTGCGCGAACACGCATATTGCGAGCGCAAAAATGACGAAAACTGTAAGTCCGCGTTGTCGCGCTGTGCAGAGTTACCGAAAGTTCGCGAGCTGAATCCCTTGCCTTACATGCTGGCCAAAAAAGCCCAATTTGTTTAGCACACACCCAAAAAATGCTATTCCACCCCAAACACACCTTTTGCAATAAAATCCAAAGCCATCCATGGAGTAAAGGAAAATCACCAGACAACATCAACTGTACATTTAAGTCACGCACCACAGATTGGAGGCTGACTACCTCTGGGCCTACTGGAAGACTACTAGGCCACAAGCTTGGAACCGGATGGCAAAAGCAAGCACACTGCTTGGATGGCTCCACAAAATGGCCGCCACACACCCACAAGAAATGGGAGACAGTCAATGTACGCCTATGGCAAAGGCACGCACAATGCATGCCTTCCTAAAATGGCCGCCACACACATGCTCAGCCCACCCACCACAATAACAAACAAAAAGTGATTGCAAAGGACAGGAAGAGGAAGTTGTAGAGTCTGTAGAACGTAATCCCTCTCATAAAAATGTTTTCCAGACAAATAATAGCTTCTCCCTGCTCCAAACCTACAGCTCAATGACAGCCTGAGGAGTTTTTTGTGCAGAAATGCACAAAAAAGCGTTATCGAGAAGGGTCTATGTTGCTCGCGAGATATTGTTTGCCAGATTGCAAAAGCTGCGTGTTCGGGATCGCGAACTGTACAAAAAGGCTTTCTCGCGTGCGCGAACACGCATATTGCGAGCGCAAAAATGACGAAAACTGTAAGTCCGCGTTGTCGCGCTGTGCAGAGTTACCGAAAGTTCGCGAGCTGAATCCCTTGCCTTACATGCTGGCCAAAAAAGCCCAATTTGTTTAGCACACACCCAAAAAATGCTATTCCACCCCAAACACACCTTTTGCAATAAAATCCAAAGCCATCCATGGAGTAAAGGAAAATCACCAGACAACACCAACTGTACATTTAAGTCACGCACCACAGATTGGAGGCTGACTACCTCTGGGCCTACTGGAAGACTACTAGGCCACAAGCACTAGCACACACATCCAACAAAGTTAAATCACACACACACACACCAACAGTGAAATACACCACAGCCACGTTTAGCATTTCAATCCTATGCCATCCATGCCCTACATGATGTAGAAATTCTACAGACACCACAAAACATGGACCCATGGGTACCCTACTGGCTGAAATTGCAGAGAAAAACAACTAGGCCCCTATTGAAAGTAGTACAGGCCACCCACCACAACAATAATTTTTAAAAACAATAAAAATCCCAGAAAAATGTAGGTACAAACGATCCCCAATGAAACAAACACACCAATTCTCCAACTTACTTGTAGTAAATTAAATCTCAAATCAAAAATTCCTCAAATAAATCCAATCCAATGGTATGATGCAGCAGACAGACACAAAAAGTGATCCTTCCAGCTCCAAATCCAAATGAAAGTGAACAACACATGCACAAAGCATGTGGGAGGAGCCTGCTGGACAGGAACAGGAAGTTATAGACTCAGGGGCACTTCCTTCCTCTTGAAAAAAAAGAGTTAAAAAAATTAAAGGACTCTTTCTTACACAAAAGACTACAGCAAGATCACAATCTGAGGAGTTTTCTGAGCAAAATGATCATTTTAGAGAAGGTTTTATGAAGCTCGCGAGATATTCTTTGCCAGATTGCAGTTTTTCCATATTCGGGATCGCGATCTTACCAAAACAGCCGCCGGAAGTCAGCTCGCGCGCACCAATGACGTGTTCGGGGTCGCACACTCTCGCGGGCTTGGGCAGCCATAGTACAAATCTCGTGGCGCTCGCGAACAGACAGAAAAGCAAGTTGGCGATCGCAGAATCAAGGTAAGACGTTACCGCGCGCACGAGAATGAATATTGAGCGCGCGAGGAAGCAAATTTACTACGCTACGCGCTAGATTGCGTAGCAATCTGCAACTTCGCGCTCTACGCGAATCGCGAAGTTACCTAAACTTCGCAAGCTCCGCGAACGGAGCGTAGTTCAACGCCCAGGCTTAATTATTAGAGACTCTTGAATTTTTTTCCGTGACACACTATTAGGTAGGTTAATTTTTAGCCCTACAGTGTTTCACATTATGACTACCTCTAAGTGGATCACCCTTCCTAGGGGGACACTATAACGAACAAATTATTTTAGGGTTATTGGTTTTGATGTATATATGTAATGTTGTCTACGTTATGGAATTTGTAATGTGATATATGTACTTGCTCTTTGAATTGGCGTTTGCCCATGTGTGTTGCAAATTGTGTTAAATACATTCAGTGTAATATGAATTATTCTGGAGAGGGTAATTAAATGTGCTCGATCCACACAACTGTATAGTATTGGTTCCTTGATACCTTTTTTCTTTCTATATATGTATCCTTATCCAGGTATTTAAGGGTTATTTGGGTATACCCCTGTTGTTGTTTCCAGACTTCTTAGATACTTCATACAATAATATTATATAAAACAGAGATTTTATTAAAGGAGGATATTGAGAGAATTTATTTACATAGCAACACATGAGTGTTCTCTACAGACTTTGATGTAGTTGTAGATTCCTTTTTGGAAAGTTTGGCAGAAATTGCGCAACAAGTGCCAGAAGACTACCCCTCACAATTGCATCTTCATACATGTTGGTTTATGCCACCTTTAGTAATGCAGACTTGATTAACATCTGAACTAGTACATAGTGGAATTAGATAGGTGACCGTGAGAAACAGATTTCCTGACTCCTACTGCCTCAGATACACTAAATAAGCCAGAGGCATTATTAAGTTCAGGGTTCAGACAAGCAACAGTGACATCAAAGAAACCAACATGCAATAGAGCTCCTCCAGATGGGATGCTCACTTCAGGGTTATGTTTATTTAGAGGGTTCTATAGTGATCTCTTTGAAGTGCAGATATCCCAAATCAAGATATTAATAGTAGAATTAAAATCAGTCACATACCAGCTTTGATACTAATTGTGTCATATGATAAGTTATTGATCAGATTTTGTTTACTAGATTCTATACAAAGAGAAACTGTGGTGTCATCAGTGTAAAGACTTCACATAAGTTACCTGGGAACATGTCCCATATTTCAATTAACACCACTACTGGTTGGTCGTGTGCCAGCTGTGGCATGAAAATAAATGGACAGGCCCACAAAGAACGTAAGGATCTTGAAGAGAGAACTTCCTAAAGGGGTTAGGGTATCATTTGAAGATAGACTGCAAAAGTTGGGTAAGAGGAATTCCTTTTGTCTGACCCAATTTAGAGTCTATAAAAATCCTCAGCAGACAACTCAATTAAGGTGGGCACAAGAAAACATGATATTGGGAAGTCAGACAAAGAGTGTAAAAATGTGCGCTCAGTTTGAATTAAGTAGTTAATTTCCAAATCAGTGTTTTCAGTGCTCACCAGTATTGCCTGTTCATATCCAGTGGCGTTGTTTTCATGAGGGCCGGGGAGCATTGCCCCCCCACCCACTGCGAGCGATGGTAAATGTTACAAATAATATTATTTCATTGCCATTTTATTTTGAACACTTAGCACAGCTCGCAGTGGCCGCCAGCCTGCCGGGGAGCCAGGAGAAATGTATGTGTGTCCTCTGCTGCCGATTGGCAGCATGGATGGCTGACCACACATGGCAAAGTACTCATGTCAGTTTGGCCGGCTGTCTTACGTCGGCCAAAGTGACATGCACACTTTGCATCTCTCCACTCAGCTGTCTTAGACAGCTGGGTGGAGAGCAAGCATGAGCAAGCATAGGCCTCCACGGCCAAAAGGAGCGACGGTGCAACCCGCTCTATCCAATCATTGCACTCCTCTCATGCTGGTTAACAGTATGAGAGCAGCGTCTGGATTGGTTATGGAAGCTCTTCCTGCTGCAGACTGCAGGAGAACACCCAGGAGGATGTGTCATAGCCCATGAGTAAGTACACTTTACTTTTTTTCCATATATTTAATGCACGTCATTAGTGTATGTTTACTATGGGGTTTTGCATGGAGAGGTTGTTTTACTTTGGGCTTTTGGAGAGAGGGTTTGTCCAGTTTTGTATTTTGGGAAGCAGTTAGGCACTTTGCTCGCCCAACCATGTTCAAAGGATACCTGCCGCACCTGCCTCTGGAGCTCCTTGAATTGAATGTCAGCTCACCAATCACTCCATCCACTCCAAATCGTGTGCTAACTCCAGCCACCAATAGACCGCAGCTCCAGTACTCGCTCTGCATTATGGCGCTTTGCAGAACATGAAAGTATAAAACAGATTCTTTGATACGATGTGCTCAATTGCCACTTTTGCTCTTAGCAGGACTGCTATCACCCTTTCATTGAACAGGTTCAGATGTAATGATTTGACTTTTGCTGTTCTGTTGGCTCAGATGTCTCTGCCAGCATATAGGTGATGTGGAAAATGTAGAACACAAATCAATGCTAGGCATTGATTAAGACTGTTACAACAGCTTTTAAAGAGTAATGCCACAGATCTTAGTTCCTCAAGCTTTGAGCCAACAGATATCCTAGTGGTAAGTTTGATACTCTCTTACTCTTGAACACCTCCTGTCTCTCTAACAGAGTTAAGTGTGGTGTTCTAATTATATCATAAATCAGTTAAAAGGAAGTGACCTGAGTAGACAAGGGGGACATGCAGGCATCTCTGAAGGTCAGACACCTTTAAATCATCATAAATACTGATCCCCTGAGTTGAGACGGACTGGTATTGAGAGTGACATGTTGGCCTGCAAGTTGGTCTCCAAGTCGACCTTAGCATTGCCTTCTGACCATGAAGCACAGGACATCACTCATGTAAGTTAACAGAGCAGCAGGAAGTTGTGAGAACAGTAGTGGGCAGATGGTAGCCACAGCAATGCTGGTAAGCCACTGAGACTGTCTAGGGTGCATAGAAGGTACATCAGCAATGTTATACTCTTTGCTGTATCTGTCAACAACCATCATGCAGTTTTCTCAATTATCAAATGACTGTGAGCCTCTCAGTCACCATCTTGCCCATGGTCCTGAATTGGCATTTGAATGCCAACCACTGTGAATGCACATCCATCTGTTTGACATATAATCTGAGAGTGTCCAATATAAATGGAAAATGTGTGCATTCAGTGAAGTCTTATCATCGGTCACAAGGTAATACCAACATCAAGTGCTGGAATCTATATTCCTGTGGGGTTTGGATATAGCCCACTTATTCAAAGCACAGTTTCTTTCCACTTTCTTTGTCTGAGTGTTTGTGACCCCTGGGAAACAGTTCCTTCATAATAAAAAAGCCGAAAGAGATTTTAGATTTCTCCAGAAGCATGATATGTTCATTATAAACCCCCAAACCAAATTTATTAATAATTTTGCAACTTCAAACTGCTGTAAAAGTGCGTATGTAAAAACGTGGAAGTTTTTGGGAAAATTGGACATCCTCTACTATGTGCCCTCAACCAGTCTCCCCGGAGTTCCTGCTCAGCTTCCCTTGTTGACTTAGACTACATCAGACCTTCTCCCATAAAATAAGGAAGTGACACAATAACGTCCATGGAAATTCACACCTCAACCTAAGCATCAGCACTCTACATAGACTTCCCCTCTTCCAGACCCTATATTCTTTCTATTTTCTGTATTTTATGGAAGCTATTGGGGCATATTTACAAGCCCCATTCGCCACCGGAGCATCACTTTTTTTGACGCTCTGGTGGCATAGTGCCATTTCCCATATTTACAAGGCGGTGCTACACCACTTACTGTCGCTTGATGCCACCTTGTAAATATGCCCCTTTCCGCCGCAGTCATCTGCAGCAAAGAGGCATGAAATGGGAGTTGCAGTGGGCATTCTACACCAACACTCATTGTTTTTTAATGCTGCCCCAGATTAACAAGGCTGAGGCAACACCATAAGCTAACACCATTCTGCAGCACACATAGAAAGAGCAAATTGCCATTATTGATTATTTATGTGCAGGAGGGTGTCCCGTCCTGCACATAAACAATCGCCCCTGCAGGGTCCTGATACTAGGAAGCTTTTTTTGCAGCAGCGCTAACGGGAAACACAGGGGTGTGGCTTATTCTTGTGAATGCGGTGCATCCC
The DNA here is from genome assembly GCF_964204655.1 of Triturus cristatus. Lineage (NCBI taxonomy): Eukaryota > Metazoa > Chordata > Amphibia > Caudata > Salamandridae > Triturus > Triturus cristatus. Next base: position 902,056,464 of record NC_140583.1, read on the forward strand.
TGCATTTAAAAAATGACAGAGCGCAGCATTGCCAAATTTGGCTTAGCACCGCGTTCTGATTTTAAAAAAAACATCTGCCACACAGTGTGGGTAGGTAGTTCATAGGGCAATACTTTCTGTACTTTAAGTGCTTTCCACCATACTATCTAGAAGAACCAAGATCAAGTTTGAAGGAAAATTGTCTGACCTGCTGCAACTTCCTACTAGGAAAATTCAGTGTAGCTCCTAATTTGACATGACAACGTTGCAGACCTAATTCAAGTTAAAACAAATTCCGCTTATCCCTGATCAGCCCAGTTTTGGCACTTAAATGACAGACTTATATGTTTACTGAATGAAAAAAATTGTCCTCTGCTGAAAAACACACATTAATATTAAGTTTCAACAGAAAATATGCTATCTGCAGATACACAAAACTTCCCGTCTACAAATAAACCTTGTGCAGTTCAATGCTTAATCAAGTTTATTAAGCATCAACATATCAGAAATGAATATTAAGTGTGTAGCTATTATTTTAAAATGAAATAAAATATATTTGTTCGCCATAATAAACTAATTTGTTTCACAACTAGAGAAATATTATCCAAACTTCAATTTAATAATTTTCACAAAGTATTCCCATTTAATTTAAATTGAGTAAACAATTACAAATAAATTGAATTAATTGGACTGGGCTTAGGTGTTGCTACATAATTGCTTGAAGTCAGGCAAAAGATGAGGAAGATGTGATTTCATTATTGTCTCAACATTATGTTACAAATATAATTAGTTGATCTTTCAAGTTTTGGTACATATTTTTCAGGGAAGAGTTTAAGCTTGCAAAGCATAAATGTAGTTTACACCTGCGGCTTTTATTGCCCAGTGGGACCAAAGTAGAAATCAATATAGGACAAGTTCTGGAGCCCAACCTCCACTAGACAATGAACATAAATATAAATCTTTTTCCAAAAGAAACAGTGCATCTAATAAAAAAGAAACACGTCTTCAGAGCTAAGGCCCAGTGATCAAACTAGTCTATATTTAGTGAAAGAGTCGTAGATAGCGTGCAGATACGGAACCTTTTTTCAAATTATATTCCTTGGTTTTAGTTGTATAATAAATTTGTCTTGTCCAGCAAGGTAATGCTTCTGTCAAAAATGTATGAATTTTATTGTAACATTTGTTTGCTAAGGTTTTTAATTTTAGAACAATTGGTTAACTTCACATTACACCAGGGGGAGCTGTAACTGAATGAGGGTGTCGGGCCGGGATGAGGCTAAAAAAATAAATCTCACATACCTTTGTAAGCCCGCCGACTTTCCTCCATTATAGTCTCTCATCCGCTTCTCTTCCTGTCCAGAGTCAGGAAGCACACAGGCTCCCCTAATCCAAAAATGATGCTGCTGTCACCAAGACAGCAGCGTAGTGATTGGTCTGAGCACCATGGTTTGGCGCTCAGACAGGTAGTGGGAGCCAGTGCAGGTTCTCCACCCAGGCTGAGCATTACAGTCCGGTGGAGAACATGCTAAGGGTGCATGACTGTTTGGCTGCCCAAGGCCGCCAGCCAAACCGTCATGCGCACTTAAGTGCACATATTTCCTCCTCCCACTTCTGGCTGTGATGACAGCCAAGCACCATCCCACCCCAAAACCTCCTTCCAAATGGGAAAATAAAATGATGACATTGTTTTGTTATCATTTTATTGTTCCTTCTTTGTACTGCTGAAAAGCAGTGGGGAGATGCTCCTCATCCTTTACAACACAGTTTTCACCATGCAGTGCCTTTACCATTTGAGATGTCACTGGCCATGCCATGAATGATGTAATATGTGATGTCGTGAGCAGTGCATTGTGGGGGCGCGAGTTATAGTTAGCTGAACTAACTATAACAGTGGAATTTCTATGGTTTTGTACGAGTGAAATGTCCAGCTAACTATAACATCCCTGAAACCTATGTTTTTTTCAGTATATATATATATATATATATATATATATATATATATATATATATATATATATATATATCAGCAGAACGCTCGCTCTACTTCTCCTTGCTGAGCTGCTGGAAAAAAGCGAGAATGGACCCAATTTGGTGCTTAGTAGATTTTAATATGCAAGCACACCTTCCACCATGACGCGTTTCGGCAGCTCCTCTGCCTTGATCACATGACAGCGGTTGCACGGGGAGGATACATTTTTAAAGTGAAATTACATGGTCACATGGTGAGTAAACATGGAAAACATTAAAACATTACAACAGTGTGTAATTTTAAAAGACAGACCTATAGGTTTTACAATTTTTTATCGCTAACAAGCCTTTTATAAAATTACCCACTTGTCATGTCAATTATTGGTAAACTCTTATAACTTCATATTCATAGAGTCATATCAAACGATTAAATAATGGCTTAAATGCCTAATACCTATATGTTTTCCGATTGCTTGTATAGATTGTTTTGCATGGGACCTGTGTGAAACTAAAATATACCCGTGTAATAAATGTTTTGAAAATTAGTGAAGGAACCGGTGTTTAAAAAAATTATTTAAAGTGCAAATAAGTGCAAAAAGTGCTTAAAAACTTGTGCTGAGGGACTGTAAGACTATATAACCTCCCTCAGCATTTGATTGAAATAATAGTCACAAGATTTGTTTTCTTATGTCACAGACTATTCAATGTCTGAGCTGACTCTTATGGTAGATTATATCGTGGACTGGAGATGTTCATGTGCCATGCATTTGCTGGTTGAGACTGGTGTAGTATTATGAACAGACAACGATTGTACTGTAGGAGATTGGATGACTGCCAAATGTATCAGATCTCTGTTTGGGTATACTTTGACAAAGGGCAGTCGAAAATACATGTGTGGAATTAAGAAATATACAAGTATATAAATAAATAAATAAATAAATATGAATATAAATAATTGATTTCTAAAATATACACATGTGATCCGTTAAAACAAACCCTCTCCTTGCATAGTAGGTAAAATACCAGCATAATCAATCCATCATTATTGTCTGTACCAATTCAAATCAATCAACCAACAGTAAGACATTAACTCTAAAATCAGTGAAGTAAAAAGGAGAGACATAGATTCATATAATGGTGGTAAAATATGCAGAACATAAAATGTAGGTATTTAAAAATAACTTCTTTCATATAAGTATTGAATAATATACAATAAACATTAAATATTAAATGTTAAATATTAAATATTAAATATTAAATACTAATACCAATCATTACACAAACATGATGTTTAAAATTATTGGTTCATACCCACAAATCCATATTCTAACATATGTCACCACCTGCCCACTGGTTAATATTCATTTCTTGACAATGCCTGCAGGAGCAACTTAATTGCCAAAATCAGATTAATGCGCAATTTCTAGTCAAGGTATGTGTGCAAATCCTCGCTAGTATTCAGACCCCCTGGAAATTTGGTATCTAACTCTAAAATGTAGCGTGTTTCGAGGCGCCTAAGTTTTTGTTCCCGATCCCCCCCTCTGCCGAGTGGGGGTATCGCATCAATCACAAAATATTGAAGATGTTTTAAGTTATTTTCATGATGTGCCTTAAAATGTCTAGCTACAGGATAGCTTGTGTCACTGTTGGTGATGGCTCTAATGTGCTGCAATATGCGCTTATGGACTTGTAACTTCGTGCTACCTATATACAGTAGGTTGCAGGAGCACTGTAACACATATACTGCAAACTCAGTGCGACAAGTCAAATGTTGTCTGATCTCTCTTGTCGCACCACTAAATGCTGTCTGATAGGTGGTTCTATTTAAAGCATAGTTACATGCTTTGCATACAGAACATTTAAAAAAGCCCTTCCTTGCCACCAACCATCCCACTTTCTCACTTTCCTCAGGGTTTTTCTTAACTAGAACATTGGCCATTGTAGCTGCTCTTCTATATGTGATAGCAGGCTGTTTAGGCAATAGTGTACCAATTATGGGGTCATCATGAACTATTGGCCAATTTCTTCTTATTATAGTTCTTATTTGCTGCTCTTGCTTTGAGTAAGTCAGAATAAGTCTGGTGGGTTCAGCATGAGTCTGTTCTTCTTCCTTACTTGCTTTCACGTTTTGTGTGAGCTCGTGTCTAGCAAGCCTGTTAGATTTATCAATCGCATTTTTAATTGATGCATTTGTGTATCCTCTATCAAGGAATCGCTGTCTACATTCCTGTTGCTTAATGTAGCAGTCTTCTTTCTCACTACAAATTCTCTGTATTCGAAGCATTTCCCCATAGGGAATGCTATGTATTAGATGCGGGGGATGGGCGCTAGAGGCATGAAGCAGAGTATTCCCTGCTGTTTCCTTACGATGTAATGAAGTGTTCAAACTGTTGTTTGTTATATTCACTTGAACATCTAGGAAAGTTATATTTTTGTTGCTTATAGTCGATGTAAACTGCAAATTTACATCGTTGTCATTCAATGACTTAACAAATTTAATTGCTTTGTCCTGGGTTCCCTTCCATACAATAAAGAGATCGTCTATGTAACGTAACCAGCATACAATATTTTCTTTATAAGTCTGCTCATATGTTTTCATGAGGACCAGCTCCTCCCACCAGCCCATGAAAAGGCATGCGTAGCTAGGGGAGAAGCTGGCCCCCATAGCCACACCTTGAATTTGCTGGAACATTTGATGTTTAAACATAAAAAAATTATTCTCTAGGCAGAACCCCAACATATCCATTATCATCTTATTGTGTTGTACATAATGCAATGGTCTGTTAGTCAGAAAATGATCAACTGCTTTTAGCCCATCCTGATTCCTAATGCATGTATACAGTGAGGATACGTCTAAGGCCAAAAGAAAATACCCTTCCTGCCATTGGATGTTAGCGATTTTCTTGATAAAATCCCCAGTGTCCTGCACAAATGATTTTAGTTTCTTCACATGGTCTTGGAGAAAAAAGTCAATATAACGGGACATATGTTCAAGTGGCCCGTTGATAGCTGATATTATTGGTCTTCCGGGGGGCTTCTGAATATTCTTATGGACCTTAGGAATAAAGTACATGGATGGAGTCTGTGGGTATTCTGTCTTTAGATATTTAAACTCTTCCATGGATAGCAGTCCCACACTTTTCCAGGCCAATAGTTTTGAATGAAATTGATTTATCATAGTCTTATATTTTGCCGTTGTACTTCTACGATAACACTGCACATCATTCAACTGAGAATAAGCTTCTTCCAAATATTTATCCATAGGCCAAAGTACAATGTTTCCCCCTTTGTCGGAGTTTCTGATAACTATTTTGTTTTCTTTTTTTAGTTTTGTCATAAGATTATTGTATTGTCGTTCATGGTTGGTCATTTTCCTTTTTTGCTTATTGATGTTAATGTTCAATTTCTTGATTTGAGCCACGACCTGTTCATTAAAGACGTCAATGGAATCACGAGACATAATGGGCATGAATTTAGACTTTACTTTGAAAGGAGTAGTAGGTTTAAGATTCGTGTCAGTTTCCAATGATCGATCCATTGCATGGTATTCTGAAGACAGGCTTTGGCTTGATGTGCCCGCAGATGTATTCGATTCCTTCGCCAAGTCCCTCAGATTCTCAAGGGTCTCTAAGTCTGCGACCAAAAGTCCACAAGTTTCGTTGGTGTCGATTGCCACATCTGTGGTTTCCGTTCTGGACCGGGATTTGAGTTCATGGAATTTTTTAAGTTTCAACTTACGAATAAATTTATACACATCCACGCGGGTCGTCGGGTAATCAAAGTCAGATTGCGGACAGCAAGACAACCCTAGGGATAGTAACTGCTTTTCTGCCTGGGTTAAGTTGATATCTGCCAGATTGATTATAGTTTTGGCTGTTGATGAGGTAGGAGGGAAATTATTTACTGCCTGTTCCTCCATGCTCCTCGCCGTCCTCTCCCCCTGTTTGGATGCTTGTTGTAGGCGGCGTTGCCTTGCTTTTCTCCTTTGCCTTCTGGATATTGTTCGTCGTTTTTTGCCGGTTGACTGCGGGGTCTTAGTGTTTCACGTCTACTCCTTCTCATGTAATCAAGTTCCTCCCCCAGAGTTGGTTTAATGGCATTCGATTGTATACGATCTGTTCTTCCTTCCGCTTCTGACTCGCTCTCCAATGCTGAGCTCAAATCAGAAGCTGTTTCATCTTGCATATTGGATGCAGGGGCGGTTTTGTGTGATTGCCCTTGTTGACCTCCAGCCTTTGATCTGTACACATCGAATTTGCGGGAGAAAGTAAAAATCTGCCCGCTCGCGTAATCCTCCTTGTCCCTTTGAAATTTAAAAGCCTTACGGTGTTTGATTTTTTCCTCCTCTTTAAATAGTCGGTTGACCATTTCCTCATGCAGTTTGTTTTGTTGAGGATCACCCAATGCCTTTATTTCTGCTTCCAGGGCATCTATTTTTAGTTGTAAAGCATCGCGGTCTATGGCAGCATATTTGACCAATATCTGGACCAACCTTCTTGACGATTCTAGGTTGGTTTCTGCCCACTCAGCCATCATTAGGGGGTTCGGGGTATCATAGCTGGGGGCTATCATGATTCGTAGTCCCCTCGGTATTCTCCCCACGTCCAAATATCCCTGCAGGGATTTTGACTCCCACCATTTTGACTGTTCCTGCCGCATGAGTTTCTCCAGAACACGATATTTCTCTCTTATTCCTTGTTCGTTAGTTGTTTGCTTGTTAGTTCCCCTGATTGTTTGGGGTTGTGATGTCGAGGGTGTATCAGTGAACATCCCTTCTGCAGCCGATTCCCTACTGCGTAGCGCTGCGGTAGACATGGTGTGGCTGCAGTGCGTGTTTCTATATTGTGACCCGTAATGGGACCTGCCCTCTTGAGGTTTGAGTCAAAAGCAAGCCCCTCAGGTGCACACCTCCCCGCCTGTGTTCAATTTCAACGCGGTTCCGTACCTGCTCCGTTAGCAGCACATGCCGTCGTCACCTCCTCGCTGGACGAAAATCCACTCGAGACCTCCGGCTCCGCTCGGCTGTGTCCCGCTTGTTTCAGGCCAATTTTCCAACCGCTGTTGATTCACAGGGGGCTCCGTGTTTCCGCTACCGGATCCGTTTTGTTGACTTCCGGGTTACCGTCCACCTCGAAGCCTCGGGAATGGTCAGATCACCAGAAGTCTGTAACTTTACCGTCCACGAAGCCAACTCAAAAGGGGGGGGTCACTGAAAAAACACAGGTAGCAGGGATGTTATAGTTAGGGATTAGCATTTAAAAAACCTTAGAGATTCACTGAAAAAACCACAGGTTTTAGGGATGCTATAGTTAGTAGGACATTTAGTAGAGCTAACTATAACTTGCAATGCACTGCTGATGATGTCACATATTACATCACTGATGACATGGTCAGTGACATCACTGATGACATCTCGGATGACATCACTGATGAAATCGTCAAGTGACTGAGTGTTTCTAAAAAATTCAAAAATGTTATATATATATATGCCAAGGTGTATTGAAGAATGAGTGGGTGTATGAATGTATGAATGGATGATTTAGTGGGTGCGTGACTGACTTTGTAAGTGAATAATTAACCTGTGTGAATATCTGTATCAGCCTTTCAGTTGGTGTGTAAGTAGCTGCATGGGTTGGTGAGTAGCTACATCAGTGTCTATATGGGTTAATGATTGGTTGTCTGAGTACCTGTATGGATGCCTTAGTGTCTGTGTGGGTGGATGGGGGTGTGTGACTCCCTGCACGGATGTGTGAGTAGGTGATTCACTGGGTGTATGGGTTTATTAGTATATGTGTTAGGGACTGTATCGATGTGTGAGTGTACATATAGCTGTGTTGGTGAGTGAGTGGATGTCTCAGTGGTATCTGTGTAAGTAACTACATATGTGAAAGGCAGTATATGTGAGTGATGGAGTATATAAGTTAGTATATTTGATAGTGAGTTATTTTGACAGTGGCGGCATGGATAAGTGTGTGCTTATGTCAGTAATTGTTGAAGAGAGTACGTATATGGTAGTATCTGTATGAATAAGTGAGGTGGTGTGGGTGTATAACTTTATAGGTGAGTAAATGAATCACTGAGCAGATACATACTAACTGCTATTGGTCTGTCTATGGTTTCAATATTGGTAGTCTGTATTTTAGAGTTGGTGTATCAAAGGTTATATTAGGGTGTGAGGAGGTGCATCAGATGATCATGCGGATGATGTCATCAGTGATGTCATTTGAGACATCATCAGTGATGTCACTGACCATGTCATGAGTGATGTAATATGTGAGGGATTTTGGGTAACAGAACCTGGTGAGAGTGAGTCAAGTCTCCCCATCCTGGATTTCCCTGGGTGTCTAGTTTTCAAAAATGTATAGGTTTGCTAGGTTTCCCTAGGTGCCGGCAGAGTTAGGGTTCAAAACCTACAGCTTGGCACTTTGGAAAAAAAGGGTCAGTTTTCACTGTGAAAATGTGGTGTGTCCACGTTGCGTTAAGCCGTTTCCTGTTGCGGGCACTATGCCTACCCACACAAGTGAGGTACCATTTTTTGGGAAGACTTTGGGAAACGCGGAGTGTGTGGAATTTTGTGGATCCACGCAGATTCCAGAACTTTCCACCACAGAAATGTGAGGAAAATTTGGTTTCTTTGACAATTTTTCAGGTTTGCAAGGGATTCTCGGTAACAGAACCTGGTGAGAGCCAGTCAAGTCACCCCATCCTGGATTCCCCTGGGTGTCTAGTTTAAAAAAATGTATAGGTTTGCTAGGTTCCCCTAGGTGCCGGCAGAGCTAGGGTTCAAAATCTACAGCTAGGCACTTTGCAAAAAAAGGGTCAGTTTTCACTGTGAAAATGTGGTGTGTCCACATTGCACTTTTGGCCACTTCCTGTCACGGGCACTAGGCCTACCCACACAAGTGAGGTCCCAGTTTTCTCGGAAGACTTTGGGGAATGCGGGATGGGTGGAATTTTGAGGATCCATGCAGATTCCAGAACTTTCCACCACATAAATGTGAGGATAATATGTTTGCAAGGGATTCTGGGTAACAGAACCTGGTGACAGCCAGCCAAGTCACCCCATCCTGGATTCCCCTTGGTATCTAGTTTAAAAAAATGCACAGGTTTGCTAGGTTTCCCTATGTGCCAGCTGTGCTAGGTCCCAAAATCCACAGGTAGCCACATTGCTAAAAAAATGTCTAGTGCCTAGTGGGCTTTCTGCTGCCCTGGGGTAGAATGGCGGAGGGGGGATTGCCCCGATATGCCCTCCAGGGGGGCAGAAAGACTGTGGCTATTACTTGTGGGGTGGGGGCATTGGTATGCCCATTCTGGGCAGCCCCCACCCCACGCATTATAAAAGCCAGTATAATCGCTGGTGCCTAGAGGACTGGAATTTCTCTGGGGTGTGTGGGGGTATTGTCATGCCCATTTTGGGCAGTCCCCACCCCTACATGAATAAAAATAGAGGTCCCTGGCGTCAAGTGGGCTTTCTGCCCTCATCTGCCCCCCCGGGGGGCAGAAAGGCTGTAATGGTGGCAGGGCATGGGGGCATTGGCATGCCCGTTTCGGGCAGCCCCCACCCTAAAAACAAATGCGCCCAAAAAAATCCTTGGCGTTTTGTGGGCTTTCTACCCCCGGGGGGTCAGATTGGGCGCTACTGCCCCCATCTGCCCCAAGGGGGGGCAGAAAGGCTGTAATGGTGGGGGCATTGGGGTGCCCATTTTGGGTAGCCCCCACCCATATTTTTATATGTAAAAAAAATCCCTGGTATCTAGTGGGCTTTTTGCCCCCCCCATGGGGGCAGATGGGGGCTACTGCCCCCATCTGCCCCCCAGGGGGGGCAAAAAGACTCAATTGTGCCAAATTTAATTAGGGGGGAGCAAAGGGTCTTGCCCAAGGGGCTTTTCCCCCCTCCCTGGTGTCTAGTGGGTGGGTGAGGAGGGGTACCATTGGAAAGGGGAGATTTTCCCCTTTCCAATGATACCTCTCCCGTCTTTCTATATGCTTAGGGGGCTGAGATAGTCCCCTGAGAACGTAGAAAGTGAAACTGAAATGAGCCTAAAGGCTCATTTCCGGTTTTAGTGAAATGACGTCAGCGCGACGGGCGCGCTGATCGTCATTTCACTGACACATGGGGGCCTTGGGCGCTGGGGACGCTCTTCCCCAGCTCCCGAGGCTCTTTATGTGAAAAGGGAATCCCACTGGCGTGGGCACCGGAGGGATTTCCAGGGCGTGTACTCATGACAGCCCGGAGCCATCATGAGCACATGCCCACCGTGTGTCATGACGGCTCCCGGCTGTCATGAGCAAAGAAGGGGTTAAGGGTCATCAGATCATGGAATATTGAGCATTTAATATCAATATTGACAACATTTTACAAATTAGTATAAAAGTAGAAGGGTGACAAAAAAGTTTTAAACCTTTTTAAATCCTTTTATACTAAGCATTTATGCAAAAGCAGTCTCTTGTACATTTCAAATGTCAAACACGTATTTCTATTATGTCTATGCATTCGTGATTGGACACTGTCACTTTAAAAGGTTAATCACAGTGGATAATGCTGTCATGTGATCAAGGCAGGTGAACTGCCGAAATGCATCATGGCGGAGCTATTTTCTGAGCAATAAAAACAAAATAGCACATACTTTGGGTCCACTCTCGTTGGTCTCTAGTGTGGATGAGATCGTTTGAAGAGCGAGGTTTATATATATTAATATATATTTATATATATATTCACTGAAAAAACCATAGGTTTCAGGCCTGATATAATTAGGAATTAGCATTTAAAAAACCCTAGAAATTCACTGAAAAAACAATAGGTTTTAGGGGTGTTATAGTTAGCTGGACATTTATATATCCACGCATTCTTCAATGTAAATTGCTATATATATAATACATATTTAAAGAAAAAACCAAACCACATTCTCTGGTCGATGTCATCAGTGATGTCATTTGAGATGTCATCAGTGATGTCACTGACCATGTCATGAATGATGTAATATGTGACATCATCAGCAGTGGATTGCGAGCGCGCGAGATGTAGTTAGTACAACTAACTATATCAGAGGAATTTCAATGGTTTTGTTCGAGTGAAATGTCCAGCTAACTATAACACCCCTAAAATCTATTGTTTTTTCAGTGAATTTCAAAGGTTTTTTAAATGCTAATTCCTAACTATATCAGGCCTGAAACCTATGGTTTTTTCAGTGAAATTCAAAGGTTTTTTAAATGCTAATTCCTAACTATATCAGGCCTGAAACTTATGGGTTTTACAGTGAATTTCAAAGGTTTTTTAAATGCTAATTCCTAACTATATCAGGCCTGAAACCTATGTTTTTTTCAGTGAATTTCAAAGGTTTTGTAAATGACAATTTTTAATGTATTAATTGTTATAATGATTTTTTTAATACTTATTTACTACATTGTTTAAACTGTTTATTTTTAGATATTTAATTTTTTAAATTACATTATACATTACAATACAAAATATACTTTCTCAGAATGAATTACTTTAGTTTAAATACTTTGCAAATAGGCAATAGACTTTTAAGTACAGTAGTTACAGTTGTTGCAATGGGCAACACAATTTCAAACACAAAGCAACATTGAGCTCAATGTGAATTTATAGTCAAATGCAATTAGTTACTTTATGGATTACTTTTCTAACCACAGGACTGGATGCTAGATTCAGTCCTTGGACATCTCCTGTAAACAGTTGAGTATAAGCGTTTTGGTTACAGTAGTGATTTGTAAGGATTATTATTGTATTTTAAAAGTTGACACTTAGAAATTTTTTCAAATAGAATCACCAATGTTAAACTATGGCAGAAAATTCACTTAGCAGGTAAGTAGTGTTATCGTTACTTTTTCTTACTCAGTGGTGGATCCTGGATCCAGCACCGGTGAATCTCCTGTAAACAGTTGAAAGAATTTGTTTAAGTCATACAGACGATTTTTTAGGAATATTTTTAGTTTGTGAAAATAGACACTTAGAAACTTTTCTACTTAAAAGCACACAATGGAATTCTATGGAAAGAAATACAAGTTACTGGTAAGTACGCTCAGAATTACTTTTCAGGGTCAGTGCTGGTCTAAAAGATGCAGCATTGGTTTCTCTCCTGAGAACAGGTGAGTAAATCGGAATTCGTAGTTCGGCTGGTTTTAGAGGAATATTTGTACGTTTCAAAAATAGACACTTAGAAACTTTTCTGCTGAAAACCACACAATGGATTCCTATGGAAGGAAACACAAGTTACTGGTAAGTACGCTTAGAATTATTTTTCAGGGTCAGTGCTGGTCTAAAAGATGCAGCCCTGGGTTCTCTCCTGATAACAGGTGAGTAAATTAGAATTCGTAGTTCGGCTGATTTTAGAGGAATATTTGTACGTTCCAAAAATGGACACTTAGAAACTTTTCTGGTGAAAACCAAACAATGGATTCCTATGGAAGAAAATAAAAGTTACTGATAAGTATGCTTAGAATTACTTTTCAGGGTCAGTGCTGGTCTAAAAGATGCAGCCCTGGGTTCTCTCCTGATAACAGGTGAGTACATTGGAATTCGTAGTTCGGCTGATATTAGAGGAATATTTGTACATTTCAAAAATGGACACTTAGAAACTTTTCTGTTGAAAACCACACAATGGATTCTTATGGAAGGAAATACTAGTTACTGGTAAGTACGCTTAGAATTATTTTTCAGGGTCAGTGCTGGGCTAAACGATGCAGCCCTGGGTTCTCTCCTGATAACAGGTGAGTAAATTGGAATTCGTAGTTCGGCTGATTTTAGAGGAATATTTGTACGTTCCAAAAATGGACACTTAGAAACTTTTCTGGTGAAAACCACACAATGGATTCCTATGAAAGAAAATAAAAGTTACTGGTAAGTATGCTTAGAATTACTTTTCAGCGTCAGTGCTGGTCTAATAGATGCAGCCCTGGGTTTTCTCCTGATAACAGGTGAGTAAATCGGAATTCGTAGTTCGGCTGATTTTAGAGGAATATTTGTACAATGGTAAAGGAAGGGGGTGGGGCATGAGGTGACGTGTGCAAACACGCCCTATGGCGCATTTTAAGTTGGGGAATTAATTCCTCTTCAATCCTGCGGTCCCCTGGGGGCCAACTAGCCCACCAGGTACCTCCAGTAGGCGTCAGGGAGCTGCGTTGCAGAGCAGTGTTCAGAGGCCACGCCCCTTTTTACAACACTCTGCAACGCAGCTCTGTGGCGCTTCCTGGAGGTACCTGGTGGGCTAGTTAAAATTATTTTTTTAATTTTTAGGAGGGGGGGTGCGTGGCCCCCCTCCCGGGCCACTTCTGGCCCCGGGGACCCCATCCCCAGGGTCCTGGCCACCTCGTTGGGGACCATGGGGTGGTCCCCAATCCCCCCACGGTCCCAGCCGGCTCCCCGCTTCCTGCGGGAGCCGGCATTGCTTTTCCACATGGGGAGCAGCTAACATGCTGCTCCCCATGTGGAAAAGCATTCTGGTTTGCTTCATTGAAGTGAGAGCAGGTTTCCCTGCTCTCGCTTCAATGAAGCAAATCAGTTTGCCTGCGAGGCTCCCGCCCTGCCATTGCAAACAGCAGTGTCCCGGGGTTGGGCACCCCGGGACACTGCAGGAGCCGGCCCTGGGGGGTGGCGGTCCCCAGGGCCATCATTGGCTCCGGGGGGGCTGCGTGGCCCCCCTCCCACTTAATTTAAAGCCCCGGGGGTGGTGGTCCCCGGGGCTTGGGGGTCTGTGACGGACCCCCTATGTTAAATAATTAGTGCCCTAGGGAGGTGGTGGTCCCCGGGTCGTGTGGGGGGGCTCGAGCCCCCCTCCCCCCCCCCCCCCCACACAGGGTTTTTTGTTTTTTTTAAAAAAACAAGCCCAGGGGGTGGCGGTCCCCGGGGCTGCGGGGGGGCCATGAGCCCCCCCGCAGACATTGACATAAAGCCACGGGGGGGTGGTGGCCTTTGAGCCCCCCACTCATGCATAATAAAGCCCCGGGGGTGGTGGTCCTGGGGGCTGGTGGGGCTGAGAGCCCCCCTATAATTCAGATAAGCCCCGGGGGTGGCGGTCCCCGGGGCTGGGGGGCTCCCCTGGGCCCCCATTATAATATCATATTGCCCCCGGGACTTGGCCCCTCGGGGGCAAAATAAAAACGAAGCGCGGGAGGCCGCGCTTCGGTTTTTTTTCGGCAGCGGGATGCGCGGATCCTAAGCGCATCCCGCGATTTTAAAAGGTTTCGAGAAATATCAAAATTTACAGATATCAGTATTTGGGAATTCTGCCATCTGATTGGCTGAGGCGTTACAAGCTCGAGCTTGCTGTTTATTGGCTGCGAGCGCTGCGAGTGGTTGCAACTAGGAAGTGTTGGCCGCCATTTTGTGATTCCGTTGAAGCAAGTAAGGGGGAAAAAAGGGCAAAAAAAGTGGGAAAGAGGAGGGTAGGAACACTGTAACCTCTGTGGGGTGTTTAGGGTGTAGTGTAGATGGGGTGTGAAGCGCAGTATTCCCCCCCTAGCGGTGTGAAAGTGCTGGGCTATGGAAATTAAGTGAGGTATTGCCTAGAGTCTGATGGTGCTAAGGTGAGCTGCTGCAGAAGTAAGGGAATAAAGCGTGAGCCCAAATTGTGTGTCTTATGCTGAGAAGTCATGTGCCATATCTGCTGCACTACACCTGTGGAAGTAGTGTCAGCATGAGTTTATACCTACTAGGACGAACTACTGACCCGTACTGGTCTGAAAGTCCTGGGGTACGGGAAATATGTGAGGTATTGTGTACAGACTCATGCTGCTAAGCTAAGCTGCTGTCAGACTCGGGGATGAAAGCCTGAGTGCAAACAGTGTGTCATATGCTGTGAAGTCATGTGCTCTGGCTGCTGTGCCACATCTGTCCAAGTAGTGTCAGTATGTAGTTATACCTACTCGGAGAAACTTTTGTTTCGAACATTGTAACTTGTGTATGGTGCTTAGGGGGTGTTATACAGGGAGTGTGAAGGTAAATTTGCGTGTATCAAATCAATTCGGTATTTGTAAAGCGCAAACTACTCTCCCCTATGGGGGAATAGAGGTGGTGACCAAAGTGAGAGCTCTGTGCTGCAAAGTCAGATGGTCTGGCCGCTGCATCACAGAGGTGTGGAGAATACATTTTGGTGAGGGTGTGGGAGTTGCCATTATCTGGCCCTAAAATAGCGGGCCTAAGATGTCAGTTATAGCGTGGCGCTAAAAAGAGCCCTTGTGTTGATTAGTTGGAGCTACATATAAGTGCGGATGCACAGCCTCAAGTTATTCAGGAAAACTCGATTTCCTTGATCTGTGAAGTGTACTCCATCACTTCTGTAGATATCAGCCATATCAAAAGGTATGTTGTTGCTGTAGATGGACCCCATTTTGTGGTCTTTGAGGTATGCAGACACAGCTTTGTTGAGTTTCTTCCGAGATTTTTCAATCTGAGGACAAAATTGTTTTGACCATTTCCACTTCTGTTTTTGGCATATATTGGAATATACAAAGACAGTTTGAGGGAAAAGTAACATCAATTGTCCAAAGGTGTCCTTCATAAGCATTTCCAAACCTACCCCAGTCAATGTGCCTAGGTCGTTTCCATCACAGTGCACAATCATGAGGTCAGGGTGTTGGAGATGCAAACAGGTTTTAACCAAAGGCAACAATTGGTGCCACTTCAATCCTCTCTATGCAAACCATTTAATGTCCACATTTTGTAAACCTAGGTCTAAGTCAATACGACTCTGTTCTGCATACCTTTTGCACCAGAAAATATAGCTATGTCCTACGATCCACACAAGCATTTTGAAGGTATGGGTGGAAGGTATGGAAAGATGTATGTAGCTCATGCAGTTCCTTGGTAGAATAAGAGATATGTTTAAAGATGGGGAACTACTTTTTATTGCCATACAAAACGATACGTGATTGGCAGACGAAAAGCATTCTTTTTTAAAAGTAGGGTGCACATTCGTTTTGTGGAAAAGCATCTTTGTGATTGGTTAAGAAAAAGCAGTTTCACCGTGGAATACATATCATAGGATAAAAGTTGTCAACTCAATCACACCTGCTACTTGCATTTGGAAGGCACTGTTCGAACTTAAAACAATTGTGAACTTTTAACCTGCACGTGCCGTTAAATGTTCGAGAAAATGTTGCAAAAAAATATGGTTAAGTTTAAAAAGATTGATGAACTTTTAACCTGCACGTGTTGTAGAATGATCTAGAAAGTGTGTTGATAGAATGCGTTGCACTTGTGACTTCTATGTGTCCTTGAATTTTAAATGGAACATTTTCAAAAAAACAAGAGAGAGAAGTTTTGATACCTAAAAGAATCAAGGAACTATTCTAATTTGTTCTTTACATGTATGTATGTGTGTAGCAACAAAATTATAGACAGAACAGCACCAGGAAGAGGAAGAAGCAGGGAGTGGGGTGATGGGGAGATGGGCAGAATGGCAGACATGCACAATTAAGTGTAGCACAATTATAGACAAACAATGGCCAAAATGAAATACACCAACAAGGAGCACAAGTCACACAACTCGCCAACATCACACCAGTGAACGAGCATAGAAGTGAAAACCACGCTGCATTCATTGAGGATATGTACAAAGGTGGGTCGTTGGTGTTGTGGGATGTCTGCGACCGTGGTCATCATGGATGAGATGCCCAGTATGTTCACTGTCTGTTACATTGCAAACAGCTGCTCCTCCCTCCCACGAGCTGCCACACTTTTGTACGGTGCGGTGTTGTATCTTGTGCACTCATACAGCACACCATTGTAATGCCTATTTGCGCATGTGCTGCTGCATTCCAACTACACCAGCACAGTGTCGTTCGGAGGTGGTGCATGCCACTTTACAACATTGACTGCTGCGGCCCTTGTGGCAGGCCACACCAGAACACAGAGACACACTTACCGCACTTCCTGTACACGGAGATGTCCAAGACACCCCGTTCCCGTTGTTGGATAGGCACACCCCTGCGCTGACCTGTGTACTCCAGACCAGCACACGCCGGTTGTGCATGCAGGAGGATGCGTGCATAGCTACATGTCCAGGCTCACTGCCAACGCTGAGGTGATAGCACACTGTGATGTTGCAGGGCTGGTGCCTATCATGCCAAGATAATGACCAGAGGGACACACTTGCTCAGATGCAGGTTTGGGGGGCGTTGGCAGTCCCGGAGTTGTTCCGAAGAGTCTTGGGGCCCTCATGGGTATCCCTGTATCATGCTCATTTATTCAATGGCACCTTTGGGTGTTCTGTTGTGGCTCTTGGCTGTGTTCTCTTTCATGGTGTAGGTAGTCATCCTGCTTAACACCATCAGAAAGCAGGTGTAAAATCCCTGGTGCTAATGTGGCTTATCGCCGGAATTTGTTTTGCATTGCAGTTGGTGTGAAAGTTGTGATGTGATTTTTTGGGTGTGCAGGACAATATACGAACTTGGCAGTGTATCTCGTCAAGATCCAGCACCTGAGGCCTGATTCCCAATCAATATAAATACAATGAGGTTTTGTAAATGAAGTGCAGCCACTACGTCAGTGCAATTCAATATAGGATTTAAGCATTTAGAATAAATCTCAAAGGTGCACCTCGTGTCTTTTTGCACGGGAACGGCTAGTCTGCATTTCATTATCAGCACTTTAATGGAAGTAAAGTTGAGATAAATCTAACACACTATTCAGAAGTTGGTGGAAACAGCAGACATCACCAGTATTCCCACGATAAGTCCTACAAAATTTAAGACCATGGTGGACTTCATCAAATAACAGTAATAAGAACAAGAAAGAGTTACACAGCAGTTAAGAAAACAACCAGAAACATTATATAAAAAAATTCAAACTTTCTTTTTTTATTAACATATATGAACGATAAAGTCATAAACAAAATTTATAAGAAAAAATACAAAATAACAAGGTGGAACACTGCTGTGGGGGCCATGGATGTGGACGACAGAGCCTGGAAAATAAAGCACAAAATAAGGACGTGTGTAATGCTCATATCAAAGGAGAGAGACATAGAGAAAAAGAGTAGGAAAAAAAAGCCAGTGAGAAAAAGGGAGGGAAGGAAAGAAAGGGAGTGAGAAAGGGAGGAGGAAGAGAGAGTTAGAGAGATAGAAGGAAAAGAAGGGAGAAAGAGAGAGAGAGAGGGGGAGAGGGAGAGGGAGAGAGAGAGAGAGAGAGAGAGATAGAGAGAGAGAGAGAGATACTGCTGCCCTTGTGTATCCATGAGCAAATAATTAACTGGTGCCGCCGGAGTGTGCAGCAGTGGGCATTCCACATCGCCGTCAAAACTCCGCACATCCCAGATATGTCGCTGAGTCTTGAGTCCTGAATGGCGGAGACCACATCAGGTGCTTGGAGGATCGCACAGATGTCGCTGAGTCCTGAGTCATGAATGGCAGAGACCACATCATCTTCTCCACGGCCCGGCAGATCTCTAACATGTCGCTGAGTCCTGAGTCATCAATGGCAGAGACCACATCAGCTTTTAGGGCCGCTAAGCCTGTGGAAGTTACGTTTGTGCCACGTGGTGGTGGGCCCCTGATGGCCATATGAGCTTCGGGTGGCACTAAACCTGTGCATCTGAAGTCCGCACCAAGGAGGTGGTAGGCCCCTGAGGGTTATACAGATTAGGGTGCGAGTAACATTCTGCGGAAGTTTTGAAAGACTCTTTATGGTTGAGACACGTGGAGCGTCTGGCATCTAGTCAGCACCGGCAATAAAGGATATGACGTTGTCGATATATTATATTTGCATGGTCACATGGCCTGTGACGCATGTGCCGGACGGTTGTGGTGTGTGTGCAAACCTGACCTGAGGCAGTGGGTGGGAGATGTGGAGAACTAGACCACTGACCTGCACATCAACAGCGAGTACGCCTGCGACAGGTAGCTATGTGGGGCCATAGTCGGAAAGTAATCTGAGTGGCGTGGCATGGCGTACGATGGAACAGGGCAGGGGTAGCTACAATGGCACGGACGGCTCGTAGTACTGCATCTGTGAGTGGAGTAGACAGGCCGCAGTTGTCCCTCTGCGAGCCTGGGTGCTAACTGTTCATAACTCACACTACATAAGTATTGAAAAATCATTTTGTGATTCAGTCCGTCAGGTGGCATTTGTCTGAGGTATTTGTGAAAACATATCGGAGTTCTTTCTGTGATAGATACCCCTTTGACGCTGCCTCTCCCCACATCAGCAGGTAACGCACCCTCTTCCCACATTACCATCATACCCCCAACAACCTTCTTGGGCCCGGAAGTGTCCCTGTGCGGTTGGACAAAGAAGAGTTTTAGACATGTATAGATTTACATATAAAAAAATGTTTTTAAAGAAATGAACAACAAATAAGACTGAAGGGAGTCTGGTGCTGTGGTCGCTGGCACGAAGTTGGGGTGACTGCCATTCAGGATTCAGGACACAGTTACACATTTGGGATTGGTTTGTGTTAAAGAGGGTTAGTGGCATGACGTGCTGTTGGCCTTGCATATGGAAATATGCCTCACTGATCAGAGGGAGTCTGGTGCTGTGGTCGCTGCCACGGACTTGGGGTGACTACCATTCAGGACTCAGGACACAGTTACACACGTGCGATCGGCTTGTGTTAAAGAGGGTTAGTGGGACTAGGTGTCGCCGGCCTTGCATATCGAAATATGCCTCACAAATCGAAGGGAGTATGTTGTGTGGTTGCTGCCTCGGACTTGGGCTCACTGCCATTTAGCACTCAGGACACAGTTACACATGTGGGATCGGCTTCTGTTAAAGAGGGTTAGTGGCACCAGAAGTATTGAGAGTGTATGAGCCTGTGATGATGCTTGGTGTGGACGGGCCACACTGGGAACAAAGTGTCTTGGCTATAGGGCTGCGTCATGTTGAATCACGACTCTATCTGAATTGTGAGGCCTGCTGATCGTAGTGTAGGCCAGAGGTAGTGGTGAGCAAGGGACCACAGCCACGTGCATACGTTGGTGGCGTCACTGGCCTGCATAGTGCAGGTTCAGTGGCACCAATTGTCGCCAGTCTTCAATTGAAAATACTCCTCACTAATCGAAGGGAGTGTGGTGGTGTGGTCGCTGTCATGAAGTTTTGGGTCACTGCATATGGAAATATGTCTAACTGATCAAAGAGAGTTTGCTGCTGTGGTGGCTGCCATGGATTTGGGGTCACTGCCATTCAGAACTCAGGATACAGTTACACATGTGGGATCGGCTTGTGTTGGACAGTGTTAGTTGGCACCACGTGTCCTAAATTCAAATTGCGATATCTGATGCCCGCAGAATAGACTGCTGAGTGTTCGTTTGTACTTGAAAATGAATTTGGCGATTGTACTAAAGGTAAACTGATATAAAAAATGTTTAAGAAGAAAGGATACTAAAAGGATATTATGTAGATTTGAGGCCTGTAATAGTTACTTGCCTAGTGACTCTGTAGTTAATGAATGAAGAAATAATTTGCATTGGGAGCCCTAGTGAGTGCAGTGTAGGTGTATGATGAAAAGATGAAATAAGTATAGAATACACTGACAAAGTGTTGTATTTTCTGAGTACAATCTTGTTGTTAGAAATTAGCATTTAAAAATGGAATTGCGAGCTGTACTGCCTGCAGTGTAGACTGCTATTCCATTTTAGTTTCCATTTAAAGATTAATTTGGTCATTGTAGTAAAGCTATAACTGATATAAAAAAAAGTTCTTGAAGCAAGGATACTAAAAGGATAATATGTAGGGTGTTGGACTGTGATACTTACTTGCCTACTGGAGTCTGTAGTTGCATATGGAAATACCCCTCACTGATGAAAGGGAGTGTGGTGGTACGGAGGTGGGTCGACTGCTATTCAGGACACAGTTACACATGTGGGATCGGCTGTGTTGAACAGGGTTAGCGGTAGTACATGGATGTATGTCGTTACAACGCACACTTTTACAACGCATGCACTTACAACGCATTTTTTACAATGCAACATCCACTACAACGCATTCCATTACAACGCAGCACACTACAACGCATTTTTAAAAACTACCTTTACAACGCATTCCATTACAACGCATACTACCTTTACAACGCATACCATTACAACGCATAATATTACATTGGATTTAAGGTAAGTATTGGATAGTATAGGGGTAAAAATTACTATTCTTACTCCAGGGGGTGCAACAGTAGGGTAAGTGTTGGATAGTATAGGGGTAAAAATTACTATTCTAACTCCAGGGGGTGCAACAGTAGAGCAAGTGTTGGATAGTATAAGGGTAAAAATTACTATTTCTAACTCCAGGGGGTGCAACAGTAGGGCAAGTGTCGGATAGTATAGGGGTAAAAATTACTATTCTAACTCCAGGGGGTGCAACAGTAGGGTAAGTGTTGGATAGTATAGGGGTAAAAATTACTATTCTAACTCCAGGGGGTGCAACAGTAGGGTAAGTGTTGGATAGTATAGGGGTAAAAAATACTATTCTAACTCCAGGGGGTGCAACAGTAGGGCAAGTGTTGGATAGTATAGGGGTAAAAATTACTATTCTAACTCCAGGGGGTGCAACAGTAGGGCAAGTGTTGGATAGTATAGGGGTAAAAATTACTATTCTAACTCCAGGGGGTGCAACAGTAGGGCAAGTGTTGGATAGTATAGGGGTAAAAATTACTATTCTAACTCCAGGGGTGCAACAGTAGGGCAAGTGTTGGATAGTATAGGGGTAAAAATTACTATTCTAACTCCAGGGGGTGCAACAGTAGGGCAAGTGTTGGATAGCATAGGGGTAAAAATTACTATTCTAACTCCAGGGGGTGCAACAGTAGGGCAAGTGTTGGATAGTATAGGGGTAAAAATTACTATTCTAACTCCAGGGGGTGCAACAGTAGGGCAATTGTTGGATAGTATAGGGGTAAAAATTACTATTCTAACTCCAGGGGGTGCAACAGTAGGGCAAGTGTTGGATAGTATAGGGGTAAAAATTACTATTCTAACTCCAGGGGGTGCAACAGTAGGGTAAGTGTTGGATAGTGTTGGGGTTTTAATGTAATATTATGCGTTGTAATGGTATGCGTTGTAAAGGTAGTATGCGTTGTAATGGAATGCGTTGTAAAGGTAGTTTTTAAAAATGCGCTGTAGTGTCCTGCGTTGTAATGGAATGCGTTGTAGTGGATGTTGCGTTGTAAAAAATGCGTTGTAAGTGTAGTGCGTTGTAAAAGTTGCGTTGTAAAGGTTATATACCGTAGTACATCTACATTCCTAGTTTGAATTCTATAATGAGTACGTAGGCAATAAATATAAACATAGTTGGGATTTTCACTAGAAACTACTTTAAACTATGTTATTTCTTTTTCAAACTTCACAACAGTATTATCTTCCATTTGTTGATCAACACCTAGACATATCCAACTGTTATTTTCTGTACAGTTCTCTTGACTAGCAAAGAAACGTAAGTCTATATCATCACAAATTTGTTTTATAACATTTATATTAAAACTCGATTTTGTGCCACAGGAAAACCTAGACTTATCCCGATGGTTCCTGTTGACTTTGAATATAAACTTGCAGATGTCTATCGATCTGAACATTGGTAGGATCCAATTTCTCGATGTGAAAGTATCTTCAAACTGAAGCTGTACGTTTTTTTCGTTAAGTGTCTTCTCCTGTGAAATTTCTTCCCACATTTCTTTCAATTCTGTCTTCTCAGAGTTGGTAATATATGACGTGACATAGTGAGAAACAGCAATTGAGTAATGGGCATCATAGTGTATGTTCATATTTGCATTTCACATGTTCAAAATCTCGGTATTGTAATCATTATTGTACTTCGATGCTTCTGTTCTTTTTAAATTATAAGTATTTTTGGGTGATTTTCGAGTGATGGTATGTCTCATTGCTGACATAAAACTGTTCACTCTTCCTTTGGAAATTACTGGACGTGGAAAGGCAAATCAAAAGTTTATGTAAAATGTATCTTTTGCGTTATGTTTTCGTCGGCAATACTTTCCACATTGTTGACTTTGATATGCAAAAACGCCACACTAATCGAAGGGAGTCTGGTGCTGTGGTCACTGGCAAGTTGGGGGTCACTGCCATTCAGGACTCAGAACACAGTTTCCAGTAGATAGTTATAGTTAGGACCATGTTTCCATAGGAAAAGCATTTTTTCATGTGCTTATAACTTTGGCGTCATTTGACTAATTTTTAAGAAATTTTCCAGAAAGTTTCTATTTTTGATCAGCTCTAATCTTGAAAGTTTGGGGGTGATTGGTCAAGGGAGGAGCTGAGAAAAAAGGGGGGTCCCAAAACATGTTTTCTGAATGCATTTTCCATAGGAAACTTTAGACAAGGCCACAAGTCAAACTGCTGAACGGAATTATGCCAAATTTGGCAGGGAGAAAGGCCTTGGTCCAGAAAGAACGCTTTTGTTTAAATGGTATAAATCCATTCAGTAGTTTTTGAGAAAATCGAATTTGACAGATATCGATATTTGGGAATTCTGACATCTGATTGGCTGAGGGGTTACGAGCACGAGCTTGCGGCTGATTGGCTGTGACCGGTTGAAACTAGGAAGTGTTGGCAGCCAATTGTGATTCAGTCCATCAGCTTACATCTCTCCGTCTACAAGCCACCGGGTCCGTAGTTCTACCTCTGCGAGACAACACTGAAAATATACCGCAGCTTAGTCTGTGCGAGATACCCCTTTCAAAGTCCTTCTCCCCACATCACGGCTCGAAGCTTGCTCACCACATCACAGTAAACCAGGACATCGGTATGTTGTGGTGTACCAAAAACACGCCTCAATGCACAGAAACTCCTATCCGGCTAGCTATAGTATCTTATTCGTTCTCCGTACTACAGCGGAGCTACGAATGATTAGATATCCTAGAACAATGTGACTCAGGTCGTCTCAGAATTCATGG
Organism: Triturus cristatus; assembly: GCF_964204655.1. NCBI lineage: Eukaryota > Metazoa > Chordata > Amphibia > Caudata > Salamandridae > Triturus > Triturus cristatus. Next base: position 902,080,265 of record NC_140583.1, read on the forward strand.
GAATAAGACACTCTTTCATTTAGACACTCATACCTGTTCACAATGTGAGTAACCAGAGACTTTGTATAGTTTAAAATGTTTATTTCAACTAACGAGCTCTGTAATGTAGTACACGTGCTAAGGTGAGGAAAGAAATGTATGTAAACAATACAATCAGCATAGTTTCAATTGCATAAAGTATGAATGGGGAAAGTATATTATAATGTCAGTGGATTAAGCCATATAGTGCTTAACACCCGCCCCATGCTACGATCTATGTTTATTATATCAGTGGACGACCTCTGGCTCATTTGTTCTCCCTACTACAGCGGTGCTACGAATCATTAGATATTCTAGAACAATGCGACTCAGGTCCTCTCAGAATTCATGGGAAGAAGACACTCTTTTGCTTAGACAATCATACCTATTCACAATGTGAGTAACCAGAGACTTTGTGTAGTTTAAAATGTTTATTCCAACTAACAAGCTCTATAATGTAGTACACGTGCTAAGGTGAGGAAAGAAATGCATGTAAACAATACAATCAGCATAGTTTAAATTGCATAAAGTACGAATGGGGAAAGTATATTATAATGTCAGTGGATTAAGCCATATAGCGCTTACCACCCTCCCCATGCTACGAGCTATGTTTATTATATCAGTGGAAGACCTCTGGGCTTGGACAGCGGAACCCCCTACCTCAAGTCTTATATGATAGGATTTACAATTCCAGACAATCACAGCTATTCCTCGGGGAAGATTGTTCTCCAAGTGTGTGTAATTTGCATCCTGTGCAATATTAAAAGCACTCGAAATTTCAGAAGCAGAGGTCTGTTCCATGTTATGTCTATATGTCTATATGTGCGTGGGACGGGTCAAAGCTGAATAACCTGCAATGTTGTTTTCTGCTCCTGACCACGGCGTACAGACGAGAACTCAGTGCAAAGCAGAAATAGTGAAAGGCAGACAGTTCCCATGCGAAGCAGCGAAAACAGAAGTGTTTACGAGAACCAATGCATTTAGAGTCGTATGGAAAATGTGGCTAAAATGGCTGTGATGCAAGGTATGAACTCATGCTAACTTAGCAATGTTCGTTGGCACCTCCTAACCCCCACGACACCCTCCCCATTGCGGTACAAAAGGGGGTGGTGATGGACGGAACATCAGAACCAATCAAACACTCGCACCCAGTCAACAGATCTGGGTTTGACCCATCACCGTTCTTTAGCCCACTCTGCCACCTCAGTTCAGACATGGCCAAATCAGTCTGACCCTGTGCCTCATGGGAACAGTCTAGTCCGAACTGCCAAGCCATGCCTTCCCTGGACCGGAAACAAGCTTCCTAGGACCGGTTTCTGGCATTTCAGCCGTCTTCAGCCAGGCTTGCTTGAATCCAGTGGCAAAGTAAGCAAGGGACTCACGTCTGAGCATACCCTGCCAAATTATGGCGAACAAAGCGGTACAAAAGGGGGTGGTGATGGACGGAGCATCAGAACCAATCAAACACTCACACCCAGTCAACAGATCTGGGTTTGATCCATCACCGTTCTTTAGCCCACTCTGCCACCCCAGTTCAGACATGGCCTGTGCCTCATGGGAACAGTCCAGCCCGAACTGCCAAGCCATGCCTTCCCTGGACCGAAAACAAGCTTCCTAGGACCGGTTTCTTGCATTTCAGCCATCTTCAGCCAGGCTTGCTTGAATCCAGTGGCAAAGTGAGCAAGGGACTCATGTCTGAGCATACCCTGCCAACTTATGGAGAACAAAGCGGTACAAAACCGGTCCTAGGAAGCTTGTTTCCGGTCCAGGGAAGACATGGATTGGCAGTTTGGGCTGAACTGTTCCCATGAGGCACAGGGTCAGACTGATTTGCATATGGCCATGTCTGAACTGGGGTGGCAGAGTGGGCTAAAGAAAGGTGACGGATCAAACCCAGATCTGTTGACTGGGTGTGAGTGTTTGATTGGTTCTGATGCTGCGTCCATCACCACCCCCTTTTGTACCACCCTCCCCTTTGGGCGGTCCTACGCACAGTGAGTAAAGTAGAACCCAAAAAGTCTGAGCCAAGAAGAGCAGATATCCAATATAGGAAAATGAAGTAGACGAAGAATGTCAAAAGGTTTGAAAAGAGAAAAATGTAATAATACCATGGTGAGAGAGAATTTTTTTTTATTTTTTAAACCATTTGGCAACGCCAAATTAATCCATCAGTGTGTATGAGAAGTAAGTTGAAACAGCTTCCAACAGGAAATCATTATTTTTGTCTGAAAAAGTAGACGCCATCCAATTCAGCAATTCGAAGGAGCAAACGTGCTCATTGGTTATTGGTGCTTCCAAGACCATAGCAGGGCAACTTGCTTGGTACTCGATGTAACTCCGTTGCAGGAAATCATTAGGGGTGGGCGGAATTTGCGGAATTAACCTTCGCAAATTATCGCGAGAATGTTTAAAATTATCGCAAACAAGCAGAAATATCGCGAAGATGCGGAAGTTTTTTTCCGGCATGTTCGCGAGATTTTCTGCATGGTTGCGGGTCGCCAACTTACCCATGTGGTTGCTTGCGGGCGCGGCCATCTTGTTTTGAGTTGTTCTCGCGGTGCATGATCGCGAGAAGAAAGACGTGATCGCGCGACGCATGACGTCACTGCGGGCGCGAACTGTCGCGAGACAGCGCAAATGGCTAAAAACAATACAACATCTCATGGAGAACGCGACCGGATCAAGAAAACTTGTCGGCGAACGCAGGGATTCAGGTAAGGCGATCGCGCGCGCGCGAGAATGTATCATTTTACAGCGCGAGCAAGAAACAAATTATCGCCAAGCTGCGGAAACCGGAATTTTTGACATTTTCGCGCTCTCCGCAGAACGCAAAAATGTCAAATTATCGCAATTTCCGCGAACGGAACGAAATTTTTGCCCAGGCCTAGAAATCATGTGCAGCTGTACATAAATCCCACTGAGCTAGCACAGCAAGTGCAGCAGCACATGCCATGAAACCAATACCGGAACATTCACGCTCATGATTCACCAAAGGGTTCATCAGGAAAGGAAAATCCGGGTCAGGCGACACTGTGTTTGTGAGGCATAGATCCAACGCCCATTGGAAGGGACAGGACATGCATGAGAACACTGGTTGGACGCAAGTATACCAGGGATAGCGGAAAGACAAATTGCAAGCCATGCTGAGAGTGGCTAGCGGCAAGGTACCATAACAGTCAAGCATGCGGTTGCAAAGTAGCTTTAGTAGGGCTGGGTTGTGAACGAGCACAGGTGGAGCAGCCATTTCTGAGCATGCAGATCAAGAGGAAAAGTCCAGCATCCAAAGCTAGTCGAAGTGGCAACCCACTGAAAACACTATGTTGGCCACCTGCAGGACATAAGTTTCACGGTCTGAAGTGAGAGAAACTTCTTTCTGGGACAATAAGGCTCTTATTTGGCTCAGCTTGCCGAACTCTGCCTTCAAGATCAGAATGGAAGGCCAAATCGAAGTATCAAAACTCCCCTGTGAGGGAGGAAACAGCATGATTTTACAGCAAACTGCATGTTGTGACACAGTCACAACGTTACAAATAACTTTTAAGATGCCGCAGCATTTTTCATTATTCACGAAAAAATAACTGCCATTACACAACATTGTTTCGTCTGTTGTTGATATTGTACAGGATGATGTATCTGTGTTGTATCATGGTCAGAACCAATTGCGGCTTGCGGCTATGCCTTTAGAAACCAGTCCATCGGCTTGCAGTTCTGCACCAGTGAGCCGTCGGGCCCACAGCTCTACCTCTGCGAGCCAGCCCGTTAGCTTGTAGCTGTGTCTCTGCTAGCAGGCCCGTTGGCCCATTGCTCTTCCTCTGCGAGTCAGTCTGTCGGCTCGCAGCTCGGGCCCTCAGCTCTACCTCTGCGAGCCAGCCCGTTTGCTTGTAGCTGTTTCTCTGCTAGCAGGCCCGTTGCTCTCCCTCTGCGAGTCAGACCACAGCTGTCCCTCTGCGAGCCAATACGCTGCTGTGCCTTTGCGAGCCGATGGCTCCTAGCTCTTCCTCTGCGAGCCGATATATATGTTCACTGAAAAACACATAGGTTTTACAGACGTTATAGTTAGAAATTAGCATTTAAAAAACCTTTGAAATTCACTGAAAAAACCTTAGGTTTTACAAACGTTATAGTCTATTATAACCTTTGATACATCCACTGTAAAATACAGACAATCATTTTCGAAATTGTTAACACACCAATACTAGTTACTACATACGCACTCACTGATTGCTAGGTCTAGACACACACACCTACTCATTCATCCATACAATCACTCATACACGCCGTCACTCATGAATACAATACTATCATATGCACTCATAGACCTATACAGGCAATCACACAGCGCTACTCATCCATGCAGTTACTCACACACCCACTTAGTCATGCAAAGAGTCCCATTTACCCACCTATACAATTATATACACACCACCTCACTTATTCATACAGATAGTAACGCACACTTACTCTCTTATATAATCACTGATACAAGTACACACTCATCCATACAGCCACTGTCAGAATCCCTCACTCTCACATATAGTTGTTTATATACACCATCACTCACATATACTGCCTTTAACATATGTAGTTACTTGGATATGTACCACTGAGACATCCATTCATTCACCAACACACTCACCAACCCAGACAGCTGTTTCCATATGCACTCTTGAACCCATACACCCAGTGAATCAACCATTCACACATCTATGCACAGAGTCACACACCTCCCACTCACCCACACACACACTCAGTCTCCTATACAAACACTCAGGCAAACAAACAATAACCCATTTAGACACTCATGTACCTACTAACCAACCCATGTAGCAGTTTACACAACAACAGACAGACTGATACAGACATTCACACAGTTTAGTCACTAACTGATGCATTCAGTAAGACACGTTTTATCACTCACTTATACAATCACACACCTGCTAAATCGTCCATACAGAAACTTATATACCCACTCATTCTTCAATACACCTTGGCATGTATATAAAACATATTTAAACTTTACAGACCCACACAGTCACTGCAAGATGTCATCAGTGATGTCATCAGTGATGTCATTTGAGATGTCATCAGTGATGTCACCGACCATGCCATGAATGATGTAATATGTGACTTCATGTGCAGTGCATTTTGGGGGCGAGAGTTATAGTTAGCTGAACTAAATATAACGGTGCAATTTCTCTGGTTTTGTACGTGTGAAAGTCCAGCTAACTATAACGCCCCTGAAACCTATGGTTTTTTCAGTGAAAAAAAAAAAATATATATATATATATATATATATATATATAGATATGTGTCCGAAGCAATCAGCGCAGTGAACCCCAGTAAAGAGAACTCACCGTGGTCCCTTGGACCTTACCAAAGGATTTTAATGCTGAAACATTGATAAAAGTGACCGGACCCCACTTAGGGATTATTGTATAATCATGGACTACGTGTCCCATCATGCTATGCGCCCTAATCACCTGGCGAAACCTACTATAGGTTGATGAAATGATTAAAAGGCACTGAAATCAAAGAAGGCCTTACCTGCACTTTTGTGACAGAGAAGCCTATGAGGAAGAGGCGTCCATGCCTCGAAACGCGTCAGGCTTGAAAACTCAGAACCGAGCAACTACGGAGAGATATATTGACAGACCGGATGGTGGGTGAACTGCTGTGTGCCTTCTTGGAGCTCAAGGGCGTTTGTCGATTAAAATTACTACACGGCGTGCCCCGCCGTGAAGAGGAGCACCATCTTATGTGAATTGAGAGGCTGTGCACGGAACTGTGTCCGAAGCAATCAGCGCAGTGAACCCCAGTAAAGAGAACTCACCGTGGTCCCTTGGACCTTACCAAAGGATTTTAATGCTGAAACATTGATAAAAGTGACCGGACCCCTCTTAGGGATTATTGTATAATCATGGACTACGTGTCCCATCATGCTATGCGCCTTAATCACCTGGCGAAACCTACTATAGGTTGATGAAATGATTAAAAGGCACTGAAATCAAAGAAGGCCTTACCTGCACAATTGTCACAGAGAAGCCTATGAGGAAGAGGCGTCCATGCCTCGAAACGCGTCAGGCTTGAAAACTCAGAACCGAGCAACTACGGAGAGTTATATTGACAGACCGGATGGTGGGTGAACTGCTGTGTGCCTTCTTGGAGCTCAAGGGCGTTTGTCGATTAAAATTACTACACGGCGTGCCCCGCCGTGAAGAGGAGTACCATCTTATGTGAATTGAGAGGCTGTGCACGGAACTGTGTCCGAAGCAATCAGCGCAGTGAACCCCAGTAAAGAGAACTCACCGTGGTCACTTGGACCTTACCAAAGGATTTTAATGCTGAAACATTGATAAAAGTGACCGGACCCCACTTAGGGATTATTGTATAATCATGGACTACGTGTCCGATCATGCTATGCGCCTTAATCACCTGGCGAAACCTACTATATGTTGATGAAATGATTAAAAGGCACTGAAATCAAAGAAGGCCTTACCTGCACTTTTGACACAGAGAAGCCTATGAGGAAGATGCGTCCATGCCTCGAAACGCGTCAGGCTTGAAAACTCAGAACCGAGCAACTACGGAGAGTTATATTGACAGACCGGATGGTGGGTGAACTGCTGTGTGCCTTCTTGGAGCTCAAGGGCGTTTGTCGATTAAAATTACTACACGGAGTGCCCCGCCGTGAAGAGGAGCACCATCTTATGTGAATTGAGAGGCTGTGCACGGAACTGTGTCCGAAGCAATCAGCGCAGTGAACCCCAGTAAAGAGAACTCACCGTGGTCCCTTGGACCTTACCAAAGGATTTTAATGCTGAAACATTGATAAAAGTGACCGGACCCCACTTAGGGATTATTGTATAATCATGGACTACGTGTCCCATCATGCTATGTGCCTTAATCACCTGGCGAAACCTACTATAGGTTGATGAAATGATTAAAAGGCACTGAAATCAAAGAAGGCCTTACCTGCACTTTTGTCACAGAGAAGCCTAAGAGGAAGAGGCGTCCATGCCTCGAAACGCGTCAGGCTTGAAAACTCAGAACCGAGCAACTACGGAGAGTTATATTGACAGACCGGATGGTGGGTGAACTGCTGTGGGCCTTCTTGGAGCTCAAGGGCGTTTGTCGATTAAAATTACTACACGGCGTGCCCCGCCATGAAGAGGAGCACCATCTTATGTGAATTGAGAGGCTGTGCACGGAACTGTGTCCAAAGCAATCAGCGCAGTGAACCCCAGTAAAGAGAACTCACCGTGGTCCCTTGGACGTTACCAAAGGATTTTAATGCTGAAACATTGATAAAAGTGACCGAACCCCACTTAGGGATTATTGTATAATCATGGACTACGTGTCCCATCATGCTATGCGCCTTAATCACCTGACGAAACCTACTATAGGTTGATGAAATGATTAAAAGGCACTGAAATCAAAGAAGGCCTTTCTTGCACTTTTGTCACAGAGAAGCCTATGAGGAAGAGGCGTCCATGCCTCGAAACGCGCCAGGCTTGAAAACTCAGAACCGAGCAACTACGGAGAGTTATATTGACAGACCGGATGGTGGGTGAACTGCTGTGTGCCTTCTTGGAGCTCAAGGGCGTTTGTCGATTAAAAATATATATAGATATATATAGATATATTATCTACTGGCGGTGGTCGCCAGTAGATAGTTATAGTGAGGACCGTGTTTCCATAGGAAATCCGCAACATTCTATTTGGAATAACTTTGGCGCCGGTTGACGAATCCTCGTGAAATTTTTAAAATAGGTGGGGCGCTCCGCTCCGCTCCTACCCTGAAAGTCTCGGGGGGATTCGTCAAGCGGGGGCTGAGAAAAAAGGGGGGTCCCAAAACGCGTTTTCCCCATGCAATTTTCCATAGGGACCTTTAGTCCAAGGTACAGCCCGAACGGCTGAACAGAATTACTTGAAATTTGGCAGAGAGGTAGTCCTCAGCTCAGGGAAGTGCCTTTTGCAGGTCTGGTGTCAATCTGTTCAGTAGTTCCTGAGAAAATCAAAAGTAAAATCATATATATATGTGGGCGGAGCCTAACCACACATCTCATCCTGAGATCTGATTGGCTGTCAGCACTTCATCCAAGAAGTGTTGGCAGCCATCTTGGGACCAATATACATGATAGCACCTCATTAAAAAGCATTGCAGTTAATAGAAGGTTTTAAGACTTTAGTTACATTATAAATCATTTGTTGATGGTACCATACTCATTTTAGGAATTGTGGTATGTTCTAAGGTGATTTCACCATGTGAAAAAGCCTTCTGCTGGGATATCATGATTGAGAGAAAAATATTTTCTCATGCTTTTCCCACAGAGGTTTGGAAGGTGATCTATAAGCTAAACTGAGAGCTTATTTTCTGTAAATTCACATTATCTTTCTCAGTCATGTGAGAATGAAGTCTGACATTCTCAGTAAAACATGTACATCCAACAAGGGCAGAGACTGTCAGTTGATTCCTTTGTGTTCTCCTGCAGCTTCCCAGAGTGTTCCAAAGAACAACTAGAGCGCTAACAGTCCTACTTATGATAAACGTATGGCAAACCTGAAGACATCTTGCTTGGATTAAAGTGGTAACTCTTAAAACATTTAATTTAAAAAGGAACAAAATGAGGGGGTTCATTTCTCCATAAAAAGTATGATTAGTGCTGCAGAAAGAAAAATTAGGGCACATTTTGAGTGACTTCTCAAATCCTCTTCTATTTCATTAAAAAATTCTGACATGCAGACTGAAACATGCACTTTTAATACCAGGAGCAGACTTCCATGGTGAACAGTAGTTTTACTACAGTGATCTAATGAGCAACTAGAGTGCTAACTTTCCGAATTTATGGCAAATGTGTGACATATCTGAATACCTTCATGATGGAATCAAAGTAAAAAACTGAAAGCATTTCCTACTGAGGAGACTGCAGTACATGAGGAAATTAGGAAACTTCATAACAAATAAATCTCCCAAGATGGCCACCGGAGACAAAAGAGCCCAAATGTAGCCCAAAATCACCCAGATGTAGCCCAAATATAGCCCAATGACAGAAGTGTGCAAAACACTTATTATTTTGTGTTTTTGCAGTGTTATATAGTGCAGACTTGTCAGGTATTGGAGTGCTTTACATGAGCATTGGTTACATCACACAAGAACAAATTCATTTTGGTTGTAGACATGGGGAGACTAAGTGATTTGACCAGAATCACAGAATGTCGAGCTGAAGCAGAATCTCCAACCTGGTTCCCCAGTTGCAAAGTCTGCAGTTCTGGAAGTAACACCACATCCTCTCCCCTAAGTGCAACATTTAATCAAGTGGTCAACTGGATAAAAAAACATAAAGATAACAAATAATTTAAAAGTGCTTTGTCGCTATTTGAAAACTCATAAAATATGTCCTTATTTTAGTCTTTTAGAGCACTAACCATAATTTTGATGCCAATAAGACCCTCTCATATATGTAATTTTTAAAGGAAATGCTCTAGGTATTACAGTTTTGATTACATCAAGATGACGTCAGGCGTTCCACACTTTTGTAATAAATATAGAATGTTAGCAATCTAGTTGTTCATTAGGATACTGTTTAGAGGCAGAGGCCAGGGGCACGGACTCTGAAAATTGAAGGCAGGTAGGAGGGTGCAAAGGCAACAATTTAACCACACTGAGCAGGCATGAAGGGCCGTGGCAGCACAACAGACTATGGAGGGCAGTGGAAAGGGGGGCAGGGGCAACAAACCAACAATACAGGACTTGCAAGAGAGGCTGTGGCAATGTAATAGACCATTGTGGGCAGAAGGAAGAGGCAATGGTAGTACAACCATACATGCCAACAGACCCGATTCAGCCAGGAAACGTCCAATGTTTTTAAGCTCAAATGGGTTTTATTTGATCTGTCTCCGGTCTACAATCTCCTCTTTTTCAATGTAACTCAAAGGGGAAAATCAATACCCCAGTTTTTTTCCAAAATCTCCCTCTTACCAAGTTCAAAATGTTCGCAAGTATGGTACATTGGATCATGGAAGGAAATGGGGTAGGGCCATGGACTTGGATAACAGAGGACAGGAGGGACATGGAGAGGTGCACCAAACTGACCCTGCAGGGCAGGCATCAGGGTTTGCAGCAGCACAATACACCACACAGGGCATGCGGGACGGGAGTGCAGCACAACAATCCATAGAAAGCAAGAGGGAGGGAACAGGACCATGCACATGGACAACAGAGAACAGAGGGGCAAGAGGCAATGGTAGCTAGCTGACCATAATGGACAGACAGGAGAGAAAGCTGCAGCATAATAGACCATAAAGGGCAGGAGGGACGGATCAGGGGCATTACAATGGAACAGACAAGCCAGGAGGGAGGGAGTAGGGGTCTGCACATGTAAACAGAGGGCTGGGGGCAAGGGGGCAGGGCAGGAGCAGCAAGATAGCCATGGAGGTCAGGCAGGATGGGCACTAGAAGCAAGACACACCATGAAGAGCAACAGTGAGACTGTTATGGCATACACACAGACCATGGAGGGAAGGTGGGAGGGGGTCAGGGGCAGCTAACTGACCACACAGGGAAGGTGGGAGGGGCCATGGCAAGTGGGAGGGTTAGTGGCAGCACAATGGCTATGATGGGCAAGAAGGAGGGTGCAGGGGCATGCACAAAGGACGATGGAGGATAGAAGCGAGGGTCAGGACCTGTGCACAGACAAGAAAGTACAGGGGAAGGGGCCTCACAACAGACCGCACGGGGCAGGCAGGAGGAGCAGTTGCAGCACAACAGACCAGGGAGGGCAGAAGGGTGTGGCAGTACAATGGACCATGTAGGACAGGAGGAAGAGGATAGGGGCATGGCATGTGGACAGGTAGGGTGGAGGTGGCAGGGACAGGTTACAGTCATCTGACAATGCTAGGCAGGTGGGAGGGGAGTAGCAGCTCAACAGAACACTCAGAGTAGATAGGAGTGGCAGGTCCATGGAACATGGTGGGCAAAAAGGATGGAGCAGGGGCATGCACAAAGACATCGGAGGGCAGGGGGGAGGAGAATAGGGGCAGCAAGCTAAGCACAGAGTTTAAGCAGGAGGTCAATGATGGGGCATAGAATTGGGCAATCGAGGGCAGGAGGAGTGGACTGGTACATCATACTAAATTGAGGGCAGTGGCAGCACATCAGACCATGCATGGCAGGAGGGAGGAGGCTAGTCCATGGATTCACACAACAGAGGATAGGGAGGAGGGGGATGGGGCAGCAAGCTAACTGTTCAGAGAAGGCGGGTATTAGGAACTTTATTGTTTTTAAAACATGTGTCTCTGCGAACTACTTAAAATATGAAGAAGTATGCAGCATAATCTCACTTTTATTCAGGAAGAAGAGTACGTTTGTGACTGTGACTCCGGGCTCACTTGGCAGAAACACCCCCTGACCCTCCACCCCCTATCGCAAAATGTAATGCCCGTGAAAAGGGTAGGTGAACACAGTGACATATAGAACATAGTCCTGAGAGCACGATTGAAAATGAAAACTAGATATAGTGTATGGTATAAACTATGCACCAAAAAGTGTGATATAAGATGAACCGGGCGTGAAATATAATATGCAATACATTGTGCGCAATGACAGATTCATTGGAGAGCGCGGGATAGCACAGGCACTAGCGCGTGCTATGCGATATGCGCCTTGGAGTGTAATATGCACAGGGCAGTGTTGTGTAACCTACCTAGTCTCTAAAGTTGTAATATAAAATGTGTGCTGGGGAGTGTAACGTTGCATATGCACTGTGACAAAGATATGGATCCCAGATTGTAATATGTATGGCATAGCACTGTGCGTTATAACATAGGCATCGAGGAAGGCATGTTAGATGGGGCAATATAACCCCTGCGAAGACAAGTGTGGCATGACATATTCACGGGGTGGTGTTACAGTGCACATGGGCTAGAGAGTGTCATAGCATATGCACTAGCTGGTGGAATACAACACAGAGGTGTGTGGCACTCAGCAGGCACTGGTGGGTGTAACACATCATTGGGCTCAGCCAGGAGCACGCTGTGACTCTCAAGTGAGGTTCGTCTCTTTTCCAGAGAGTAAAATAAAAAGTATTACACATCCGGCAGTGGATGTGTGTTTTATTAACCGTGAGGGGGGTTTCTTGCACAGTTTTGGTCGAATTTTTGTCGAATCCCCTTTGAATGGCTTGGTGTGCATGTGTATTAAATGTGCCCGTCAATAGCTACCCATGTTTGTATAAATAAACGACAAGGGTGTCTACCGGGATTAGGCTCGGTAGGACAGCAGACATGTCAGAGCTTCACTAGTGGTGTAAATACATTCCACGTGGATTCACTGTATGCATAGTCGCCTTTTAATGAATATCACGTAAATCGTCATGGTGATAGGTACGTACGGTTTGTCCAGCATGTCCTAGGTGTGTCTATAAATATATATTTTTTTAAAATAATAAAAAACAGTGGCCGGCCCTGGGGATTGGGGTAAAAAAAATATAATTAGGAGACAGGCCCTGGGGGATAGGGTCATCAGGGCCAATAAATTAGAATAAAAAATTAAAATAAATAAAAGACTGGCATCGTGCCGGAGGCCACGCCCCCTCCTTGCAGCACTCTGCAAACGCGCCCCCTGGCGAGTTGTAAGTTGGGGAATTAATTCCTCTTCAATACTGAGGGTCCCTGAGGGCCAACTAGCCCAACAGGCATCTCCAGTATGCACCAGGGAGCTGCGCTGCAGACAGGTGTTCTGAGGCCAAGCCCCTTTTTACACCTCTCTGCAACGCAGCTCTGTGGCGCTTACTGGAGGTACCTAGTGGTCTAGTTTGACCCTAGGGACCCTTAGGATTCAAGGGGACTTAATCTCTCAACTTAGAACAGCCACAGGGCGCGTTTACACAGTGGTGAAGGGCGGGGACGGGGCCTGAGGTGACGTGTGCAAACACACACTATGGCACGTTTTAAATTGGGGATATAATTTCCCTTCAATACTGAGGGCCCCTGGGGGCTAACTAGCCCACCAAGTGCTTCCAGTAAGCGCCACTGAGCTGCATTGCAGAGAGGTGGTCAAGGCCGTGCCACTTTTTACACCTCTCTGCAACGCAGCTCTGTGGCACTTATTGGAGGTACCTAGTGGGCTAGTTGGACCCTAGGGACCTTCAGGATTCAAATGAACTTAATCGCCCAACTAAAAACGGACACAGGGCGTGTTTACACAGTGGTGAAGGGAGGGGACGGGGCCTGAGTTAACGTGTGCAAAAACGCCCTGTGGCCTGTTTTAAGAGGTAGTTTTAATCCCCCTGCCCTATTATATAGTAGGGGCTTACAGAGGAGGTCATGCTAATCACAGGGGGACCCCAACGCATAATGTTCCCTAGTGTATGTAGGTGTTTTCACTGTATTCTAGGTGTCTTTTAACATAGCACTGGCTCTAGGACTGGTTAGTCAGACTCAGTTACCACCAGTATCCGTCTGAAAAAGTTGAGGGTACAGGATGATTTTGCAACAAGGATTCTTTCTGCTCTTCTTTTTGTTCTTTCTGCACGTTATCCTTCTTCCTGCACTTTTCTTCATCTTTGAGGACTTCTGTTGCTTCTTTCTGCACTTCTTTTTTTTCTTTCTGTGCATTTTTTCTTCTTTCTTCACATGTCCTATCTCTTTAGGCATAGTTAGAAATTAGCATTTAAAAAACCTTTGAAATTCACAGAAAAAACCATAGGTTTCAGGCACGTTATAGTTAGGAATTAGCATTTAAAAAACCTCAGAAATTCACTGAAAAAAACATAGGTTTCAGGGGTGTTATAGTTAGCTGGACTTTTCACTTGTACAAAACCATTGAAATTCCCCCGTTATAGTTAGTTCAGCTAACTATAACTCGCGCGCCCGCAATGCACTGCTGATGACGTCACATATTACATCACTCATGACATGGTCAGTGACATCACTCATGACATCACCGATGACATCTCAAATGACATCACTGATGACATCATCCTTGTGATAGAGGGGCAGACCTCCTCTCACCCTAATATAACCTTTGATACACACATTCAAAAATAGAGACTATAATTTTCAAAACAATGGATCATACCAATACCAGTTACAACAACCTCTTCAGTAATTCTAAGATCCACATACACATCCACTCATTCACCAACAGTCCTATACAGTCACTCATACATGTACTCACTCATCATATGTACTCATACACCTATACATCCTGTTACACAATGCCATTCATCCATAGAGTTACTCTCACACATAGTCACTCATGCTAATAAAGAATCAAACATACATTTACTTGGATAAACAGTTATACACACACCACCACACTTACTTCTATGAAAACTTACACATACTTAGTCTTTTAAACAATCACTTATAGAAACACATACTTATTCATACAGGAACTCTTTCAATCTCTCACTCTCACATATACTCACTTATATACACCAATAGTCACATATACTAGTTTAAAACATATGTAGTTACTCATAAAGACACTATTGAGACAGTCATTCACTCACTAACACACCCATACACACACTCATCCACCCATACAGTCCTGCACACATGCTGTCTTCAACACATACAAACAGTGAGTCACTCATTCATGCACCTATGCACTACGTAATACCCCCCACCGAACCATGCAGACACTCAGACTGATACTCAAAAAACCAACTAATAACCTATATAGACACCCATGTAGCTACTCACCAAGCCATGCAGCCACTTATACACAAAGTGAGAGACTGATACAGATATTTACATATTTAAACATTACTCACTAAGCCATGTATTCACACTATGATACACTTAATCAGTCAGTTACACAATCAATTTTTCAAAAACAAATCATCCATTTAGACACTTATATACCCATTTATTCTTCCATCGACCTTTAGATATACATATATAAAACATATTTAATTTTCAGAAAAACAGACATTCACTGGATGATGTCATCAGTGATGTCATCAGTGATGTCATTTGAGATGTCATCAGTGATGTCATGAGTGAAGTCACTGACCATGTCATGAGTGATGTAATATGTGATGTCATCAGCAGTGCATTGCGGGCGCGCGAGTTATAGTTAGCTGAACTAACTATAACGGGGGAATTTCAATGGTTTTGTACAAGTGAAAAGTCCAGCTAACTATAACACCCCTGAAACCTATGGTTTTTTCAGTGAATTTCTGAGGTTTTTTAAATGCTAATTCCTAACTATAACGTGCCTGAAACCTATGTTTTTTTCTGTGAATATAGATACATTTACAACTTTCCACAAAGTCTGCCAAACTCGCGACAGGTGCAACCTGAGAACGGATGCGGGATCCGCTTGTTCCACAACAACTCGAAAAAAGTTGATGCACTTGCGGGATGTTCTTCAAATGGTTAATTCTCGCAGACGAGAGTCAGCATTGTGCTTTCCTCAGTGCGCTCAAACCACATAAGATCTGCACTATGATAGCATTATTTTAAATGCCCAGCATGCTGATTGGCTGAATTCTGGGCCAGTGGGGAGGCAGCAATCATCTTAGAATATTGATGACTCATCGGTGTTCGCGTTGCTTTAATTTCAAAATAAGGGCCTCGATGCCCCAAAGAAAAATGTCCTGATCCGATGTCTCTGAACACCAAGCAACATCGGCCATGCCAGCCATGCCACCACCCAATATTCCTCTGTATGGGCAGCCACATCACATGGTAAGTTAATGCATTTAACATCCCTCGTCTGCCGCTAGATTATCCATAATGGAATCACCATAGGAGTCTGTCAAAGGGTGGGGCATCCTTGAATTTGATCATTCACGACCTGCGATAGTCGAGGGCGTCTTACAGCAGCAGTTCAGGCAGACTAAAATAGATCCATTTACAACTTCCCACAACATCTGCCGAACTCGTGACAGGTGCAACCTGAGAACGGATGTGGGATCTGCTTGTTCCACAACTACTCCAAAAACATTGGTGCACTCGTGGGATGTTCTTCACATGGTTTATTCTTGCATATATATATCAAACACTCTCAAAGAGAACCTTCCCCATGATCGGAGGACTTGGAAAAACCAGCACAGACAGGCACCAGGGAGTTTGTAAGTAGTCCTTACTTCATTCAATTCTCATAAATCATCCACCAACAGTGCAGTAAAGAGACCAACGTGTTTCGGACGAAGCCTTCAACAGGGTCATAGCGATTTAGTGCATAGACAATACATTTAATGCGAAAATTCCCTCCAAAATACCCTCCACAATTAAAATGGACCATAACATAATTTTTTACATAGTTTCTCACTACACAGGCAAGTTTAGTTACAGGTATTCAATGAATCACTCCACAAGGTATCTCACAGCATATTAATATCATGCTCATAATAATGTTTGAGCCCCAGTAATCTGGGTAGTTCATAATTTACTGGATTTTTCTGTCACTCTAAATAATTGTAATGTACCCGTAACCAACAAGGTGACTACAGTAAAATTGATCTATTCAATTTATATCTTAGAAAAATCCACTGTAAAGTGTGCACATGTTTAAACAGTGTGATACCTCAATCTGTTGCCCAATCATACTATGATGTTCTCGATGTATTTGGAAACTAGTAAAAATAAAGTATTCAATTGGTACATCCCCTGCTTACCGGAGGGGAATGTATAAATGGCTGGTGGAGAATTAGTACTTTGTTCCACAATGTTAGAGGATAAGATGGGGGACAGTTACAATATCCAAGAAAATAGAAAAGTATGAACAGGGACTACACCGGGTATGGTTAGCTATACAATTAGATGTGATGATTACATAGACAAATGCGAACTTCATTCGGTTTATCAGTAACCAGTGCTGTTTCCAACCACACTCACACCATGGGGGTAATAAGCTTATGTTTATGCCATCAGAAAGTACAGAGTCAAGTTTAAGCATAAGATCCTTAAGCAAGTAAGGTGCTAACTAGTGCATAAAGTGCATTCTGTTAAATATATAAACACTCTAGTTCAATTATTGAACTAGGGGTGATGAATCCCTCGTGGGAAAGGAAAATAATCGATGGAAGAGTCAGTCTTAATGCTACCCCCTGACTACAGATGCTTTGTGTTGACAGTTGGTTCTCCATTGTCTATTAAAGTATGTACGATCGATTAGATTAGCATATAGAACTAATCAACATATACAGTACTAGGGTCATAATGTGCTATAAGATGTAAACAATTAAAAGTTGATCAGTTAATTTAATTGATTGGGTTAGCATGTATAGCAGATGTTATTATACAGTACTAAGATCATAAAGTTTTTTATGATGTAAACAATTACAAAGTTGATCAACAGATCTAATTAATTAGAAGATGGTGTTCTAAAAATGCAGATGACAAATTCAAGTAAAATATACCAATACGAGATGTGGACCAGAATAAATACTAAAATATTAATCAATTGTGTAAGAAAGTTGCTAAAGTGCATCTCATGACTCAATTTCCAAAGTGCAAGTGCTAGCGATCTAAGAACATGAGCATAAGTAGTCAGGATTAAATAGGTTAGAGCATATATCTCATTCATCTACCGCTATGTCCATAAATGTGTCCAACGATATAATTCATATATGAAACATCAGGATATACTAAGATACATGTGTTATTACCCACTATGTTAAAAGATTACAGAAAGTACATAATGCACAGTTATAAAAAATATATATATACAGAGGTATAAATAATCACCTAGAGTGTACACTGTGAAACAATTTCAACCCCATGGATAGGGATGTGTAGGAAGTTCTAGTAACCCATCATAGTGTGGTAATTTCATCCTATTAACAATGTAGAGGACTTATTATACCGAGGGGTGTGTAATTCCGATTATGAAAGGATCATGAGGCTCCTGCAACTCAGTTCATCAAATAATTATACGTGAACATACAGTTCGGCATTCATATTTAAACCATTGGGGGTCTCTGTCCCCAAAAATAAAATCTTATTTGATTCCTCACGGCGTAGCTCCAGTTCCATGTTTCCTCCTCGTGGTTTTTTCTGTACGTTTGATGCCATGATATTTCATGTTATCTGGCTTCCCATCATGCATTTCCCATATGTGTGTTGCCATAGCATATTGATAGTCCTTGTTTATTATGGCTCTCAGATGTTGTAGTATGAGGGGCTTAAGTTTATTGATTGTACTGCCCACATATTTCGTGGCACATTGACGTTCCAGAACATAAACTACTGAATCAGTTTCACACGTCAGCTTCTCCTGTATCTTGTTCATTTAGCTGTAGATGGTCTTATATTCTGTTTTGTTTATGCCATGTTTGCAGGCCTTACACCTGACACATTTGAAGAAGACATTTGTTGGAACTGGGAGCCATGTGACCCTCTTAGTTTGAGGATTGGTTGATTTCATATAGGTGCTAGTCAGAAGATCCCCCAATTATGGTGCTTTGCTGTTGGTAATGTTTGGTGTTTTTGGAAGTATTTTTTGAGGTTTTCATCCATGCGCAAAATTCTCCTGTTATCCCTGATTATGTTTATGACCTTTCCACTCGATGTATTGTATCCCATTATAAACCTCACATCCTGGTTGTTATTTCCTGTTTACAGATTTGGTACTTCCTTAGGTATGAGTAATGCTTCTCGTTTTTTTGCGCCATCTCTCTTTAAGGAATCTTCTAGGACCATTTCTGGGTAGCCTCTCATTAAGATTATTTCAAACATTTCCCTTGCCTGGTGTTTGAAGTCTGTTTCTCCTGAACAATAAGGCCTTACCCTCAGAAACTCCCCATATGGGACACTCCATTTCAAAGGTAGGGGATGTCCACTGTTGGCATAGAGTATGATGTTTGCGCTTGTTGGTTTTCTGTACATTTTAGTGCAGATCCTATCATTATCAAATGTGAATTGGAGATTTAGTTTATTTTGATTCAGGTATCTCAGAAAACATTCCGAAGTCTGACTTTTCCCATTCCCATATTAGGAAAAGATCGTCAATAAAATGTACCCATAAAACCATTTGCTCCGTCTTGACTCTGTTCTGTTCGCTCCAGGCCGCTTCTGCTTCCCAACAACCCATGAATCGATTGGCCTATGTTGGGGCAAATGATGTCCCCATAGCGGTTCCCTGGACTTGTAGAGAATACTTATTGTTGAATAAAAAAACATTGTGATTTAGACTAAAGTCTATCATCTCAATAATCATATCTAAGTGTTCTAGTAGGGAAACAGAACGGGTTCACAGAATGTATTTGCCGGCTTCCATTCCATCATGGTGTTATATTGAAGTATACAGTAAGACCACGTCCAAAGTAGCTATCATGTAATTGGATTTCCATGGAAGCACGTTATTCTATTAAGGAAGCCTTGTGAGTCTCATAGGTAGGATTCTTAACATAAGGAAAAAGGAATATGTCCACAAATCTTGTGGTGTTTTCCAGCAGGGCACTGATTGAGCTGACTATCGGTCTGCCCGGCGGATTATTCAGATCTTTATGCACTGTTGGCATCAAATAAATTGTTGGTATTATTGGATGTAATGTTTTTAACTAGTTGTATTCTTCTACATCTAGGAGGCCTTTCTCTTGCCGTCCTGTAAGTTTCTGGGAAAATTGGTCCATATGCTCTATGATCGGATTGTCAGGGAGTCTCCTGTAATGTTTTTTTATTGTCCAATTGTCTGTTTGCTTCTGCCAAACATTTTTGCATGCTCATAATTACAATATTTCCTCCTTTGTCACTGGATTTGATAATGATATTCCATTCCTTATTGGTTAGTTTCTGTTTGGCCCCTTTGTTTGTTTTGGTTGATCGTCCAGTTTCCATAAACACCTTCTTCTTTAGTTCATCTGTCACAATTTCATAAAATAGGTAAATTTTGTTTCCAACAGCTAATTGGGGACACCATTTGGACTTCAATTTACATCCACTTCTTGACGTCATATCTGTTGGGATCTCCAGATATTCACAGAGATCTGTTTCCGATAAAAGTTCAATTGGCAGGGTTTCTGAACCAGATGCCTCTATTTCCAGACTGGTTAAGAATTGTAGTAGGTGATGGAGGGTGCTACAATGGGTTTTTCCTTTTTATCCCATTCTTTTCTTTCTCTTTTGTGTATAGTTTTTCTTAAGCTTGACTTTCATAGTGAATTTCTAGAAGTTTATTCTCGTGCCAACAAAGTCAAATCCAGCATTTGGATAAAAACTGAGCCCTTTGTTTAAGAGAGTCCTGTGGTTCTCATTGATAGTTTTTTGGGAGAGATTGATGATTAGATTATTGTCTTGGACCTTTTCCTTTATTGACGCTTTTTGTTTTGCGTTTCTCTTCCTCTTTTTGTATCTCCCCTTTGATCTTCTTGTTTTGCAAGCTTCTCTTTTGCTGTCTTTATTTTTCCCCTTCCTTTTTGTCTCGTCATCATCTTAAGTATCTGATTTCCCCTGAGAAGTCTAAACGGGGGAGGGATGTTGTAGATTCCTCATCCCCCAAACTCACTTCGGAGCTCTCTACACTTGAGGCTGCTGATCTAGTGCCAGTGGTTTTGATAGCTTCAGTTGTTTAGCATATAAATAGCCACATTTCCTGGCAAACATGTATATTCGACCTGCAGCATAATCTCTTTTGTCTCTGTTGAACTTTTTTGCTTTCTTTTGCTCTACTTCCTCCTCATGTTTTTCTAGTTTCTTTTCCATTTTTAACAGTGTATTTTTTTACATTCTCTCTCTCCTGCATGGTTTTCAGGACATCCTCAAGCTCTTTAATCCTGGCTACAGCCTTTGTCAGTTTTCTGTCTGCATGCATTATCAGTGTGCACATTAATTTATTAGAACATTCTGTTGTGTCATCCTGCCATTGTTTGGACAGATCTGGTTCCAGGTCACTCAGGGTTGGGTATCCCTCCACAATCTAAATAGTTCTTTAATGTTGTCATCTCCCACCACTTATTTATTTCTGTAATTCTTGTTTGTTCCAATTCCTTAACTAGTTTTAAGGATGATACATCCGTGGCTCTTTGATCTTCTCCTATTTCTATTTGATCCTTGCAAAAGAGTTCCTTTGCTTTCAATTTCCTTTTGGCACATCTGTCTGCCATGATCCTTATTTCAATCTTGTATTTGTTATTTTTTGGTATTTATACTTTTATTCTTATTTTTCGACTTTCAAGTGTCTCTAATGCCCCAGAAGTGATTTGGGTTCGATATTCTGTTTAGAAAGATGGCAGCGTGAAGGGTATCCCAAAACAGTAATCCTCAATTTGTTAAACATTTATTGAATTAGGCGATGTTTTTGCTAAGTCTTCCTTCTCAAAATATTCCCTTAAAATATCGAGTCATCCTCCTTAGACAAGTATGCTTTTTGTATTCCACGTCTGTGTAGTGATAATAGTGTGAAAAGGCTCTCTGGTCTGTTTGGATTTTCAATAAAGTTTCTTAAGGCAAAAATACTGTGGTTTCCTGAAAGACCCGGCCTGGAATTGTCCCCGAGTATTTCATCGGCATCAAAAAGTTCAGGCTAGCCAAGGTAAACAATGTACCAGCAGCAGTCTCTTTTCATGTGTAATTGAGCGTGACTCTACTCACGACAACACCACTGTGATGCATCCAATCTGTAGGTTGTCTAGCGGTAGTCCGGGGAGGCCCCGGATGCTGGGTGTGAGCCTCTGATGCCCCATCACGCCTCCTCCGAAGCGAGCGCTGTGCAAATTTCACCCCTCACCCAGGACACAACAGGCTTCTCCCTTCTTACCGGCAGTTACTTTTCCAATGACTATTGCAGTCGGCAGAGACAGGCCCTGCAGCCAATTCTCGCCACAGCAGCCTAACCCTTCTCTTTTGCACCTGCACCTATCACCCTATATATAAAGAAGATCTATAATATTTGTCCAAAAATTACCAATAATTTTAATCAAAATATATATTTCAAAATGCCACACTATGAATTGTCTATTATTGCTGATTACTTACAAATATTAAATACAGTTTTAATACACTGGATGACAGTGGCTGTTTCTTTTCACATCGTTTTGTTATTATATTTTGGTGTGAAAATAGAAAAACTAAATAGTCAGAGGTTGAGAAAAAAAATTAACAAACATGTCTCTTAGTCTACATTTTAACATTTTATACCCAAAAAATGCAGTCATAAAAATTACTACCTAAAAGCCTTGCATTTTATTTGATACTGCTTCGGGCCCTAGGTGGCACTGCACTCCCAGCTGTAGAACAAAAGCTCCAACCTGGGAAATGCTTTAAAAAATATGGTAAGTTGTCCTGGGGTCATGGTTTCAATGACCTAGGAGTTTAAATAGTTTTTCTAATGTTGCGGGGGAGCTGCAGAACTCCCTACAGCCCCCACATAAAGAAATTGGTAATGTCCCTGCCCCTTCTAGGCCCATCACCAAAAACGAAATATATGCAAATAGCCCTGCCAGGGCATAATGGGGTGCTCCTTGAAGAAAACAGTGAAGAATAACTGAATGGCTGAGCCCTGACTTCTAGGATGGCTGCCACCACTTCCATCTTGATGTGGTGGCAGCAAATCAGATCTGTCGGCTCCAGCAGCATGAAATATACAAAGTATTTGGGTACACTAATTGTTCAGAAACTACTGAACAGATATACATCACATCACAAAAGCACTCTTTCTAGACCAAGATCTAGCTTTCTGCCAGAATTGGTGTAAATGTGTCTAGTGATGTGGGCTATAGCTGTGCCTAAATATGCTATGGAAAAGTTAATGGGGAAAATTCATTTTGGGACCCTTTCTTCCCAACCCCCACTTACCTGTTCATACGAATCCTTGCCATACACAAACTAGTCATGAAGCAAACCTTTTTTGGAAAGTGTCTTGGAGATTTGTCAAACAGTGCTAAAGTTATCAGCACTGGTTAATATATATATATATATTCAGTGAAAAAACCATAGGTTTCAGGAGCTTTATAGTTAGAAATAAGCATCTTAAAAACCATAGAAATTCACTGAAAAAAACACAGGTTTCAGGGATGTTATAGTTGATTGGACATTTCACTCGTACAAAACCAGAGAAATTCGGCCGATATTGTTAGTTGAGCTAACTATTACTCGCGCCCCCGCAATGCATTGCTGATGACATCACATATTACACCACTCATGACATGGTCAGTAACATCACTGATGACATCACTGATGACATCTCAAGTGACATCATCTAAAGACTATATATATATATATATATATATATATATATATATATATATAATCGCTCCACTGCACCAAAAGAAAACGGATCACTCGCTGGCGGGTGCTGTTTGCACGGTGGTGCTCCGTGTAAAATATGCAGCTCACAAGGTCCCTTGCTCCCATCCGGAGAAAAAGGCAACAGCACTCGCGGTTTCAGTTTTTTAGGGCCAGTTTTATTCCTTAGCGCTTCACAGACGCGTTTCGGGGTTTCCCTTCGTCAGTGTGTTAACGATCTACAGAGCGCGGCGCTATTTTTATATACAAGTTTACATATTTCCGAAAGTTGCGAGCAAGGAAGGACTCGCACATCCCTGTGTATTTCTTGGGCGCCATCTTTGAATGTACAGGACGCAACGTTAAACATACATTATTACATTCAGTTCAAATACATCGATGTCATTCGTATTGTTTAACAAATATTCTTTCGCATAAATATACATCCTTAATATTGCCATCCTGGACATTGTTGAAAGAAATCTCGCCGTGGATCGGCTTTTCGGCGGTTTCGCAGAACCGCCCATTGTCCCTCCTTTTACTCATTGATATAGCCGTGTATCGGCACGGAAAAAGACCCATCTATATACATTTTCGTTTAAGAATTTTTACAGATTTACAGTACCGCATTTCATTTTAAAGTTCATTCTTGGTCATCTCTTTTGGCTAAATTCCCAAATGCACTATAAGCTCCTCTCCACTATTCATGCCATTAGGATTTTTTGTTTGCAAATCAATGATGTACCTAGACTCCAGTCTTCTCAACCTAAGCACTCTATCCCCTCCTCTGATGTGGGGTGGTACATAGTCTAACCCGAAGAATTGGAGTAGGTTTCTATCACTGTTGTGTTTTATGGCAAAGTGCCTTGCCACTGGGTAGCTCATATCTCTGTTGGTAATTGCACGCATGTGCTCTAGGATTCTTATTTTTACATTGTGTATGGTGCTACCGATGTATCTCAACTTACACGGACACGTCAAACAGTAAACCACATGAGTGGTATGGCATGTTATGAATTTGTTGATTGTTTTGCGTGTTCTCATTCCCTGGATTTCATAGTTTAGTACCCTTCTGCTGAATGCACAGGCCTTGCATTTGCCGCAGGGGTAAAAGCCCTTCAATTCACTCAGTGTACCTTGTCTTGTTATGGGATTGTCTAGGTGACTATGAACTAGTTTGTCTCTGAGTGACCTAGCTTTTTTAAAGGTCATCAGTGGCATCGGTGGAATGTCTTTACCAATGATGGTGTCTGTTTTCAGGACATGCCAATTTTTTCGAAAGATGTTTCTTATAGAGTCAACATCTTCAGAGTAAGTAGTGATGAGGCGAAATTTGCCCTCCTCTTTCTTTGTTCCATTCTCATTGGTCCTTATTAGTTTTTCCCTAGGTATCTTGCTTACTCTCTTCAATGTATTCTCTAGTAGTGTTAGATCATAACCTCTAGCTACAAATCTCTTGAGACTTTCCTTAGCTGTAGCTTGAAAGTCGCATTCCCTCGAGCAGTTACGTTTCAGACGTAAAAATTCCCCGTATGGGATGCTGTTTTTCAATTTTATTGGATGGCTGCTCGTAGCATGCAATGTGCTATTGCCTGCTGTCGGCTTTCGATATAGTGCAGTTGTTATTCTCTCATCTTGTATTTTCACTTCCAGATCGAGATAGTTCACTGCCACTGAACTTATCTCGCCTGTGAAGTGCAAATTGAGATTGTTCTGATTTAGATGGTTGATGTATTCTCTGGCACTATCGACCGACCCCCTCCAAACTAGGAAGAGGTCGTCAATGTATCTGTGCCAGGTTATGATGTTGCTTGTCCATACAGCATTTAGGGGTGACCAGGCCACCTGCTCCTCCCACCAGCCCACAAATAAATTTGCGTAACTGGGGGCGAAGCAGGTGCCCATCACGGTCCCCGAGACCTGCCTATAGAGATCCCCCTGAAATAGGAATATGTTGTTAGATAGACAGAATCTTAAACACTCAATCAGCATTTTGTTATGTTCCATCATTTTTAGTGGCCTCTTATTCAAAAAATATTCCACCGCCCTTAATCCGTGTTCATGATTTATGCAAGTGTACAGACCTGTGATGTCCAGGACTATGAGAACAAAAGATGACTCCCACTGTAATTTCTCAATGCGGGAAATGAAGTCCTTCGTGTCTTTAATATACGAGGATAGTTGTGTTACAGCTTGGAATAAAAAGTGATCTACAAAAACAGACAAGTTTTCCGTCAGGCTCCCCAATGATGACACTATGGGTCTGCCCGGTGGGTTTGTTGTGTCCTTGTGTATCTTAGGTAGATGGTAGTAGGTGGGGATAGTGGGGTTCAAAGTTCTTAAGAAAAGAAATTCCTCCATTGTCAACATAGATCTGTCTTGCCATTTTTTGATCAGTGTATGATATTAGTTTACACTATCTTCATACTTCTTTCTTGTTGTTAATTCATAATCATGTTTGTTTGTTAATTGACGTAGGGCTTCTCCTACGTATTGTTCTCTTGGCATCAAGACAATGTTTCCTCCTTTGTCGGAGGGTTTGTAGATTATGGTTGGATCCTTCTGTAGATTATTGAGAGCTTCTTCCTGGGCTTTCGATAAGTTCCTTCTTGATGTCCTTCGTTTATCCTTCCCCCGTAATTGTACCAGGTCCTTGATGACCGCATCTGAAAAGACATCGATAGCGTCTTGCGGCATTTGTGGCAAGAATTGCGAGATTGGTTTGAAGTTACTGCATGGTGCCTCCTGATCAATTCCCAGATTCCTAGTTCTTTGTGTTAGTGAATCTTCACTGTGGTCTTGGGTCTGATCTTGTTCTTGTCGTAGTTCTTCTAGTAACTCCAGTGTTGTTAAGTCGTCTACTGTTAGTAGATCTGTTTCTTTTACTTTGCCTTTGATCTTTCTGGCTTCTTTCATTGTGGGTTTTATTTTAAAGAACGTATGTAACTTCAGCTTTCTTACAAATTTAAAAAGGTCGATCCTGGTTTGGGTAAATTCAAAGCTGGTTTGCGGGCAGAATGATAGTCCTAGTTTCAATACGGATTCTTCCGTCTCAGATAGTTGTTTTGATGTTAAATTTACGATGGTGAGGTTGTCAGCTTCGTTTACCATCTTGCTCCCCTCTTGCTTCGAGTGGCTCTGGCCCCCTTGCCCCTTCCTCTTCCTCTTCCAGCCGCCCCTTCTGGTCTGTCTGTGTAGGCCTCCGGGGGCTTGCTTTTTCCCCCCCTTAGCCACGACTGCCTGATCAGATTGAACTCTTCGTGAAAAGGGGTTCTTTTTTGTTCTCCTGAGGAGCCTGCTGTATCATCTCCAGACTGTTCGTTTTCCTTCAGATCAGACTCTGAAGTTTCTATTCTTTCTGGTGCCACTATTGGTGTCTATTTTTTCTTCGACATCTCCTTCCTGGGCCCGTCAAATTTCTTCGCGAATGTTAATACTCTACCCATTGAGTAGTCCCTTTCATCGCGGTCAAACTTCTCTTGTTTCCTCTGACGTATTTTCAGTTCGTATTGCTGTAATCTTTTCTTCATTTTCTCCCTTAGGTCATCCTGTTTATTCTTATCTTAATCCTTCGCAATCTCTTCTTCCATCGTCTCTATCTCTGCTAGAGCCTTCGCTCTGTCGCTCCAAGCGAACTTTACCAAGATCTCAAGGCTTCCTTTGCAAGACAGAGCCGTGTGTGCAGCCCACTCCTCTAATAGTAGTGGGTCAGGATTCTCATAAGCAGGCACCGTGTAGATGCGCAAGCCTCGTGGGACCCTCTCCACTTCGATGTAGTTCTGGAGAGAGGTCGCCTCCCACCATTTGCGCACCTCGCGTTTGTGTAGCCTTTCCAATTTTATAAATTGGGTTTGCATGGTATTAGATAAAACAGGGTATTCCGTACGTACTGTTTCTGTTTTTTTCTTCTTAAACATGTCGGCTGCCGCCTCCCTTCGCGCTGACTCACTGAACATTTTGTGTTCTAAGATAGGAGCTCCGGTCCCGTGCTCCTTCACAGGAAAAACTTACTGGTCCTTATTACTTCCCCTCGCCAAGTTCTGGACAATTTAGCACTCTGTGATCAGTCATACACAGGCATACGGCTTACCGGACTATCTTTAGATACAATATCTTGTCGACATCAGTCATCGGTCTTGCCTGGTTCGCCAGTGTTCTGTGCAGTCTTGTCCAGAACGGTGCGTCCGTTATGTTTAAATATTCGCTCCACTGCACCAAAAGAAAACGGATCACTCGCTGGCGGGTGCTGTTTGCACGGTGGTGCTCCGTGTAAAATATGCAGCTCACAAGGTCCCTTGCTCCCATCCGGAGAAAAAGGCAACAGCACTCGCGGTTTCAGTTTTTTAGGGCCAGTTTTATTCCTTAGCGCTTCACAGACGCGTTTCGGGGTTTCCCTTCGTCAGTGTGTTAACGATCTACAGAGCGCGGCGCCATTTTTATATACAAGTTTACATATTTCCGAAAGTTGCGAGCAAGGAAGGACTGGCACATCCCTGTGTATTTCTTGGGCGCCATCTTTGAATGTACAGGACCCAACGTTAAACATACATTATTACATTCAGTTCAAATACATCGATGTCATTCGTATTGTTTAACAAATATTCTTTCGCATAAATATACATCCTTAATATTGCCATCCTGGACATTGTTGAAATAAATCTCGCCGTGGATCGGCTTTTCGGCGGTTTCGCAGAACCGCCCATTGTCCCTCCTTGGGCGAAGGGAAACCCCGAAACGCGTCTGTGAAGCGCTAAGGAATAAAACTGGCCCTAAAAAACTGAAACCGCGAGTGCTGTTGCCTTTTTCTCCGGATGGGAGCAAGGGACCTTGTGAGCTGCATATATATATATATATATATATATATATATATATATATATATATATATATATATATATATATATATATACAGAGCTATATTGATGTTAACCGGGTGCCTAGGGGGTTGAGAATCTACACAGTCCCGGCGTACGAGAACCCAGACCCTGAACTATTGAATGAGAGGGCTGAGTACACTGCAGGTTCTTCGCAAGGGATGCTTCACATACTAGTCAAATTTGCGTGGAAAGATCGCGCAAAGCATTACAAGAAATAGAAATATTGGGACAGAACATCCTGGAGACAGCGGAGAGTACAAAGCATCTAGAAGAAAAGGAAGCAATAAAGAAGCGGCTAACTGTGTATGAGAAGAAAATCCAAGAAAAAAAGCAGCAGAAATTCGAGCGAGACGCCAGGGACTATGAATTGGGAAGAATCCTGACCTTCGCTAGGAAGTACGACACCCCGAGACGTGATTTGAAAGCAAGAAGACGCCCAGTGGTGGAGCACAGGGATACCTCAGAATCAGAGGTAACCAGTGCTGAACACTCTGAAGAAGAAGGAAGCTCTGGTCAAAGCAATACAAGACAAAACCTTCTTCGCGAGGAATTCAGCTTAATCAGGCAAACTTGGCTGAGGGGAGGAAAAGGACGACCCCCGAAGAAGAAAGTCACAGAGTCACGAGAAGCGGGGACAGGAAACATTGGAGCAAACCCAGGGAACACCAGCACCAGGAGAGGCAGGACTGCGAAGTAAAGGAGAAGAATCTAATGATGGTCAAACTGTCCACAAGAAATCTGACCAACATGGAAGAATCTGTATTATTCATGGGTCTGCCTTTTGTCCCACCGAACAGTTTGAATATATACAGACAAGGATAGACTTATTCAAATATATCCGTAAGCTGAAACTATACAAGTAATTTAAACTAAGGAATGTGGGCCAAAGAAGAACAACAAGCAACAATGTGGCAGAAGAAAAAGATATCTTGACAGCAAATGATCTAGAGACACTGGCAACTATGGAGGAATTAAGATTGGGAGAACGCCTGGACACCAATCTATCTGGTAGTCCAAATGAGGATCGAGAAGTATACGGAGTAGCACAGGTGGGCGCACCCTGCCCGTTCAAACCGATTTCAAACTTTTAGCCACAATCACCGGTGGATGCTATAGACATTTTCTCTGATAACGTCAATCGAGATATATTGAAATTAAGGATGAAGGAACAACTCCCATGTAAGTGGAATCTATCCTATACACAGAGACAAGCAATAAGATGTAGGAGAGTAGGATCTGCTTCACAGGTTTACCCCCATTTTTTGCTGGTGTTTCACTGTTTTTCGACTTTAGTCTGGCTGGGACCCTGCTACTCAGGGCCACAACCTAGCTGCTTCCTCTCTAAAATGATTCCATGTACTTTAGGTACAGTTCAGATTGGATCAGAGGTGCCCTTATAAATCCATAGTATATGGTATACTCTGTGCCCAGGGCATAGGTACCCCAGAGGCCTACCAGGGGCTAAAACATGTATTATGCCACCCCATGAAAGCCACCCAAAATGACACCACAGGTCTGCTACTGCAGCCTGAGTAAGGTGGTGCATGCACCCCTCACTGAGATATAGTTTCACAATATCTCACCATATACTGCACACACAAACCTATCATTCACCCCAATGGCACGCCTTATCAATCCTGAAGGCAGGGTGCTTGGTTATATGTGAGGGGGTGCCCAGGCATGAGCTGAGCCCCTCTGCAGCCTTCTGAATCTCTTCTCCGGGGTTGTCAGTAGTGCAGCCTGACCATATACTCTTAAGTGCATTATAAACAAATGGTAAATGCTAACTTTGGACTGGCTGCACAGAAACATATCATGTTTGGTGTCAAACACCTTGGAATCATACCCTCACACCAGTAACTGGTGTGGGAGTATGATCTCACCCATCTAGAGGGAGAGACATGACAGCACTGGTATACCCGATAGAAACTTAATAGAACCTTGGCATCACAAAATGGATCCTGCAGCCACAGACATGGGTCTGGCCTCCTACTGCTGACCGAAACTCCAGCAGGGGAGGCCTGGACAAAAGGTTTCCTGTCACAGGGAGGTGTAACCACATCGCAGACAGGATTATGTGTATTGGGGCTTGGTGGGAGCACTCTCTGAGTGCTTTGAAGTCCTGCACTGGGGACACATTTGGTGTCCCTGTGCATAGTCCAGCTCAAACTGGTTCAGGGGCTTCAAGCCCCTGCTCTGGTGCAAAACTGGACAAAGGAAATGGGAGTGGCCACCCCTCTTTCCAAACCCTCCCATAGGTGGGTCCCCAGAGTATGTCTAACCCCCTAGGAGGAGGAAGAGAGTGACCCACTACCTGACCTGCTTTCTCAGAACCCTGATGATGGGTCAGTTGATGGGGTAGCCTTGGCAGGCAGCCTCACTGCCCCGCAGCAAACTGACTGCAGAAAACTTCTCAGCCAGTTCAGACATATGTTTTCTCTGACTCCAAGTCAGACCACCTGGTGCACTCATGAAGTGGACACTGGGGACAGTCTGCCTGTGAAGAATAAGATCTACAGGCAACCTGACTATGTCAGGGACTGTATAAGGACAGAAGTCCAAAAGATGTTGGTGTTGGGAGTGACTGAACCCTCAGTTAGCCCTTGGGCTGGTCCAGTAGTCCTGGTACCTAAACCTCACACTACAGAAGGCAAGAGAGAGATGAGGTTTTGTGTAGACTACAGGGGTCTCAATGTAGTCACTAGGACTGATGCCCATCCCATCCCCAGGGCAGATGAGCTAATAGATACTTTGGTCTCAGCCAAGTTTCTAAGCACATTTGACCTGACAACTGGCTGCTGGCAGATCAGACTAGCTGATGATGCAAAGCCAAAGACAGCATTTTCTACCCCTAGTGGGCGCTATCAATTTGTGGTAATGTCCTTTGGATTGAAGAATGCACCTGCCATTTTCCAAAGGTTGGTGAATCAAGTCCTTACAGGCTTGGAAGACTATAGTGCAGCATATCTAGATGATATTGCTGTCTTTAGCTCCACCTGGGAGGATCATCTGGTCCACCGGAGGAATGTTTTGGATGCCCTTCAAAAAGCAGGCCTAACTTTCAAGGCTACTAAGTGCCAGATAAGGCAGTCAGGTTGTGTACCTGGGCCACCTTGTAGGTGGAGGCCAGGTTCAACCATTGCAGAGCAAAATCCTGACCATAATGGACTGGGTTGCTCCAACTACCCAGACTCAGGTGAGAGCCTTCTTAGGCCTGACTGGGTACTATAGGTAATTTGTCAAGGGGTATGGATCAATAGTGACACCCCTGAATGACTTACCCTCTAAGAAAATGCCCAAAAAGGTTCAGTGGACAGCTAGCTGTCAAAAGGCATTTGATTACCTGAAGCAGGCTATGTGCACTGCTACCATTCTGCAAAGCCCTAACTACTCCAAAAAGTTCATTGTCCAAACAGATGCATCTGAGTTGGGGTTAGGGGATGTACTGTCACAGTTGAATGATGAAGGTCAGGATCAACCAGCAGCTTTCATAAGCAAAAGGTTGACCCCCAGAGAGAAACGTTGGTCAGCCATTGAGAGGGAGGCCTTTGCTGTGGTTTGGGCTCTGAAGAAGTTCAGGCCATACTTATTTGGTACTCACTTCATTGTTCAGACAGACCATAAGCCCCTCTTATGGCTAAAACAGATGAAGGGTGAAAATCCCAAATTGCTCAGGTGGTCCATTTCCCTACAGGGGATGGACTATACAGTTGAACATAGACCTGTGAGTAACCATGCCAATGCAGATGGACTCTCCAGATATTTCCACTTAGAACATGAAGTCTCAACTGTTCAAGGTTAGTTTAATGTTTTGGGTGGGGGTTGTGTAGGAGAGTAGGATCTGCTTCACATGTTTACCCCCACTTTTTGCTGGTGTTTCACTGTTTTTCGACTTTAGTCTGGCTGGGGACCTGCTATTCAGGGCCCCAGCCTAGCTGCTTCCTCTCTAAAATGATTCTATGTACTTTAGGTACAGTTCAGATTGGATCTGAGGTGCCCTTATAAGTCCCTAGTATACGGTATACTATGTAACCAGGGCATAGGTACACCAGGGGCTGAAGCATGTATTATGCCACCCCTGGAAAGCCACCCAAAATGACACCACAGGTCTTCTACTACAGCCTGAGTAAGGTGGTGCATGCACCCCTTACTGAGATATTGGTTCACTATATCTCACCATATACTGCACATACAAACCTATCAGTCACCCCTATAGCAGGCCTTATCAACCCTGAAGGCAGGGTGCTTGGTTATATGTGAGGGGGAACCCAGGCATGAGCTGAACCCCTCTTTAGCCTTCGGAATCTCTTCTCCCCGGGGTTGTCAGTAGTGCAGCCTAACCATATACTTTTAAGTGCATTATAACCAAACGGTAAATGCTAACTATGGACTGGCAGCATGGAAACATGTTGTGTTTGGTGTCAAACACTTTGGAATCATACCCCCACACCAGTAACTGGTGTGGGAGTATGATCCCACCCTTCTAGAGAGAGAGACATGAAAGCAATGGTATTCCCGGTAGAAACTTAATAGAGCCCTGGCACCACAAAATGAGTGCTGCAGCCACAGACACGGGTCTGGCCTCCTGCTGCTGACCGAAACTCCGGCAAGGGAGGCCTGGACAATAGGTTTCCTGTCACAGGGAGGTATAACGACCTCCCAGACAGGATTATGTGTATTGGGTCTGGGTGGGAGCACTCTCTGAGTGCTTTGAAGTTCTGCTCTGGGGGCGCATTTGGTGTCCCTGTGCATAGTCCAGCTCAAACCAGTTCAGGGGCTTCCAGCCCCTGCTCTGGTGTAAAAGTGGACAAAGGAAATGGGTGTAGCCACCCCTCTTTCCAAACCCTCCCATAGGTGGGTCCCCAGAGTATGTCTAACCCCCTACCTTAGTATAGGTATGGGACCCCAGTCCTTAGGACTTTAGATTACCCTGGATGAAACTCTGAAGCTGAATCCTGGACCTTCGATGCTCTGCTCAAGATCAGATGACTGAAGAAATCTCCCTTGGGGTCAACGAGTGACTCTCCTGCTTGACAGGCACCAAAGAAGCAATTTGCTGGTCTGCATCATCGAGGCTCCCACTGGACTCCAAAGTATTTTCAGCACATGAAGAGGATTTCCAGACATCTCAGAGGTGGACCTGAGTCTCCAGCAAAGTTGAGACCCACAGCCCTTGCGTGTAGCGTGGAACCGGAACTCCTGGTCACCATGCATTTCTGCAAGTGCATTGACTTCCTGATGTCTCTTGAAGTCGTGCTTGGGCTGACTTGTAGCCTTTATCTCGACCACTAAATCCACCAAAGATTGTTGGCCTGGTCATTCTGAGCGACCCGTGGGCTCCCATTTTGTGTTTTGTCTTGAGGTCCCTTCGCGATCCCTAGTCCGTCAACTGGTGGGTCCCTGATTGGGTAACTTTGCATTTCCTTGGGCTTCCCTGGTTGCTCACAATGTGCCCTGACTCCCAACCAAGTGGTGAGTCCCACAGACCTTGCTGGTCTGCACCGAAGCATCTTTATCGTTTCTGCATGGGTTGCTGTTACCAAGGCTTGTTGTGTCCAATCTGGGCACTGACGCTGCAGCACTCGACATCCTTTACTGGACAGCTTGAATCCAGCTCCTGGTCATCCTCAACGCCTCCTGGTCCTCGTGGCTGAAGAGTCAAGCTTCACCTCTTTCACCTGAAATCATCCAACATCGGTGGGCATCTGTTCATCGCCTTCCTGGTCACTGGCTAGTGTCCTAGACTCTGTCCCCTCTGATTTCAGGTTCTTCTCATCTTTGATCCAGGCTTGGATCTCTTCGGACACTTTGCATCTTTACGGCAGCAGCACTTCTTCGCCAGGTCCCATTGAAATTGACGACGTAACCCGACACCAAAAGACACCTATGCATCCAGCTTCCTCGGGTGAGGTAACACGAGTACTCCACTGCTCCCATGGGTGCTAGCCATAGAACTTCCTAAGTCCAAAAGGGTTTGGTCCTGACTCATTTCTAAGTGTCCCTAATCTTTTAAAATCTAACCGTAACTTTCCCCATAGAAGCTAAAGGGAGCACGCGACTGTGTTCACACACTGCACACGGCCCCAGTGGGTCCCCTGTGTCACTACCTTGGGTGGTTCCTTGGGGTCCCAGTGATTCTACAGGCTCTAGGCCTTGTGTCTAGTTAAGTTGCGGTTCTTATACCACTATTTTAGTATATGGTTTGGCTTGCCCCTGGGGCCTGACGTGTATTTGTGCTATTTTACTGTGATTATTGAAGTGTAACTTATGTGTTTTGACCTCTAGTCTCATAAAGAGACTAGGAGGGTGTGTTTAGTAATAAATACATATATTTTATATATATTCCGGTTGTGGATATCTTTCATTTAGTGACTCAAGAGATTATAGACTGGTAAAACAAGCTGCTTTACATTCCTTCAAGACTTAGCCTGAAGGCTGCTTTCCATAGCTACTAAAGGGATAGCTTTCAATAAAGGTTGTCTTTAACCTATAACCAATAAGGGGTTGTTTGGACTGATACAATGTACCCACTATAATTAGTGGACAGCATATATCAGGCCAACTTCTCACATAGGTGGCAGCGGTGGGATTCCAGCTTGCTATTGTTTTTCCAGATAATCTCAATTGAGTAACCAACTGAAAACCAATAAAGGTACCCTATGTACATATAATACAAGCCTTAGAATACAGTAAGTTCTACTGAACTTAAAGTTGTGTGTTAAGGGATAGCACACCCTTTCTACAACTCAAGAGAGTTTATTAGGCCACACTAGAGTAGGTAGTGCAATACACCACAGCACACTAGTAATGTCTTCAAGGCCAGGAACCAGTAGGTCCTTGCCAGAAGCCAATGGGCTTCAAGATTCCCAGTATGATAGACTCCCATTCATGGAACTGAGAGCATTATGTACAACTAGGAAACTGAAGACAGACAAAAGTCCAACAACCCAGCATCTCATACAGGTACTCAGGCTGGATGACCTTAGCAGATCTTTAGGATCTGAAGGGTTAAGCAGAGTGGGTGGGACAGCACCTGAGGAAAGACCTAGGGCTGTAATTCCCCATGACCTGACCTCTGAGGCTGGCCTGGCAGAAGACAATGATCTGGACCTGGAAAATCCAGCTCCCCTAGACAGTGATGGAGAGGACCATAATGGACCCCTCTTTGTCCCTCCTGGGAGAGTTGGTGGTGGGCCAAGAAGGTCAAGATCTCCCTCAGTGGAGTCTAACCATTCTAACTCATCTGTAGGAACCTCAATCTCCTCTCATTGGAGGCAAACCTCTCAGGGGAGAAGGGAGAAACTGCTTACGTATGAGGAAGCTCAGCTTGAAATCAGAAGGAAGCATGTAGCCCTAGATAAGGAGGCCCTAGAGCTCTACAGAGCTAGAAGAAGGTTGGGACCAGAGTCCCATGGTGGCAGCAACATCCCTAGAGATAGGGAAAGGTCTCATGACCATAGAAACCTGAATAAGATAGTCCCTCCCTAACAGAGTGGGGATGAAATTCACAAATGGATAACTGCACTGGAAAGGGCCTGTAAAGTACAAAGGGTCCCCCAGGAGCAATGGGCAGCAATCCTATGGGTCTCCTTTGCAGACACAGGTAGAGATAAACTCCTCACTGTTAGAGAAGAGGAGTCAGATGATTATAACAGTCTGAAGAGTGCCTTAGTTGATGGGTTTGGCCTAACCACTGAGCAATACAGGTTAAAGTTCAGGGATACCCAAAAGGCACAGACTCAGGACTGGCGAGACTTTGTAGATTGGGCTACCAAGGCTCTGGAAGGTTAGTTACTTGACAGTAAATTGCATGACTATCAAGGATTGTACAATTTGATTATGAGGGAGCAGATTCTTAATAATTGTCAGAATCAGCTGATGCACCAGCACCTTGTAGACTCAGATCTGACCTCTCCCCAAGAATTGGGAAAGAAGGCAGACAAGTGGGTCAGAACCAGGGTGAGGCAGAAGAATACAGAACCAAGGTGGTGACACCAAGAAGCAAAATCCTAAAAACTCTGATAAGGGTGGGGAGAAGGGTAAAGACCAGAAGTCTTCACAAGGCACCCAAAAATCTTCTTCAGGTGGGTATTCACAGTCTAACAAGGGAAAAGGCCAAAAGAAACCTTGGTGCAAAATTTGTGAACAGAAAACTCACTGGTCCAGTGATTGCACCAAGTCCAAGGAATCTACTACAGCCACCATTGCCCCTAAGGCAACTGTTCCCCCTAGTACTGCTACAATTGGTGGTGGTAATGTCCAGAATAAGGGTGTAGAAGGGTTAACCCTGGGTTCTGAGATGGACTCTGGCCTAGTCTGAGTTCCAACTCAGGCTATTCTTGTCTGTGATGGGGGCATGGGTATGTCCCCC
The DNA here is from genome assembly GCF_964204655.1 of Triturus cristatus. NCBI lineage: Eukaryota > Metazoa > Chordata > Amphibia > Caudata > Salamandridae > Triturus > Triturus cristatus. The sequence goes on from NC_140583.1 coordinate 902,116,704, forward strand.
TTTGTGAGTCCCAGTAATCTGGGCAAATACAGACAACAGCTTTAATAAATGGAGTAGAGCATGGATACTCACAAACTTTCTCTCGGGGGCCAAATTTACAGTGTGGTTTGTGGCTGAGGGCCGCACCGGTGGGGTGGGGGTGGGGGCAGTGGGGGAGGAGGCGGGGCTAGAGCAAAAAAAAACCTATGACCATGAGGTTGAACACAGGCCCCTGCAGCGGACGCCTTCATCCACTGAGCCACCAGACCCGGCATTCACACATCTTTATCTATCTATCTATCTGTCTGTCTGTCTGTCTGTCTGTCTGTCTGTCTGTCTGTCTCTCTCCCTCTGTCTATCTCTCCCTCTGTCTCTCCCTCTGTCTATCTCTCCCTCTGTCTCTCCCTCTGTCTATCTCTCCCTCTGTCTATCTCTCCCTCTGTCTATCTCTCCCTCTGTCTATCTCTCCCTCTGTCTCTCTCTCCCTCTGTCTATCTCTCCCTCTGCCTGTCTCTCCCTCTGTCTCTCCCTCTGTCTATCTCTCCCTCTGTCTATCTCTCCCTCTGTCTCTCTCTCCCTCTGTCTCTCCCTCCCTCTGTCTGTCTCTCCCTCTGTCTCTCCCTCTGTCTATCTCTCCCTCTGTCTATCTCTCCCTCTGTCTCTCTCTCCCTCTGTCTCTCCCTCCCTCTGTCTCTCTCTCCCTCTGTCTCTCTCTCCCTCTGTCTCTCCCTCCCTCTCTCTGTCTCCCTCTCCCTGTCTCCCTGTCTCCCTCCCTCTGTCTCCCTCTCCGTCTCTCCCTCTCTCTCTCTCTCTGAATCACTGTTTGTCTCCCATTCGCTCCCTCTCCCTCTGTCTCCCTGTCTGTCTCCCTATCTGTCTCCCTCTGTCTTCCCCCTCTCCCTCTCCCTCTGTCTTCCTCCCTCTGCGCACTCTGTCTTCCTCCCCCTGTCACCTCACCTGCTGCTCTCACTCCCTGCTGCCCTCCGTCACCTCACCCTGCTGTCCTCCTCACCCTTTGACACCTCACCCGCGCTGAGACAGCTTCCGAGAACACACACAGCCGCCGCCGCACCCAAGTACTTAACAGGTGTTTTAAAAACCATTCACTTGTTAATGAGGCTTTATTGTATTTCACCTCTTCTTAGAGCCCCTGCATCAGGGGCGCTAAGAAGAGGTGAAATTCAACAAAGCCTCATTTACAAGTTAATGGTCTTTAAAAGAAATCGCCCGGGCCCCAGAAGCTCCACGCTGCTGCAACCGGCGATGTAAAAAAACACACAGGTATGCTGTCTGTAAGGTCCGCAGGCCGCCACGGAAGGCTTGCTGGGCCGCCGCCGGCCCGCGGGCCGTACTATGAGTACCCGTGGAGTAGAGGCTTGGGCATTCAGGGACACAGGAGCAAGTGCCACAATGATGACAAAAGATCTTGTGGATCCTGGGCAGATTATACTTGATGAAATGTACCAAGTGACCAATGCTAGCAATGTCAGAACAGACCATTCTCTGGCAGTTGTTAACTTCTCCTGGGGAGGGGTAACTGGCCTTGAGAAGGTGGTGGTAAGTGCAGACCTACCAGTACAGTGCTTGCTTGGCAATGATCTAGAGACTTCAGCCTGGGCTGGAGTGGAGCTCAGGACACATGCAGAAATATTAGGGATCCCTGCTCATGTCTTTGCTGTGACTAGGTCACAGGACAAAATGTGTAAAGCTGGACAGGCCCTGGATTCTGGAATAATGGACCAGGTACCTCCCAAGAGGAGGAGCAGTAGGGTTAAGGCAGTGCCTTCCCACCTGACTGAGAATGCAGATCAGTCTCCTCAGGGAGATGATCTTGAGCCTGAAGAAGGAACTGTCCCAGTGGAGCTTGAACCTGACCAGGTTGAGTTCTTGGGGACAGGGGGCCCTTCCAGGTCTGATCTGAGCCAGGAGCAGAAAACCTGCCCCTCTCTTGAACCCCTCAGAAAGCAAGCTGCTGGTGAGGGTGCTGGGAATGCTAGTGGCACCCATAAAGTTTATTGAGATGATGGACTCCTTTACTCAGAGAGTAGAGACCCCAAGCCTGGTGCATCCAGGAGGTTGGTTATACCTCTGAAGTTTAGGGGCTCCCTATTGACACTAGCCCATGATATTCCCCTAGCAGGACACCTGGGCCAGAACAAGACTTGGGACAGAATTGTCCCTCACTTTCACTGGCCCCACATGTCTGAAGACACTAAGGAGTTTTGCTGCTCCTCTGTGACCTGCCAAGCCAGTGGCAAGGCAGGTGGAATCACAGAGGCCCCCCTGATACCACTACCTGCGGTGGGGGTTCCCTTTGAGAGGGCTGGGATTGACATTGTTGGTCTCATGGATCCTCAAACAGCATCTGGGCACAGGTTTATACTGGTGGTGGTGGACCATGCCACCAGGTACCTAGAAGCAATTCCCCTAAGGACCGCTACAGCACCTGTGGTGGCAAGAGCTCTCTTGGGTGTATTCTCAAGAGTCAGCTTTCCTAAGGAGGTAGTTTCTGACAGGGATGCAAGCTTCATGTCTAGTTACTTGACTGCTATGTGGAAGGAGTGTGGAGTGAACTACAAGTTAACCACACCCTATCACCCACAATGCAATGGTTTAGTTGAAAGGTTCAACAAAACCTTAAAGGGCATGATTAAAGGACTCCCAGAAAAGCTTAGGCGAAGATGGGACATACTCTTGCCCTGCCTTTTATTTGCATACAGGGAGGTGCCTCAAAAGGGGGTTGGCTAAAGCCCTTTTAAACTTTTGTTTGGTCACCCTGTCAGGGGTCCATTGTGTCTGGTTAAGGAAGGATGGGAGTTACCTCTCAAACTCCCCAAACAGGACATAGTGGACTATGTACTTGGTCTCCGTTCCAGGATGGCTGAGTACATGAAAAAGACAATCAAAAACCTTGAGGCTAGCCAGAAATTACAAAAAGCTTGGCATGACCAAAAGGCTGTACTGACTGTCTACCAGCCAGGACAGAAAGTGTGTATGTTGGAGCCTGTGGCCCCAGCAGCCCTCCAGGACAAATGGAGTGGCCCCCATACAATTGTTGAACAGAAACGGGAGGTCACCTACTTGGTAGACCTTGGAACCCCTAGGAGTCCCCACAGGGTACTTCAAGTCAACAGACTAAAACCATATGTTGACAGGGCAGATATGGGCTTGCTCATGGCTACTGATGAAGGACAGGAGGAAGAGAGTTACCCACTCCCTGACCTGCTTTCTCAGAACCCAGATGATGGGTCCGTTGATGGTGTAGCCTGGGCAGGCAGCCTCACTGCCCAGCAGCAAACTGACTGCAGGAAACTTCTCAGCCAGTTCAGACATATGTTTTCTCTGACTCCAAGTCAGACCACCTGGTGCACTCGTGAAGAGGATACTGGGGAGAGTCTGCCTGTGAAGAACAAGATCTACAGGGAACCTGACCATGTCAGGGACTGTATAAGGACAGAAGTCCAAAAGATGTTGGATTTGGGAGTGAATGAACCCTCAGTTAGCCCTTGGGCTAGTCCAGTAGTCCTGGTCCCTAAACCTCACACCACAGATGGCAAGAGAGAGATTAGGTTTTGTGTAGACTACAGGGGTCTCAATGCAGTCACTAGGACTGATGCCCATTCCATCCCCAGGGCAGATGAGCTAATAGATACTGTGGCCTCAGCCACGTTCCTAAGCACATTTGACCTGACAGCTGGTGTGAGAAGGTGGCCTGATATATGCTGTCCACTAGTTCTAGTGGGCACTTGTATCAGTCCAAACAACCCCTTATGGTGAATTGGTTAAAGACAACCTTTATTGAAAGCTATCCTAGTGGTAGCTATGGAGAGCAGCCTTCAGGCTAAGTCTTGAAGAAATGTAAAGCAGCTTGTTTAACCAGTCTATATTATAATCTCTTGAATGATCAAATGAAAGGACAACCACACCAGGTATATAGTTAAAATATATGTATTTGTGATAAAACACACCCCTCTAGTCTTTTTATGAGACTGTAGTTCGAAGTACTTAATTTACAAGTTAGCAATTAACAGTAATAGCACAAATACATGTTTGGGCCCTAGGGGCGTACCAAACCATATACCAATAAAGTGGTCGAAGAACCACGACTGAACTAGACACAAGGCCTGTAGAATCACTCGGACCCCAAGGAACCACCCAAGGTAGTGACACAGGGGACCCACAGGGGCCGTGTGCAGTGTGTAAACACAACCGCGGGTTCCCGTTAGCTTCTATGGGCAATGTCGCGGTTGGAAATTTAAAGATTAGGGACACTTAGAATCGAGTCAGGACAAAACCCTTTTGGACTTTATAAGTTCTAGGGCTAGCACCCACGGGAGCACTGGAGTACTCGAGTTACCTCACCCAGGGAAGCCGGGTGCATAGGTGCCTTTTGGTGTCGGGTCGCGTCATCGATTACAATGGAAGCTGGCAAAGAACTGCTGCTGCCGTGAAGAGGAGAAGTGTCCGAAGAGATCCAAGCCTGGATCTAGGATGGAGGGAATCTGAAAGCAAAGGGGGCAGAGTCTGGGTCACTAGCCAGTGACCGATGGGAGGATGGACCAATGCCCACAGATGTCGGGTGCTTCAGGTGAGTTGATGGGTGTCTTGACTCTTCAGCCACGAGGTCCAGGAGGTGTTGACGAAGTCCACTAGCTGGATTAAAGCTGTTCCACAAAGTCTGTCAAGTGCTGCAGTATCGGCGATCAGAATGGACCCAACAAGCCTTGGCAACAGCAAGTCACTGGAATTCAGAGAAAGGACTGCAGTGCAGACCAGCAAGGTCTGAGGGACTCACCCAGCAAGGGCAAGTCAGGGTACATCTGGCGCAACCAGGAAAGCCCAATTAGAAGAGGAGTTGCCTTCGTGGGAACCTGCTAGCCAACAGGCTAGTGATCGCAAAGGAGCCTCAAGCAGTTGCACTGGAAACTGGCCCACGGATCACTCGTGGAGTGGAGGCCAGCAATCTTTGGTACAGGAGGTGCTCAAGGCTGGGGCTACTCAGAGCCCAAAGCACAACTTCGAGGAAGTCCCAGAAGATAGTGTTGCTGCAAAGATATATGGTGTCCAGGGTTCACTGTTCCACATCACCCACGATAGCCACTGGCCTCAGCTTTGCTGTGGACTCAGGGTAGCCTTGGGGAAGTCTGCAAATCTACCTATGGTGATGCAAAGACTTCGACGCCTGGCGGGAGCTTCAGCCATGCAGACCAGTCAGTTGCTTCTTTGGTGCCTGCCAAGCAGGGGAGTCACTCCTTGACCCCAAGGGAGATTTCTTCAGTCTTCTAGTCAGGATAAAATGTCGTGGACCTCAGCTAGTGCAAGGGGTTCGCCCTTCTCTGCACAGAGTCCTCATGTAAGAAAGCCCCTCTCCTTCCAGAGTAGCCCAAATTCATGAGCCACTCTGAAAGCATAGCGGCTATCTGTATAAATGTTCACAGATAAGTCAGTACTAAGTTCACATGCTCGTGTTAAAGCTATTAGCTCAGCTGTCTGAGCTGACTTCTGTGGAATACGAGCTGTCTCAACTACTGTCTGAAGTGTTGTAATTGCATATGCAGCTGACATACCATCTGGTAGCTTCAAACAGGACCCATCAACCCATAGTTCCCCATCAACACTTGAAAGGGGCGTGTCTTGCAAATCCACACGACCCTTTGTCTGTTCCTTAGTAAGGAATATACAATCATGAGACTCCTGTGACTGAGACTGAGTCACCGGGTATGGCAACAAAGTGGCTGGGTTTAGTATCGCACATCTCTTTAGTGTAATGTGAGGCGCCAACAATGTCAATTCGTATCCTGTCAGACGAGCACTAGTTAAATGCTGCGTCTTCGTCTGATTTAAAAGGGCATCAACCGCATGGGGTACTAGCACCAACAGCTTATGTGACAAAACTATCCCTTCACTCTGACGTATTGACACAGCTGTTGCTGCAACTGAACGGAAGCATCCAGGTAACGCACGAGCAACAGGATCAAGTACTGCTGAAAAATATGCACAGGGACGCTGTTTGTCACCGTGTGTCTGCACTAAAACTGACAATGCGCATCCATCTTTCTCATGTACATAGAGTGTAAAAGGCTTCGTATAATCTGGAGTACCTAACACTGGTGCTGAACAAAGAGCTTGTCGTAACTGTGGGAAAGCAGTCTCACATTCATCTGACCATGGGAGGGGCATTGGAGTATCTTTAGTCAAAAGTGTTAGCAAGGGTTTAACAATGTGTGAAAACCCTAATATCCATTGCGTACAAAAAGAAGTAAGACCAATGAATGCACGGACATCTTTCTGAGTAAGGGGCACTGGTGTGTCTAAAATAGCTTGAATGCGATCTGGTGTGAGTGCACGGCCCTCCTTAGACAGAAGGTGACCTAAGTAGGTTACCTTCGGTCTACAATATTGCAATTTCTTTCGTGACACTTTGTGATGATGGGAAGCAAGAAAAGATAGCAAGGACAAAGTACATTTTTCACACTGTTCAGGGGTATCGGCTGCCAACAAGATGTCATCGACATATTGTATGCGAGCCACACCTTCAGGCAAATCAAAAGAATCAAGTTGCCTTTTTAATGCTTGACTGTAAATACTAGGACTCCCAGTACAGCCTTGAGGAACTCTACAAAATCTATACGATCGATTATTCAAAGTTAAATCGAACAAATATCGGCTATCAGGATGAATAGGGATCGAAAAGAAAGCTTTCTTCAAGTCTATCACAGAGAATGTAGTTGCTATCGGAGGAACCAAAGTAAGAAGTGTCGTTATGTCAGAAACCACGGGGTATTGTGGTACTACAATCTTGTTAACTTCTCGCAAATCAATAATGAATCTGTAAATCCTAGTGTCAGTATCTTTTTTCAGAATAGGAAGAATCAGACTGTTACAAACATTGTAAGGAACTTCCTCAACAACCCCCACTTCAATGAGATCATGGACAATACGTATGAGGGCTTCTTCGCCTTCCTGTGAAATTTTGTATTGAGGCAAACGTGGCAGCACAGCGCCCTCCTTGACACTAATATGTACTGGTGGAATAACCATTTGCCCTACATCAGTGTCTGAAGTAGCCCACAAATTACTAGGGAGTGAAGCTAATGCAATATCCTCTTTAACAAGACAAGCTCTCTCCTTCACAGGATGGTTGTCATTCAAGATAACACGTACACCATCTGAAGAACATCGTATCGTAGCCCTGAAATACTTGAGCATATCAAGACCCACAATATTGTCTGGTGTATTCGGGGAAAGCAAAAATGGACACGGAGCAGTAAATTTATCCACATGGAATGCATGTGGTTGTGACAATGGGCTAAGGGAAGGGGTTCCATCGAAACCTATTGATGTAATGGTTAAGCCAGACAGGGGAGCCCTTGGAACCAATTGTTTAGACAAGGCGCTACGAGTAGCTCCTGTATCAACCAGAAACTGATCAGTGGAACCCAGAACATTTGCTGTAACATAGGGACCCCTCTGATCTACTGGAACTTCAACTGATTCCTTACCCCATCCTAGGCAATCCTATGCATAAGCAGAATCTTGAGAATCAGACGGCACATAGTCGGACATTTGTTATTGGTTCCTTCTATCAAAAGTGTTAAACCCATTCTGCCCACGTATATTAGCATCAAACCTAGCATGATCACCTGTGCTTCCTCTAGGCCCTGAATATCCTGAACGATTTCTCATTTGTCCCCGACCACGTGGACACTGCTGAGCACACAGTGCTGGACAATCGGAAGCCCAATGCCCAAATTTCATACAGTATGCGCACTGGTCAGCAGACAAATTCGAACGAGTATAAGAAGGGAAAGACGAACCATAAGATCCACGTCCACCTCTAACACTACCTCTAAAAGGCGGACCACAAGCCTGAGCCAACATAACCTTTGTTTTTAATTCTTTAGTCTTCTTATCCTCATTACCCTTTGCTTCTAATTCCTGGCGTTCATAATACTGAGCCATAGTCAAGAGAGAAACCGGAGAAGAGGTAGTCCATGAACTCTCACTGGCTTTTAGGCGACTAGCTATTCCTGGCAACAGGTTTGCGACATATTTATCGACAAACGGATGTCTGCCCATGTCATCTGTCAATGACTGGCCACTAAAATCGTGGAATGCTTCTTCAAAGCGTGTAAAGAAATCATAGACCGATTCATCTGCCTTTTGCTTACAAGAAGCTAAAACAGTCCAATCTATCTTTTTAGGGGGAATAATCGTTTTTAACTTAACTAATATAGCTGCGGGAAGATCTAAAATTAACTGCCATGGCTTCTGTGCGGGTTCCCTTTCTACATCCATTTGTTCTAACTCTTTCCATAACGCCCCAAAAGCTGCACAATCATCAATTTTACCAACAGTTCTCCACATATCAGGCGGTAATATCAATTCGAAAAATAAATCAATATCAGGCAAAGTCATAGTACAAGAGCTAATAGCACCCTCAACTTGCTCATAAAAAGTGGCTGGATTTTTCCACGGATCAGGCAATGCAGTTTTAAGTGCCATGACATCCGTCCTATTCCAAGGAGTGTAAACCCAATTATAAATAAAATAACCCTTTGCATCGATAGAGGCCTTATCATCACTTGTACCCTGTCCTTTAGGAGGAACATACAAAGGCGCGGCCTCCCGCATGAGTTTCGCATGAACTATCATAGTCTTATCTGTTCCGGAGATAGAAGCTTGTGCCATGCCAGTCTGAGATGTCTGTGCAGCTACATCTGCAGCCTTTTTCTCCTCTCGCAAACGGACTGCATCAACACGCAGTTTAACCAAACGCCTTATTGTATCAGCTACCTAAGGGAAAACAAAAAGACCATCACGCATTTGCTTACAATTAACTGCTACATCGTCGGGCTCTAACTACTCAGAATATTTCCTAAACAGCTCAAGGACCTCTGCGTCAAACACCTCAGTACAATACAGCTGCTCCCTTTCCTGCCACCCTTTCATACTATCTAGAAGTTCAGAGGCGGGGGCAATGCTACGAACTGCTTTACGAGCAGCAGATCTCAGCTGGGTCGAACGCGCAGCGGTCAACATAGAACGAGTTTCTCGTGCCTTGTGTTCCTCCGAACTAGAGTCCTCATCTGACTCATGAGGGGCAGAAGGAACAGTATACGGAGGTGGAGGACGATTTAATAATAAGGAATCATCTTGTGGTTTATTAAGTATAGGATAAAGGGGCCGCCGAACAGCGTATTGGCCAGTTACCTGTAAATTGAGCTCCCTATCTTCTCTCTCTTTTAACTCTTTTATTTCTTTGTTCTTCAGCTCTAATGCTTTCACATAAATGTTCTTTCGCTGTTCTTTTTCAATCAAGGCTTGCTCATGTTTCATTCGTTCACGCACTTCTTTCTCCCACATTCGTACACAATCAAACATATCTTGCCTAGTCTTTCGCTTACACAGACATTGTTCCACATACTCAATCTTTCGTAAATCAAATGACCCATACATAGGCCAACGCAACTCAGGATCCTTACAAGTGTATTTATTCCATAATGTGCTGTACATTATAGAAGAAAGACCATGCTTAATATACATATCCCTATTAGGCGTCCCCTCCGGGGGGGCCGGTTGTGCTTCATCGAGTCTCAAATTGGTACCACTACAAAAGCAACACATCCTACGAAGTGTGCTAAAAACAGGTATGCTAAAAATAGTGCAGAATATGCAGTATTATAATCAAAGTAGCACTTAAGGTACCTTTAGTACGATGTGCCGTTCAAATCAATTCAGATAGAGAAAATTCTCCTCATTACCTGCCTATATAAATTGCAATTTATATATGAATCACATAGAAATCTAAGTTGGCCAACACAAATTTCAAAATACAAAAGCCGCAGTAAGTGTTACTAAACTACCTTACCAATCCCAGGCATAAAAACCAACAGCAAGCGCCGCAGAATGACACTTACCAATCACTTGGTGTCCAGGTTCCAACTGCCAAGTTCTAAAATCGACCAAATGGTCACTGCACGGCGAATCAACAGAAGAGATCTCAGTCGAGGACCGGCACCACCTGGATGGTCAGATCAGAAAGAAAGGAAAAACGCAGTGGTTGCCAAGACTCGGATCTCATCGGGCAGCGATCGCGTCCAGAGCGAGATTCCAATCCTTCGTCGCGACCAATCCGGAGTCGCCGATGAGCCCCACGTGGGCGCCAATTTGTAGAAGTGGACCTCAGCTAGGCCTACCAGTGCAAAGGGTACACCCTTCTCTGCACAGAGTCCTCAGACCAATAGGAAGAAGTTGGCACAGAAACTGGAATAGAAAATACAAAGTTTAATAAACCTCATGAGGTGGAACTACATTTACACAGCACCCTTCGGTATTGAATGAAGTAGCACACCAAACAGAAGGAGCATGGTCCTTTTATACCCACACAGGGGCTTGAAAGAGGGCGGTACAAGTACAGCAGAAGATTTTATGTACATATAAGGTCATATAGAAATGCACAGTCGACAAGTAGGAGGAGTTAACAGTTTGCCAATGCTAGTAAACACATCCTGACAGTTACATACTACTAACAGCTGCAAGGACAGTTGAAAACTCACTAGGCATGTTCAAAGGTGGAAGATGCTAAATATAGTTAGTTTCTAGGCAGATTACAAGAGCAGTCAACACTGAGGGAGGACAAAGCACATGGTGAGCACATGGCAAACAAAATGGCTGTCAGAAATACAAAATGGATTCCGCAAAATGGACAAGATAGCCTCTAAATACAAGATGGATTCCACTAATGCTAAGCCAATGGCTGCCAATTTACAACAGAAGGTCCAGGATATATGTAGCAGAGTTTCATGCAGGGTAATCTAAAGTCACAAGGACTGGGCTCCAATACTTATACTAAGTTTGGGGGTTGGACATACTCTAGGGACCCCCCTATGGGATGGTTTGGAAAGAGGGATGGTTACACCCATTCCCTTTGGCCAGTTTCGCACCAGAGCAGGGGCAGGTAGCCCCTGCAACCGGTTTAAACTGGACTATGCACAGGGACACCAAGTGTGCCCCCAGTGCAGGACTTCAACGCACCAGAGAGTGCTCCCACCCAGCCCCAATACACATCTGCCTGTCTGGGGAGGTGGTTACACCTCCCTGGGACAGGAAACCTATTGTCCAGGCCTCCCCTGCCGGAGTTTCGGTCAGCAGCAGGAGGCCAGACCCGTGTCTGTGGCAGAGGCATCCATTTTGTGATGCCAGGGCCCAGGAAAGTCCTACCGGGTTAGACCAGTGTGAACATGTCTCTCCCTCTCGAAGGGTGGAATGCTACCCCCGCCGCCAGAACTGGGGCAGGGGGTAGTATTCAAAAGCGTTTGACACCAAACACAACATGTTTCCATGCAGCCATCCCAAAGTTAGCATTTACCACGAGGTTATAATGCACTTAAGAGTATATGGTCCGGCTGCACCACAAACAGCATCAGAGGAGGTACTCCGAACACTGCAGAGGGGCTCTGCTCATGCAGGGGCACCCACTCACATAAAAACCAAACACTCTGCCTTCAGGATTGTTAAGGCTTGCCATAGGAGTGACTTATAGGTTTTATATGTGTGTGCAATGATAGTGATATAGGTAGCCTATACCACTGTAAGGGGTGCAAGCACACCGTTACCCAGGCTGCCGTAGCAGACCTGTGGTGCCTTTTTGGAGTGCTTATCAGGGGTGAAATAATACATGCTTCTGCCCCTGGTAGGCCTCTGAGGTACCTATGCCCTAGGTACATAGTACACCATATACTAGGGGCTTATAAGGCGTTCCAGAATCCAATTAGAAATGTACCTATTGTACATGGAAACCATTTTACAGAAAGCAGATAGAATGGGACCCTGAATAGCAGGGTCCCAGTCCAACTAAGTCATAAACCAGCAAAACACCAAGAAAAAAGTGGGGGCAACTATATAGTCAGATTCTACCGTACTACAGCTGGCTACTGGCAGATCAGACTAGCTGATGATGCAAAGCCAAAGACAGAATTTTCTACCCCTAGTGGGCACTATCAATTTGTGGTAATACCCTTTGGTTTGAAGAATGCACCTGCCACTTTCCAAAGTTTCGTGAATCAAGTCCTTACAGGCTTGGAAGACTATAGTGCAGCATATCTAGATGATATTGCTGTCTTTAGCTCCACCTGGGAGGATCACCTGGTCCACCTGAGGAATGTTTTGGAGGCCCTACAAAAAGCAGGCCTAACTATCAAGGCTACTAAGTGCCAGATAAGGCACAGGCAGGTTGTGTACCTGGGCCACCTTGTAGGTGTAGGCCAGGTTCAACCATTGCAGAGCAAAATCCTGACCATAATGGACTGGGTTGCTCCAACTACCCAGACTCAGATGAAAGCCTTCTTAGGCCTGACTGGGTACTATAGAAGTTTTGTCAAGGGGTATGGATCAATAGTGATACCCCTGAATGACTTAACCTCTAAGAAAATGCCCAAAAAGGTTTAGTGGACAGCTAGCTGTCAAAAGGCATTTGATGACCTGAAGCAGGCCATGTGCACTGCTCCCATTCTGCAAAGTCCTGACTACTCCAAAAAGTTCATTGTCCAAACAGATGCATCTGACTTGGGGGTAGGGGTTGTACTGTCACAGTTGAATGGTGAAGGTCAGGATCAACCAGTAGCTTTCATAAGCTGAAGGATGACCCCCAGAGAAAAATGTTGCTCAGCCATTGAGAGGGAGGCCTTTGCTGTGGTTTGGGCTCTGAAGAAGTTGAGGCCATACTTATTTGGTACTCACTTCATTGTTCAGACAGTCCATAAGCCCCTCTTATGGCTAAAACAGATGAAGAGTGAAAATTCCAAATTGCTCAGGTGGTCCATTTCCCTACAGGGGATGGACTATACAGTGGAACATAGACCTGGGAGTAACCATGCCAATGCAGATGGACTCTCCAGATATTTCCACTTAGAACATGAAGACTCAACTGGTCAAGGTTAGTTTAATGTCCCTGCGTTTGGGTGGGGGTTGTGTAGGAGAGTAGGATCTGCTTCATATGTTTACCCCCACTTTTTGCTGGTGTTTCACTGTTTTTCGACTTTAGTCTGTCTGGGACCCTGCTATCCAGGGCCCCAGCCTAGCTGCTTCCTCTCTAAAATGATTCTATATACTTTAGGTACTTTACAGATTGGATCTGAGGTGCCCTTGTAAGCCCCTAGTACATGGTATACTATGTACCCAGGGCATAGGTACCCCAGAGGCCTACCAGGGGCTGAAACATGTATTATGCCACCCCTGGAAAACCACCCAAAATGACACCACAGGTCTGCTACTGCAGCCAGGGTAAGGTGGAGCATGCACCCCTTACTGTGATATAGGTTACTAATATCACTATATATATACACATATAAAACTACAAGTCACTCCTATGGCAGGCTTTATCAATCCTGAAGGCAGAGTTCTTGGTTCTTATGTGAGAGGGTGCCCCTGCATGAGCAGAGCCCCTCTGCAGCATGCGGCGACCCTTCTCTGATGCTGTTTGTAGTGCAGCCTGACCATATATTCTTAAGTGCATTATAACCAAACGGTAAATGCTAACTTTGGACTGGCTGTATGGAAACATGTTGTGTTTGGTGTCAAAAACCTTGGAATCATGCCCCCACACCAGTAACTGGTGTGTTAGTATGATCTCACCCTTCTAGAGGGAGAAACATGACAGGACTGGTATACCCGGTAGAAACTTAACAGAGCCCTGGCATCACAAAATGGATGCTGCAGCCACAGACATGGGTCTGGCCTCCTGCTGCTGACCGACACTCCAGCAGAGGAGGCCAGGACAATAGGTTTCCTGTCACAGGGAGGTGTAACCAGCTTCCAGACAGGCGTATGTGTATTGGGACTGGGTGGGAGCACTCTCCGAGTGCTTTGAAGTCCTGCACTGGGGGCACATTTGGTGTCCCTGTGCATAGTCCAGCTCAAACCGGTTCAGGGGCTTCCAGCCCCTGCTCTGGTGTAAAACTGGACAAAGGAAATGGGTGTAGCCACCCCTCTTTCCAAACCCTCCCATAGGTAGGACTCTAGAGTATGTCTAACCCCCTACCTTAGTATAAGTATGGGACCCCAGTCCTTAGGGCTTTAGATTACCCTGGTCGAAATTCTGAACCTGAATCCTGAACCTTTGACGCTCTGCTCAAGATCAGAGGACTGAAGAAATCTCCCTTGGGGTCAAGGAGTGACTCTCCTGCTTGGAAGGCACCAAAGAAGCAATTTGCCAGTCTGCATCATCAAAGCTCCCGCCAGACTCTGAAGTATTTGCAGCCCAGGAAGAGGATTTCCAGACATCTCAGAGGCCGACCTGAGTCCCCAGCAAAGCTGAGACCTGCAGCCCTCGTGAGTAGCATATAACTGGAACTCATTGTCACTGAGCATTTCTGCAGGTGCATTGACATGCTGACGTCACTTGAAGTCGTGCTCGGGCTGTCATGTAGCCCCTTCCTCGTGCACTGAATCCACGGAAGATTGTCAGCCTGGTCATTCCGAGTGACCCGTGGTCCTCAATTTTGTGTTTCATCTCAATCTCCTTTCGCGATCCCTGGTCCGTCACCTGGTGGATCCCTGAGGGGGTAACTTTGCATTTCCTTGGGCTTTCCTGATTGCTCCAGACGTGCCCTGACTCCCATCCAAGTGGTGAGTCCCACAGACCTTGCTGGTCTGCACTGAAGCATCTTTCTCATTTCTGCATGTGTTGCTGTTGCCAAGGCTTTTTGTGTCCAATCTGGGCACCGACGCTGCATCACTCGACATCCTTTATGGGACAGTCTGAATCGAGCTCCTGGTTGTCCTCGACACCTCCTGGTCCTCGTGGCTGAAGAGTCAAGCTTCACCTCTTTCACCTGAAATCACCCGACATCGGTGGGCATAAGCTCATCACCTTCCTGGTCAGTGGCTAGTGACCCAGACTCTGTCCCCTTTGCTTTCAGGTTCTTCTCATCTTCAATCCAGGCTTGGATGTCTTCAGACACTTCGCATCTTCATGGCAGCAGCAGTTCTTCCCCAGCTCCCATTGAAATCGTTGACGCAACCTGACACCAAAAGACACCTATGCACCCGGCTTCCCTGGGTAAGGTAACACAAGTACTCCGGTGCTCCCTTGGGTGCTAGCCCTAGAACTTCCTAAGTCCAAAAGGGTTTGGTCCTGACTCATTTCTAAGTGTCCCTAATCTTTAAAAATCTAACTGTGACTTTCCCATAAAAGCTAACGGGAGCTCGCGGCTATATTCACACACTGCACATGGCCCCAGTGGGTCCCCCGTGTCACTACCTTGGGTGGTTCCTTGGGGTCCCAGCGATTCTACAGGCTCTAGGCCTTGTGTCTAGTTAAGTCGTGGTTCTTATACCACTATTTTAGTATATGGTTTGGCTCGCCCCAAGGGCCTGACGTGTATTTGTGCTATTTTACTGTGATTATTGAAGTGTAACTTATGTGTTTTGAATTCTAGTCTCATAAATAGACTAGGAGGGTGTGTTTAGTAATAAATTCATATAGTTTATATATATACCTGGTGTGGATATCTTTCAAGAGATTACAGACTGGTAAAACAAGCTGCCTTATATTCCTTCAAGACTTAGGCTGAAGGCTGCTCTCCATAGCTACCACTAGAATACCTTTCAATAAAGGTTGTCTTTAACCTATAACCAATAAGGGGTTGTTTGGACTGATACAAGGTGCCCACTATAACTAGTGGACAGCATATATCAGGCCAACTTCTCACACATGGGCTAGTGACTAAACTGTGTGATTGTTTGTATCTGTCTGTCTGTTGTTGTGTAAGCAGCTGCATGGGTTGGTGAGTAGCTACAAGAGTGTCTATAAGGGTTATTGATTGGTTGTCTCAGTATCTGTATGGGTGCCTGAGTGTCTGTGTGGGGTGTGTTTGATTCCCTGCGTGGATGTGTGAGTGGTGGTTCACTGGATGTATCGGTTTAAGAATGTGTCTGTGAGGGACTGTATGGGTGGGTGATTGTGTGTATGGCTGTGTTGATGAGTGAATGGATGTCTCAGTGGTACATGTATGAGTAACTACATATGTGAAAGGCAGTATATGTGAGTATTGGAGTATATACGTGACTGTATGTGAGAGAGTGATTGTGAGATTGGCTGTATGGATGAGTGTGTGCTATGTCAGTGATTGTGTAAGAGTAAGTATATGTTAGTATAGTATAAATAAGTGAGGTGGTGTGTGTATAAATGTGTAGGTGAGTAAATGGGTGTGGGATTGATTCTTTGCATGCCTGATTAGCTGAGTGAGTAACTATATGGGTGAGTGGTGGTATGTGAGTGTCTGTATGGGTGTAGAAACACAAAACTTGGACAGTGGACCAACCAAAAGCACTTGCGGCACCAATCACAAAGAAATCACCAATAAAATCAAAAAATCTTGAAATATCTTGTGTACAACCCTCTAAAAGTGCCCCTGTCCAAGAGCACCCCTATCCCCAGGGGCAATTGTAAAAATAAGCTAGATCAGGTCTGCACCACTTATGAAGTAATCAAATCCATACAGGTAGTTATTGCTCAATGAGGTGTAGAGTAAGAACATTTCTTCTTTATTATTTCATTCTTAAAGAGCAACAACCAACGTGTTTTGTCCTATAACATAGGACTTCTTCAGGGCATTCAACTGTCTGAGTCAACCATAAGATGGGTTACATTTAGTAGTTGCCTTAGAAGTAAAGTTATGCTAACAGAGATAGAAATCCCACATCTGTATAGAGCTCATCCGTATAGCAAGTAGAAGATCCAAGATAAGAATCAAAAAAACGTTATGTAACAAATTCCAGTTTCCAAAAGTCATAAAGAGTTTTGTAAATGATGTGGTGTGATAACCACTGTTATATGGGAAATTTACTGGTACATTAGGACCTGTACATACTTAGAAACACTCTAATGCAGATAGCCGTACTTCAAAATTAGAAGTGTAGTCCACCATAATATCTGGCGTTCTCCTCCCGCCTGTGTTTGAATAACTCTTTGGGTGAGTGGCAGTGTGTGAGTGTCTATATGGGTTCATGAGTGCAAATTATAGTGGCTGTATTGATGAGTGACTGCATGTATAAGTGACTATATGGATGAAGCAGTTGATGTGTGTGTAGACCTAGGAATAAGTGAGTGGATATATAGTAGCTGGTATTGGTGTGTCTATGTTTTCGAGAATGGCAATCTGTATTTTAGAGTGGATGTATCAAAGGCTGTGAGGAGGTGCATCAGAGGATCAAATGGATGATTTCGTTTGAGATGTCATCAGTGATGTCATGAGTTATGTCACTGACCATGTCATGAGTGATGTAATATGTGATGTCATCAGCAGTGCATTGCGGGGGCGCAAGCTATAGTTAGCTCAACTAACTATAACAGCTGAATTTCTCTGGTTTTGCATGAGTGAAATGTCCAACTAACTATAACATCCCTGAAACTTGTGTTTTTTTATTCAGTGAATTTCTATGGTTTTTTAAATGCTTATTTCTAATTATAACGTCCCTGAAACCTATGTATTTTTCAGTGAATCTCAAAGGTTTTTTTAATGATAATATCTAACTATAACGTCCCTGATACCTATGGTTTTTTCAGTGAATTTCAAAGGTTTTTTAAATGATAATTTCTAACAATAACGTCCCTGAAACCTTTGTTTTTTTCAGTGATTATCAAAGGTTTTTCAAATATTACATTCTAAATATAACGTCCCTGAAAACTATGGTTTTTTCAGTGAATTTCAAAGGTCTTTTAAATGCTAATTTCTAACTATGCCTACGTAGGTAGGACATGTGCAGAAAGAGGAAGAAAGGCACAGAACGATGCAAGAGAAATGCAGAAAGAGGCAACATAACTAGGTCTAGAAAGAGGAAGAAAGGTGCAGAAAGAAGCAAGAGATATGCAGAAAGAGGCCTTGTTGCAAAGTCAATCTGTGCCTGGGCCCCCCCACCTTTTTGCTGACTGGTACTGATGGTAACTGACTATGACTGACCCTGGGCTCTGCCTAACCAGGCTCGGAGCCAGTGCTATGCTGAAAGACACTTAGAATACACTGAAAACACCTACATATACTAGGGTACACTATGGGTTGGGGTACCCCAAAGGCCCTTTTACATAATAGGGCAGGGAAATTAAAACTAAGTCCCTAGCATATAATGGGGCATGGCAAGTTTAGAGGCCAGCAGACCTTTTCTGCATTTGCATGTGTGCACTGCTGCTGAGCCTGAGGTCAGTTTATAAGTAGCCCTGTGTGTGCATAAGAAGCAAGAGAGGTGCAGAGAGAGACAAGAGAGGTGCAGAAAGAGGGAAGAAGGGTACATAGAGAGGCAAGCGAGGTGCAGAAAAAAACAAGAGGGGTGCAGAAAGATGCAAGAGAAGTACAGAAAGAAGCAACAGAGGTGCAGAAAGAGGGAAGAGGGGTGCAGAAAGAGGCAGGAGAAGTACAGAAAGAAGCAACAGAGGTGCAGAAAGAGGCAAGAGATGTTCAGAAAAAGGCAACAGAGGTGCAGAAACAGGCAGAAGAGGTGCAGAAAGAGGGAACAGGTGTGCAGAAAGAGAGATGAGGGATGCAGAAAGACACAAGAGGGGTGGAGAAATTTTCAAGAGGGGTGCAGAAAGAAGCAAGAGCAGTGCAGTAAGAAACAACAGAGGTGCAGAAGGAGGCAAGAGGGGTACAGAAAGAGGCAAAAGAGGAGCAGAATCAAAGCATAAGAGATGCAGAAAGAGGCTAGAGGGGTGCAAAAAGAGGCAAGAGAGGTACAGAAAGAGGGAACAGGGATGGACAAAGAGGGAAGAAGGCTACAGAAAGAGGCAAGTGGGATGCAGAAAGAAGCAACAGTGGTGCAGAAAGAAGCAAGAGCAGTGCAGAAAGAACGAAAAGAGGTGCAGAAAGAGGCACGAGGGGTGCACAAAGAGGCAAGAGAAGTGCTGAAAGAAGCAAAAGAGGTGCAGAAAGAGGCAAGACGGATACAGAAAGAGATAAGAGCAGTGCAGAAAGAACCAAGAGACATGTAGGAAAAGGGAAGAAGGGTGCAGAAAGAGGCACAAGGGGTGCAGAAAAAAGCAAGAGAGGTTTAGAAAGAAGAAAGAGAAGTGCAGAAAGAAGCAACAGAGGTGCAGAAAGAGACAAGATAGGTACAGAAAGATGCAAGAGAGGTGCAGAAAGAAGCAAAAGAGGCGCAGAAAGAGGCAAGAGGAGGGCAGAAAGAGGCAGGAGCAGTGCAGAAAGAACCAAGAAACGTGCAGGAAAAGGGAAACAGGGTACAGAAGGAAGAAGGAGGGGTACAGAAAAAAGCAAGTGAGGTGTAGAAAGAAGCAAGAGAAGAAAAGAAAGAAGCAACAGAGGTGCAGAAAGAGGGAAGAGGTGTGCAGAAAGAGGCAGGAGATGTATAGAAAGAAGCAACAGAGGTGCAGAAAGAGGCAAGAGTAGTTCAGAAAGAGGCAACCGAGGTGCAGCAGGAGGCAAGAGGGGTACAGAAAGAGGCAAAAGAGGAGCAGAAACAAGCATAAGAGATGCAGAAAGAGGCAAGACGGGTACAGAAAGAGGCAAGAGAGGTACAGAAAGTGGGAACAGGGGTGGATAAAGAGGGAAGAAGGGTACAGAAAGAGGCAAGTGGGGTGCAGAAAGAAGCAAGAGAGGTGTAGAAAGAAGCAAGTGAAGTGCAGAAAGAAACAACAGTGGTACAGAAAGAAGCAAGAGCAGTGCATAAAGAACAAAAAGAGGTGCAGAAAGAAGCAAGGGATGTGCAGGAAAATCGAAGAAGGGTACAGAAAGAGGCACAAGGAGTGCAGAAAGAAGAAAAATAGGCGTAGAAAGAAACAAGAGAAGTGCAGAGAGAAGCAACAGAGGTGCAGAAAGAGGCAAGGGATGCGCAGTGTGGTAAATATTTAAATTACCTGTACTATTTTTTATGCGGTAAAGTCTAGTAAGAATAACTCAGTCAAAATAAGAGGCAGAATCCGTGGTATTAGAGGTTCTGAAAAGGGCTTTATTCCTTACAAAGGAATCATGGTTCGAACCAGGCAATCTTATTCCATCACCACGAAGGTTCAGGAAGGGATAGGCAATACATTATTGACAAGTAACAATATATATATGAAAAGCATTGCATTAAGACAGATGCAGGAGGCGTAACAGCTAATAGTACAGATAAGAATACACATATGTAATGAAAATGGGCGTAATAACAGGCGTATACTAGAAACGTCATTTAAAATGATGTCACAAGTGGGTGGATCCATAAGAGAATCCTGCAGTGTCAGCAGAAATATTTGGCAGAGATGCGCGGGCAGCCGCATGACGTGTGATTGACGTGCAACTAGAGGGTGAAGGGGAATTGACATTTTAGCTCTACATGTGGAGACAGAAGTCTGGGGGTCAGGTCAACCTAATCCCAAATCGTATCTAATATCTTTGTTTAAGGAACTGTTTTATCCAAAAGGAAAGGTCTCTCGGACGGAATCTATTCTATACTGACTGTTAGTGCATGTACAAGCGTCTATGTGTCTACATGAGATGCGAGGGGGCAGGAATCTTCCATGGTAACAGGGGCTATGAATTACTTGCATAAAGACAGCGAGGCCGAGCTCTTTGCTCGGTAGCTGGAAGGATGTTTACCTAAACTACTAGACAGGAATGCATTGGATGAGGAGCGGAGCAGATAACTTGAAGGCTGAATACAGTTTTTGGCAGGCAACAGGCCGCATCATGCACCGTTAACCGCGCAGGGAGTAGGACAAAGTTCATGGATACGGATGCAGGTCCAAGCTGGAGCATTTCAGAGGCAGAAGCAGAAAAAGGCTTGATGGCAGAATTCAGGGCCTACTCGCCTGAACTGTAAAACGTGAAAAGTGAACCATATAAAGTCGGTGGCCAATCATACTTAGGAATGGAATATTCGACCCATTCATGGCGGATCTGAAAGAGGACATGTTGGCGTTGGACGCACATGTATTTGCGTCTTCATAGCTGGAACTGGAGGGAACATACATGTACTTGTAGCATGTACATGGAGCCGTTGGGGTCTAAGATAGGGGACACAATTGACCATAAAAATTCATATTTCCTCATTCCCTCCTTGTCCCCTATGGACCCTTATGAAATATCCATCTTCATCAATCCATCAATCTGTTCATATAGCATCATTTGTTCTTCTTTCTTCTTCCGGGATCTTGAATGAAAATTCGAAGGCGGGATACACGATGTGGCACACAGACCACAAATCGCTGGCCCACATTGTAGACACAAGCAGCAACTGAATAGAATGAGAAAGCCAATACCTAGGAAGGATAGGATCCTCCATCCCCAGGCTGACAACACGCTCCAGAACCAACCGGACCAAGTCCAGGTGCCTGGATTCTGGTGTATCTGGCTTACGATCTTATGAAGTCGAGTTATGGCCTTATATACTGACGGCGCGTTTTCTGGTATGAAAACACAGCAACTTGATCCGATGACCCTACAAGCTCCGCCCCTATCGGCCAGGATGACGTCAAGGACAAGACGATTTTGAAGAACAACAATCCGCATCGCAGACTGCTCCTCTGTTAAGTTGCCTAAGGCGGAAGTAGTTTCATTCACTACTGCTTCAAGGGTTCTAGTTAATCTACGTATCAACTTACTATTAGTGACTGTACCTATGTAGGGAAAGAAACCTTTATTAAAATCTGTGTATTGCTCCCATGCTGTTTCGGTGTAGTCGACAATCGGGAGATCTCTCTGCTGTCTATTGTGTACTAAATGGGTATTCCTATGGTAATCAGGCGGGGCTAGGAAAACAGGTGGCAGAAGGAATGCAATGTAACAGGTACCATCCCAATCTAGGGGTAGGCGTATGTATGCGCTATGACCACAGATGAAGTAGGAGTGACGAGAAGCTCTAAATGTAGATTTGCCTTTATCACTGAATTCTATTACAGTGGTACATTTACTATTGCCCATGTGTATTGAACCATTCTTTCTTACACATAATTCGCCTCTAACTGGAAATACTGACATAGCGGGCAAGATTGGTGTAGCTTCGGATTCAACATTCAGGATCATGAGATTAAGTGTAAAGTTACCTAATCCATATACTTCATTTTCTAGATCAGTTCCTGTTCTTTTGGGAAGTCCCTCCTTGTTAGGGTAGCAGACTTTAAGTAAAACTAGGTTCAGGTTTCCCCAAACCCAGTTGTCTTGATAAACTACTGAATTTGAATCTAGGGAATTAATCAAACTAAACCATGTTCCACAGGAGCCATTGTGTGTAAATGGATACGGAAAGAGAGGCAGAACTCCCTTGTATTTCTGATAGGGAGGGAGTCGGCCACATATCCAACAATTTGTAGCATTGCTGGTCTGATGAGAATGATGTAACATACTAATGAATGTGTTGTTGCGCAGCGCAAATCTATAGGACAACTCGTGCGGGGGTAATTCGCTAAAAGAATGTTCGGCAGTAGCATTGAAAGCATGCTTGGAAATAGGGTAATACATGTGTAATAATATACTGGCAATGATAATCAGAAGACTTAGAAAAAACATAATTAACAATGTCACTATGCAGTGACTACGAAGTGATTTACAGTACGCATGTTTCTTGAGCTGTTTCTGTCTATTTCTCTCTCTATTTCTGTCTAGAGGATACATGTCAGAGACAAATTCAACCGATTCACCTTGGAGAGGACTTAAACAATCAAATTGTCTGACTTGCTAGACCTTAGTTTCAGTTTATAGTTTTCTTTTTCAGTCTTGTCAACCAGGGGGAGTTTCGAGTCAGTCTGTGAGGGAATGCAGGGCTGATAATTCAAGTCGGATGATAGTCCATGAAATTTTTTGATATGGCTCGAGTGCAACCACCCTTTACGTCCCTCAATCTTCACAGCTGTCCTTGTGGTCAATAAGACGAGTTTAGGCGACTGCCAGCGAGGCTCCAGCGGGTTCCTTCTGTCGAAGTTCCTTATAAGCACAAGATCTCCCAAAACCACGTCATGGGGCTTCACCTCAGTGTTATCGGGAAAAGCTGCAGCTACCTGTGAACGACAAGATTGTAGTGCAGACATCAAGGAAGCCAGGTAATCTGTCAGCATATTACAATCAACATCAGTTATTTTATGGGGTATAGGCGTCCCCCACATATTTGGTGGTCTACCGAAGATCACCTCATACGGGGATAGCCCTGTTCGAGAGTGTGCTACCATTCTCATGTAAAAGAGCGCAACTGGTAAAGCTACTATCCAGTCGACACCTTTTTCTCTACATACTTTGGACAGTCTAATTTTCAAAGTTTGATTATGCCGCTCCACGAGACCTGCTGCCTCGGGATGTCGGACACAGTGGAATTTCCATTGATAGCCTAACAAAAGTGAAACATGTTTCATTAGCTCAGATGAGAACGGTTGGCTATTATCTGAGTACACGACACGGGGCAAACCATACCGTGGGAAGAATTCTCGAACTAACTGTTTGGCAGTGGTCGGGGCAGTGTAATCTGAGACGGGATACGCCTCTGTCCACCGGGAAAGAGCGCATACAACTACGAGGACATATTTGAATCCTCGACATCGTTCCATCTGGATATAATCCATCTGGAGGACTTCAAAAGGGTGATCGGGGGGTTGAAATCCACCCTGTTCTACAGGTACGCCTTTTCCTGGATTGAACTGACAACAAATCATACAGGTACGTACTTTCTGTTTAGCTGCTGCTCGCAAGTATTTATTGAACCAAATGTGTTGAATACTGTCTAGCATAGCTTTCTCTCCTAGGTGCGCTGGACTATGTATTGTGTTAATGATGACTTGAACCATTGAGTCGGGGAGAAACCATATAGATTTTCCCTTCGTCATCCATCCTTGATCCGTTTGGATCCCTCCTAATTCAGTCCATCTCTTTATTTCTTCTGGTGTAGCATGTGTCTGTATGTCAATTACATCAAGGGCGGGATCCTTAACTGTCATGCAGTGTGTTGGTGTCGGAACTATTGTCTTTGTCGTGTCAGTTGTATGAGTCTGATTCTGAGCAGTCTGTTTAGCTGTCCTGTCAGCTAGGTCATTACCCTGAGAAATAATGTCAGTCACTTTTGTATGGGCTTTACACTTCATAATCGATATTGCAGTTGGCAGATGTATTGCGTCTAACAGAGCTTGAATAAGGGGACCGTGCTGGATGTGGGCACCGTGAGAAGTTAAATAACCTCTCTCTCGCCAAAGCACGCCGAAGTCATGAACGACTCCGAATGCATAACGTGAATCTGTGTATATGTTGACTTTCTTATTTTTGGCTTGAATACAGGCTTGTGTCAGGGCGATGAGCTCTGCTGCTTGAGCTGACAAGGTATCGATACAATTCGTTTCAATAATTTCAGTGTCTGTTGTGACTGCATAAGCGGCCACTAACTCTCCTGTACTTGTTCTCATGCATGAACCGTCTACATACAATGTCAGGTCTGGATCTGATAATGGAATATCGGTCAAGTCTTGTCTGGGTTTCGTCGTAATAGTAATGACTTCAATACAATCATGTGCCAATGGGTCGGTTCCACTTACTGGCAAAAGTGTGGCAGGATTTAATGTACTACAACGTCTGATTTCTATGTGTGGCTGGAACAATGTCAATTCATAACCCGTCAGTCTTGCTATGGTCAAGTGTTGTGTTTGGGTCCGGTTCAAGAGAACCTCTACTGCGTGTGGTACTTGTACTGTCAATTGATGTCCTAACACTATGGCGTCGCTTTGTCTGATTGCTAAAGCTGTTGCTGCGACCGATTTCAGGCACGCAGGAAGAGCCTGAGCTACGGGATCTAATGTACTGGAAAAATAAGCACATGGCTTGTGTGATCCTGCTTGTTCCTGCGTGAGTACTGACAAAGCAGTACCTTCACGTTCTGTAACAAAAAGTGTAAAACGTTTGCTGTAACATGGTGTTGCTAAAACAGGTGCTTGACATAAAGCTTTCTTTAAGCTTTCAAAAGCTTGCGTATGTTCCTGAGTCCAAGGGAGGACAGTCGATGTCGCTGCCTCCTGTGTTGTCAACTGAATGAGTGGTTTTGCTAGAAATGCATATTGAGGGATCCACTGCCTACAGTACGAAGTGAGGCCTATGAATGCCCGTACCTCCTTTTGTGTCTTGGGTGGCAGCATGTTAACAATTAACTGGATACGGTCGGGTGTAAGCTGTCTTCCCCCCTTGGACAGCAAGTGCCCAAGGTACACAACTTGCTGGACACAGAATTGTAGCTTTGAAGGGGACACTTTGTGCCCCTTGTCGGCTAAGAAATGTAAAACCGTCAGTGATGCTTTTTCACATTCAGGTTCGCTTCGGGCGGTGATCAGCAGATCATCGACGTATTGAAGCAGGGCAGTGTTAGCAGGCATGTGGATACTGTCAAGTTCTCTTTTCAGTGCTTGGCTATAGATGCTGGGGCTTTCTGTGAATCCTTGAGGTGCGCGTGCGAATTTAAAACTTCGACCATTTAAACTGAATCCGAACAAATATTGGCTTTCCGGATCGATTGGGACGCTAAAGAAAGCGTTCTTGAGGTCAATTACAGTAAAGAACATTGCTTCTGAATCTATGGCTGTTAGCAATGAAGAGATATCTGGGACCACGGGGTATTGTGGTACAATGCATTTATTTAATTCTCGCAGATCAATAACTAATCGATATACTGGTGGTGCTTTTGGATCAGTTCGTTTAAGAATCGGAATTATCGGGGAATTACATACATTGGAGTCGGTTTCCACAACCACTCCTTGTGCAATGAGCTCGTCAACGATTTGCAGTAAAGCCACAACAGCATCTGGGGGTAACTTGTATTGTCGTATTCGTGGTAATACTACTCCTGTTTTGAGTGTGACTCGATATGGTGTAATGTGCATACAACCTCCATCAGTAGGGCCTTGTGCCCATAAATGTGTAGGTAGATTCTGTAACCGATGATCCATGTCTCTAGACACGTAGTGACCCTTAAAGTCACGCAAAAATAGTCGTACTCC
The DNA here is from genome assembly GCF_964204655.1 of Triturus cristatus. NCBI lineage: Eukaryota > Metazoa > Chordata > Amphibia > Caudata > Salamandridae > Triturus > Triturus cristatus. Next base: position 902,142,631 of record NC_140583.1, read on the forward strand.
TTCCGGAGAACAACATATTACAGCTCCTAGAGCTTTCAATGTTTTTATACCTAACAAGTTTTCTGGGCATGATTTTGTGAGCAATAGATCTGTAGTCCGTGTTAATGGACCGACTGTTAATGCAAGCGGTTGCGATACTTCATTAATAGTGGGTTTTCCTGAAAAACCAAGGGAAATATTTTGTGAGCCTGAGAGGGGTACCCCTGGGACTTCGCTGTGACGGATAGTGGTTCTGCTTGCCCCTGTATCGAGTAGAAACTTTCTGTCTTTCCCTAATACTTGACTCTGTACGTAAGGACCTTCTTGATCTACGGGAACCTCAATAAGGGGTAGGCCAACTTCCCTCTCTAGGCTATTTCATGTGTAGCGCTGATACTCTGGATAGTCATTTTGTGCATACTGGTACATCTGTTGTGTCGTGTTTTGTGTTGCAGCAATAGGCTGTGGCTGTTGTTGTGGTTGAACATTAACATATTCTGGAGCTACATCGTCTAAATAGGAGGAAAGGAAAATATCTTTTGCGGTCTTGGGATGTGCTTTAATCGGGAGTAATGGGGGTGGCAAATCTTTCGGTATTTCCGGGGTGGCTTTAGGTAAACCTTCGGCCAAAAGAGGATACATACCATTCATAAGAGTGTTTCGTTGTCTGTCTACTTGTTCTGTTTTTACTCGGGTACCTCCTCAATTAATATATTTTCTCGGGCTTTATTTGAGTTCTCCCTACTTTTCTCTTCCAGTCTGAGCGCTTTCTCTGTGCGCCTATGCGATTCTTTACGCCATAGTTCAATGGCATCTTTCTGTGACTGTCTGGCTTTCTTTTTCCATAATTCTTCTTCTACTCTCATGATGCAATCTGCATCCCATGTCCCAGCTGCGGGCCATCTCTGACTTTCTGCTAGATCCTTGGTGTAGTCCACCCATAAATCAAGATATAATACGGCATCTAGGCCATGCTTATGGTACATAAAATACCCTGGAGTATCCCTAGGTGGAATGGGAACAGCTTCTTCGAGTACTCCTTTTCTAGTTTTGATCTGTCTTAATTTTGAAAAGAACGGCATTTTTAAACCTTGCTACTTGATTCTTACTCAAACTGGACTTGGACACAATTAATACGATAAACACAATAATGAACATTCATTCATACCACAATTTTTGAACACAGTTAAACATTTAACATTTAACATTTAACGAACAATGATAATTAAGAGAAAACTAACTACTGACATAATACTAATACTAGATAATACTGGATTATATACATGAACATACTGGATATACTGCTAAACAGTACAGATACACTGCTAAAACAGTGCAGACCGGATCTGTGTACCCAAACCCGTCAGGACCGGCACAAATTAATGTGCACGTCTAAATGCCTCCCCAGCAATGGTACTCACCGGGTAGCACGGAACGGAAGGCCTCGGAACTGAACTGAACTGGACCGGACTGGACTCGACTCGACTCGGAAACTTCGGAACCTGGTGGGCCTCTGTATACCTCGGATCTTGCTCTCTCAGCTAGGCTCTGGTCGGGATACTTCGCACTTCTCACCGCCTCGTCTGGGTGTTGATCGCAGCCTCAGTCACCCCCGCTTGGCCGGAGGGAGATACAGGAAATCCTGCGGGTACGCGTTTTTGTCCGTTCAGCTGTGGCAGGGGACCGGGCCTGCAACGCACCTCCGGCGCGTGAGATGAGAAAGTGTCCCTATTCGGGCGCCAATTTATGTGGTAAATATTTAAATTACCTGTACTATTTTTTATGCGGTAAAGTCTAGTAAGAATAACTCAGTCAAAATAAGAGGCAGAATCCGTGGTATTAGAGGTTCTGAAAAGGGCTTTATTCCTTACAAAGGAATCATGGTTCGAACCAGGCAATCTTATTCCATCACCACGAAGGTTCAGGAAGGGATAGGCAATACATTATTGACAAGTAACAATATATATATGAAAAGCATTGCATTAAGACAGATGCAGGAGGCGTAACAGCTGATAGTACAGATAAGAATACACATACGTAATGAAAATGGGCGTAATAACAGGCGTATACTAGAAACGTCATTTAAAATGATGTCACAAATGGGTGGATCCATAAGAGAATCCTGCAGTGTCAGCAGAAATATTTGGCAGAGATGCGCGCGCAGCCGCATGACGTGTGATTGACGTGCAACTAGAGGGTGAAGGGGAATTGACATTTTAGCTCTACATGTGGAGACAGAAGTCTGGGGGTCAGGTCAACCTAATCCCAAATCGTATCTAATATCTTTGTTTAAGGAACTGTTTTATCCAAAAGGAAAGGTCTCTCGGACGGAATCTATTCTATACTGACTGTTAGTGCATGTACAAGCGTCTATGTGTCTACATGAGATGCGAGGGGGCAGGAATCTTCCATGGTAACAGGGGCTATGAATTACTTGCATAAAGACAGCGAGGCCGAGCTCTTTGCTCGGTAGCTGGAAGGATGTTTACCTAAACTACTAGACAGGAATGCATTGGATGAGGAGCGGAGCAGATAACTTGAAGGCTGAATACAGTTTTTGGCAGGCAACAGGCCGCATCATGCACCGTTAACCGCGCAGGGAGTAGGACAAAGTTCATGGATACGGATGCAGGTCCAAGCTGGAGCATTTCAGAGGCAGAAGCAGAAAAAGGCTTGATGGCAGAATTCAGGGCCTACTCGCCTGAACTGTAAAACGTGAAAAGTGAACCATATAAAGTCGGTGGCCAATCATACTTAGGAATGGAATATTCGACCCATTCATGGCGGATCTGAAAGAGGCAAAGAATCAATAGAGAGTGGACCACTTGTCCTGTGTAGCCAGGGTCTATTTGCTCTTGGTTCCGTCAAAAAAGAACCCTCACAACTGTACACAGGCGCGAAGGCGGTATATACTGGGTCACCGCTAATGTGTACTAGTACAGCATCATCATAGGGTCTTTTTTAGTATGTATGCTGTCCTCCGCCAGGAGGAAGACCAACTGGTAAAACAGTAGCGTCCAGACATGAATATGAGGGAGGGAAGGTGTGAGAAGTGCTCTTGATAAAGTGAGATAAAATTCTCTTAATCACTTTTTCTAATAGGGCTTTATTGAGAGAATGTTGAAAAAGAGAAAAATAAAAAGGTGAAGTAAGGGTGTAGACCGAGTTACTGGTCTGCCGTACTTTCAAGTATCAAGGATCAGGGTCAACATGTTTCAGCCTTCTGTAAAAGTCTAAAGGCTTTCGTCAGGACCAATCAGAAGGAAGGCGCGTTGTGGCTCCTTGGGTAGTGAATATTATTCACTGATTACAAGTAAAAGGGGTCAGATCCATAGTATCTGTACCTAATAGAAAAAAGGAAAGGCAACAGCATTGGGTATTGCTAGGGATACAAAATAGAAATCGTATTGTATTACAATAGTTTTGTGGACAGCTACTGTCCTGTTAGGAAAGGAGAGGTTAGTGGCTAAGTGAACCATTAAAAGATTTCGGGCAAGTAGCGAGAAGGGCGGCTATTCAGAATAGTAAATAGGTTAAAATAACATCTTTTGGTTGTGGTGACGCGTGGTTGCCTGTAGAAGGCGCATCTATTAGAGTGCTAGATATTATGCTCTTATGAACTTCAAGTATGTTTGTAAGACAAGCGAGTTAAGCTGTGCGTGACGCGGTGCAGAAAGAAAGTAAATATTGAAGTCTGCGAATACGTTTAGCAGGCAGTGCCCCTCGTGTCTATACGCGTGTAATGGTCACGTACTGCTCAGAGTGTAACAGACATCATACACAAACATCCTAACCCACATAGTAACGATAATCTCAATATTACCTCATACGGGTGCAAATTGCACTTCTTGGTGGTACCCGAGAGGCATTCATGGAACTATCTTCTAAAATGAAAAAGAACGTGAAGGAAAGGGTTAGATGCGTCTTACTTTTTGTTGCGCGTTCAGGCATGTGTGGTGGCCATCCGTGCTTACCGATTCCATGAAGTCAAGGACTTGTTCTGCCTCTGTTCGCGGTATCCCCGGTGACGCGGGCCCGCTCAAAGTTCCGGTTTAAGTAGAGTAAAAGCATGGAGATGGGAAAAAGACTAATATGTATAATTCCCATAAGTCCATTGACGTTAAGACAAAAACAGAAATCGAATAAAGGTTTAAGTTACGTCGTAGTTAATACAAATAGTCGATGTGATTACACTATGAATCTATGGTCGTGTTTTAACTGGTGGGTGTAGAAAAAGCATTCATTTGGCTAATGTAGTGATCTTATGACGCCAGAACTTAGTGAATGATGGTCGTGGTCAGATCATGAAATTCATCGTCATGCCAGTGTGTACCACGGGATATTATCGTTCAGGCCCCGTTGGTCTGTGGCCAAGCGATCGATCCAACGTTGTTCTTTTTCAAAAAGGACACGTTCAGCATTGTTGCTTACAGTTCTTAAGCTTTCCAAAACCACCCATTTTAGCTCGTTGCTGGAGTGATTATTTTCTATGTAATGTCTGCTCATTTTGGTGGTCAGTCTTTTACAATTGACATTGCTTTTATGTTCAGTGATCCTTAATTTGACTTTTCGGCATGTCATGCCGATGTACCTCATGTCGCAAGGGCATGTAATCATATATACTACATGCGTGGTGTTACAATTTGTATGATGACGTAGCGTCCATGTAAGATTCGGGAGAAGTTGGATGGTCTTGGTGATTCTAGTCAAATCACACACTGAGCATGTGCCGCAGGGATAATGTCCTGTGATGGGTTCTAAATTCCATGCCGCAGTGATCGTCTCTCTAGCTATGTTAGGGGTCGGTCTCGTGTGAACTAGAAAGTCTTTGATGTTTTTCGTTCTTTTGTTCGCAAAGCGGGGTTTTGGCCATTGTAAAGTATCTGATGTAAGGATCCTCCAATTTCGATTGACAATTTTTTTCACTGTATTCGTTATGGTGTTATAAGTAGTGACACATGTCAGAAGACCTTCTGGTTCATCCCGTGTGGTTGTTTGAAGGAGGTTTTCCCTCGGCTGGTGGCGAGCCCTTTTCTGACACTTGTTGATTATCCTCTGTGGATAGTCTCTTCTGACAAGTTTGTCACTTAGTTCTTTTGCTTGAATCTTGTAATCCTTGAGATTACTGCAATTTCTCTTGAGTCTGAGAAATTGACTGTAGGGTAAATTGTCTCGAAGGGGACGGGGATGGAAGCTTTGATAAGAAAGTAAGCTATTTTTTGCTGTAGGTTTGTAGTACGTTTTGGTGTGTAAGGTGTTATTTTCAGAGTAGATAGTGACGTCCAGGAAATCAAGTTGTTTCTTGTTTGACGTGTGGGTGAACTTTAGGCAATCATCTCTGGAGTTAATCCAATCCAGAAAGTTGAGTAGGATTTCTTCGGTATCTTCCCAGATCAAGATGATGTCATCTATGTAGCGTTTCCAAAATCTTACCTGTGTTAGGTAGGGGTTGATGGGGTTCTGTATGTATTGTTCTTCAAAATTGCTCACATACAGTCCCGCTACACTTGGAGCAAATGTGCTCCCCATGGAAGTACCGTGGCGTTGTTTAAAGAGGGTGCCATTATACTCAAAATAGTTTTCTGTAAGGGCTAACCTGCAACATTCTAATACGAAGTGCCTTGGTGTAGTGTGATTCCAAATTCCCGAGAACAGTATGTTCTCCAGAGTGTCAAATGTCTTCTGTTGTGGGAGGCTGGTGTAAAGACTCTCCACATCCAGTCCTACTAGATACATGGTGTTTTCATTGTAGGTTTGATTGTCAAGTAGAATCAGAAGGTCCCGAGTGTCTTTCAAATACGTAGGTGTGTTTTGCACCAAGGGTTTGAGAAACTGGTCTGCAAATTGTGACAAGGGTTCTAATACTGAACCGATTCCTGAGACGATGGGTCGTCCTGGTGGTGGTACTCGGTTTTTGTGAGTCTTGGGTAGAGAATAGAAATACGGAGTTTTGGGTGATTTCGTTCTAAGGAAGTCTGCCTCATGTTTGGATATCCATTGGTTTGTTTGTGCTTCTTCAACCATAAGATTTATTGTTCTCTGTAACCTCTTGGTTGGATCATTGGCAATTCTCTCATAAAATTTATCATCTGATAGGAGGTCCAGACATTGTTTGTTGTATCCTTGTTTGTCAAGGAGGACGATACCGCCTCCTTTGTCAGCTGGTTTGACAATTATGTTTTCATTTTTGCTTAATTCCTCCATTGCTTGTTTCTCCCGTCTTGTGATGTTGACATAGGGTTTGTTGGACGATGGTTTGATGTTGTCCACTTCTTTCAGAATAGCTTGTTCGAAGGCTAGTATTTCAATTGGGACCATGTGGTTTGGAGGGCAGAAGGTTGATTTAGGTCTTAGGCCGGTGTCACTTCTCGTGATCTCACTCCCTTGATTCTTAAAAAAGGCTTTGAGTTTGATTTTTCTACAAAACTCTGACAGTTCGCATTTGACCTTGAAGACATCCAGTGGAGGAGTGGGGACAAAACCTAGTCCTCTATTTAGTACGTCTTCTTGATCTTTCGTGAGTGTGATGTTGGCCAGGTTTATCACCAATGACTCGCGTTGCTGGGGCCCGGTTGTTCTTTGGACATGCTGCGGGTGTGCACTTGTCTCTCCTGTTCGTTCCAGGCTACCAAGGCTACCAAGGCTGGATGAACCCCTATTTCCAGGGACCTAACACCATGGGCCCCATGATGAATACTCCACCACCTCCTTTTTTAGGGAGAGGCCAACACACCCAACGAGGAAGAAGAAAAGGAGTAACCTGGAACGAACAGGAGAGACAAGTGCACACCCGCAGCATGTCCAAAGAACAACCGGGCCCCAGCAACGCGAGTCATTGGTGATAAACCTGGCCAACATCACACTCACGAAAGATCAAGAAGACGTACTAAATAGAGGACTAGGTTTTGTCCCCACTCCTCCACTGGATGTCTTCAAGGTCAAATGCGAACTGTCAGAGTTTTGTAGAAAAATCAAACTCAAAGCCTTTTTTAAGAATCAAGGGAGTGAGATCACGAGAAGTGACACCGGCCTAAGACCTAAATCAACCTTCTGCCCTCCAAACCACATGGTCCCAATTGAAATACTAGCCTTCGAACAAGCTATTCTGAAAGAAGTGGACAACATCAAACCATCGTCCAACAAACCCTATGTCAACATCACAAGACGGGAGAAACAAGCAATGGAGGAATTAAGCAAAAATGAAAACATAATTGTCAAACCAGCTGACAAAGGAGGCGGTATCGTCCTCCTTGACAAACAAGGATACAACAAACAATGTCTGGACCTCCTATCAGATGATAAATTTTATGAGAGAATTGCCAATGATCCAACCAAGAGGTTACAGAGAACAATAAATCTTATGGTTGAAGAAGCACAAACAAACCAATGGATATCCAAACATGAGGCAGACTTCCTTAGAACGAAATCACCCAAAACTCCGTATTTCTATTCTCTACCCAAGACTCACAAAAACCGAGTACCACCACCAGGACGACCCATCGTCTCAGGAATCGGTTCAGTATTAGAACCCTTGTCACAATTTGCAGACCAGTTTCTCAAACCCTTGGTGCAAAACACACCTACGTATTTGAAAGACACTCGGGACCTTCTGATTCTACTTGACAATCAAACCTACAATGAAAACACCATGTATCTAGTAGGACTGGATGTGGAGAGTCTTTACACCAGCCTCCCACAACAGAAGACATTTGACACTCTGGAGAACATACTGTTCTCGGGAATTTGGAATCACACTACACCAAGGCACTTCGTATTAGAATGTTGCAGGTTAGCCCTTACAGAAAACTATTTTGAGTATAATGGCACCCTCTTTAAACAACGCCACGGTACTTCCATGGGGAGCACATTTGCTCCAAGTGTAGCGGGACTGTATGTGAGCAATTTTGAAGAACAATACATACAGAACCCCATCAACCCCTACCTAACACAGGTAAGATTTTGGAAACGCTACATAGATGACATCATCTTGATCTGGGAAGATACCGAAGAAATCCTACTCAACTTTCTGGATTGGATTAACTCCAGAGATGATTGCCTAAAGTTCACCCACACGTCAAACAAGAAACAACTTGATTTCCTGGACGTCACTATCTACTCTGAAAATAACACCTTACACACCAAAACGTACTACAAACCTACAGCAAAAAATAGCTTACTTTCTTATCAAAGCTTCCATCCCCGTCCCCTTCGAGACAATTTACCCTACAGTCAATTTCTCAGACTCAAGAGAAATTGCAGTAATCTCAAGGATTACAAGATTCAAGCAAAAGAACTAAGTGACAAACTTGTCAGAAGAGACTATCCACAGAGGATAATCAACAAGTGTCAGAAAAGGGCTCGCCACCAGCCGAGGGAAAACCTCCTTCAAACAACCACACGGGATGAACCAGAAGATCTTCTGACATGTGTCACTACTTATAACACCATAACGAATACAGTGAAAAAAATTGTCAATCGAAATTGGAGGATCCTTACATCAGATACTTTACAATGGCCAAAACCCCGCTTTGCGAACAAAAGAACGAAAAACATCAAAGACTTTCTAGTTCACACGAGACCGACCCCTAACATAGCTAGAGAGACGATCACTGCGGCATGGAATTTAGAACCCATCACAGGACATTATCCCTGCGGCACATGCTCAGTGTGTGATTTGACTAGAATCACCAAGACCATCCAACTTCTCCCGAATCTTACATGGACGCTACGTCATCATACAAATTGTAACACCACGCATGTAGTATATATGATTACATGCCCTTGCGACATGAGGTACATCGGCATGACATGCCGAAAAGTCAAATTAAGGATCACTGAACATAAAAGCAATGTCAATTGTAAAAGACTGACCACCAAAATGAGCAGACATTACATAGAAAATAATCACTCCAGCAACGAGCTAAAATGGGTGGTTTTGGAAAGCTTAAGAACTGTAAGCAACAATGCTGAACGTGTCCTTTTTGAAAAAGAACAACGTTGGATCGATCGCTTGGCCACAGACCAACGGGGCCTGAACGATAATATCCCGTGGTACACACTGGCATGACGATGAATTTCATGATCTGACCACGACCATCATTCACTAAGTTCTGGCGTCATAAGATCACTACATTAGCCAAATGAATGCTTTTTCTACACCCACCAGTTAAAACACGACCATAGATTCATAGTGTAATCACATCGACTATTTGTATTAACTACGACGTAACTTAAACCTTTATTCGATTTCTGTTTTTGTCTTAACGTCAATGGACTTATGGGAATTATACATATTAGTCTTTTTCCCATCTCCATGCTTTTACTCTACTTAAACCGGAACTTTGAGCGGGCCCGCGTCACCGGGGATACCGCGAACAGAGGCAGAACAAGTCCTTGACTTCATGGAATCGGTAAGCACGGATGGCCACCACACATGCCTGAACGCGCAACAAAAAGTAAGACGCATCTAACCCTTTCCTTCACGTTCTTTTTCATTTTAGAAGATAGTTCCATGAATGCCTCTCGGGTACCACCAAGAAGTGCAATTTGCACCCGTATGAGGTAATATTGAGATTATCGTTACTATGTGGGTTAGGATGTTTGTGTATGATGTCTGTTACACTCTGAGCAGTACGTGACCATTACACGCGTATAGACACGAGGGGCACTGCCTGCTAAACGTATTCGCAGACTTCAATATTTACTTTCTTTCTGCACCGCGTCACGCACAGCTTAACTCGCTTGTCTTACAAACATACTTGAAGTTCATAAGAGCATAATATCTAGCACTCTAATAGATGCGCCTTCTACAGGCAACCACGCGTCACCACAACCAAAAGATGTTATTTTAACCTATTTACTATTCTGAATAGCCGCCCTTCTCGCTACTTGCCCGAAATCTTTTAATGGTTCACTTAGCCACTAACCTCTCCTTTCCTAACAGGACAGTAGCTGTCCACAAAACTATTGTAATACAATACGATTTCTATTTTGTATCCCTAGCAATACCCAATGCTGTTGCCTTTCCTTTTTTCTATTAGGTACAGATACTATGGATCTGACCCCTTTTACTTGTAATCAGTGAATAATATTCACTACCCAAGGAGCCACAACGCGCCTTCCTTCTGATTGGTCCTGACGAAAGCCTTTAGACTTTTACAGAAGGCTGAAACATGTTGACCCTGATCCTTGATACTTGAAAGTACGGCAGACCAGTAACTCGGTCTACACCCTTACTTCACCTTTTTATTTTTCTCTTTTTCAACATTCTCTCAATAAAGCCCTATTAGAAAAAGTGATTAAGAGAATTTTATCTCACTTTATCAAGAGCACTTCTCACACCTTCCCTCCCTCATATTCATGTCTGGACGCTACTGTTTTACCAGTTGGTCTTCCTCCTGGCGGAGGACAGCATACATACTAAAAAAGACCCTATGATGATGCTGTACTAGTACACATTAGCGGTGACCCAGTATATACCGCCTTCGCGCCTGTGTACAGTTGTGAGGGTTCTTTTTTGACGGAACCAAGAGCAAATAGACCCTGGCTACACAGGACAAGTGGTCCACTCTCTATTGATTCTTTGCATCTATGAATGGAAGCCGAATGGACCACAGCTTCTCCTTCCCTCCCCATTGATTTTTTTGGGATCTGAAAGAGGACATGTTGGCGTTGGACGCACATGTATTTGCGTCTTCATAGCTGGAACTGGAGGGAACATACATGTACTTGTAGCATGTACATGGAGCCGTTGGGGTCTAAGATAGGGGACACAATTGACCATAAAAATTCATATTTCCTCAGCAGGAAAATCGAAGAAGGGTACAGAAAGAGGCACAAGGAGTGCAGAGAGAAGAAAAATAGGCGTAGAAAGAAACAAGAGAAGTGCAGAGAGAAGCAACAGAGGTGCAGAAAGAGGTAAGAGAAGTACAGAAGGAAGAACCAGAGGTGCAGAGGCAGGAAAAGTGCAGAGAGAGGCAAGAGAGTTGCAAAAACAGGCAAAAGAGGTACACAAAGAGGGAAAAGGTAAGAAAGGCAAGAAAGGTACAGAGGTGCAGAAAGAGGCAAGAGGTGTGCAGAAATGTGAAAGAGAATAGCAGATAGAAGCAATAGCAGTGCAGAAAGAACCAACAGAGGTGCAGAAAGGGGGCAAAGGGGTACAGAAAGAGGCAGGAGAAGGTATGAAAGAAGCAACAGAGGTGCAGAAACAGGCAAGAGAAGTTCAGAAAGAGACAGCAGAGGTGCATAAACAGGCAGAAGAGGTGCAGAAAGAGGGAACAGGGGTGCAGAAAGAGAGAAGAGAGGTGCCGAAAGAGACAAGAGGGGTGCAGAAAGAAGCAAGAGCAGTGCAGTTAGAAACAACAAAGGTGCAGAAGGAGGCAGAGGGGTAGCGAGAAAGGCAAAAGAAGAGCAGAAACAAGCAAAAGAGTTACGGAAAGAGGATAGAGTGGCACAGAAAGAGGCAAAAGAGGTACAGAAAGAGGGAACAGGGTTGCACAAAGAGGGAAGAAGGGTGCAGAAAGAGGCAAGTGGGATGCAGAAAGAAGCAAGAGAGGTGTAGAAAGAAGCAAGAGAAGTGCAGAAAGAAGCAAGAGCAGATCAGAAAGAACCAAGAGACGTGCAGGAAAGGGGAAGAAGGGTGCAGAAAGAGGCATGAGGGGCACAGAAAGAAGCAAGAGAGGTGTAGAATAAAACAAGAGAAGTGCAGAGAGAAGCAACAGAGGTGCAGAAAGAGGCAAGATGGGTGCAGAAAGAGGCAAGAGAAGTTCAGAAGAAAGCAACAGAGGTGCAGAAAGAGACAAGAGACGTGCAGGAAAATCAAAGAATGGTGCAGAAAGAGGCATGAGGGGTGCAGAAAGAAGAAAGATAGGTGTAGAAAGAAACAAGAGAAGTGAAGAAAGAAGCAACAGAAGTGCAGAAAGAGGCTAGAGGGGTGCAGAAAGAGGCAAGAGAAGTGCAGAAAGAAGCATGGGTGCAGACAGAGGATAGAAAAGTGCAGTAAGAGGCAAGAAAGTTGCAAAAACAGGCACAAGATGTGCGCAAAGAGGGAACGCGGTGCACACAGAGGCAAGAGAGGTACAGAAAGAACCAACAGATGTGTAGAATAACACAAGAGGGGTTCAGAAATGTGCAAGAGAGTAGCAGATAGAAACAAGAGCTGTACAGAAAGAACCAACAGAATGGCAGAAAGAGGCAAGAGGGGTGCAGAAAGAGGCAAGAGAAGTACAGAAAAAAGCAAAAGACGGTGCAGAAAGAGGCAAGAGGGTGCAGAAAGAGGCAAGAGCAGTGCAGAAAGAACCAAGAGATGTGCAGGAAAATGGAAGAACGGTGCAGAAGCGGCACGAGGGTGCAGAATGAAGCTAGAGCGGTGTAGAAAAAAACTAGAGAAGTGCAGAAAGAAGCAACAGAGGTGTAGAAAGAGGCAAGAGGGGTGCAGAAAGAACCAAGAGACATGCAAGAAAATGGAAGAAGGGTGAAGAAAGAGGCACAAGGGGTGCAGAAAGAAGCAAGAGAGATGGACAAAGAAACAAGAGAAGTACAGAAAAAAGCAACAGAGGAGCAGACAGAGGCAAGAGGTGTGCAAAAACAGGCACAAGAGGTACACAAAGAGGGAATTCGGTGCACACAGAGGCAAGAGAGGTCCAGAAAGAACCAACAGAGATGCAGAAACAGGCAAGAGGTGTGCAGAAATGTGCAAGAGAGTAGCAGATAGAAGCAAGAGCAGTACAGAAAGAACCAACAGAATAGCAGAAAGAGGCAAGATGGGTGCAGAAAGAGGCAAGAGAAGTGCAGAAAAAAGCAAGAGAAGTGCAGAAAGAGACAAGAATGGTGCAGAAAGAAGCAAGAGAGGAGCTGAAAGAGGCAAGAGAGGTACACAAAGAGGCACGAAGGGTGCTGAAATTTGCAAAAGAGGTGCAGAAAGAAGCAAGAGCAATGCAGTAAGAAACAACAGAGATAGAGAAGGAGGCAAGAGGGGTGCCGAAAGAGGCAAGATCAGTGAAGAAAGAACCAATAGACATGAAGCAAAAGGGAAGAAGGGTGCAGAAAGAGGCATGAGGGGAGCAGAAAGAAGGAAGAGAAGTGCATAAAGAAGCTACAGATGTGCTGAAAGAGGCATGAAGGGTGCACAGAGAGCCAAGAGAAGTGCAGAAAGAAGCAAAAGAGGTGCAGAAAGAGGCAAGAGGGTTTAGAAAGAGGCAAGAACAGTGCAGAAAGAACCAAGAGAAGTACAGGAAAAGGGTAGAAGGGTACAGAAAGAGGCACAAGGGGTGCAGAAAGAAGCAAAAGAGGTGTAGAAAGAAATAAGAGAAGTGCAGAAAGAAGCAACAGAGGTGCAGAAAGAGGCAAGAGGGTTTAGGAAGAGGCAAGAACAGTGCAGAAAGAACCAAGAGAAGTGCAGGAAAAGGGAAGAAGGGTACAGAAAGAGGCACAAGGGGTGCGGAAAGAAGCAAAAGGGGTGTAGAAAGATATAAGAGAAGTGCAGAAAGAAGCAACAGAGGTGCAGAAAGAGGCAAGAGAGGCACAGAAAGAGACAGGAGAAGTACAGAAGGAAGCAACTGAGGTGCAGCCAGAGGCAAGAAAAGTGCAGAGAGAGGCTAGAGAGTTGCAACCACAGGCAAAAGAGGTGCAGAAAGAGGGAAAAGGGATGCACACAGAAGCAAGAGAGGTACAGAAAGAACAAACAGAGGTGCAGAAAGAGGCAAGAGGGGTGCAGAAAGGTACAAGAAAGTATCAGATAGAAGCAAGAGCAGTGCAGAAAGAACCAACAGAGGTGCAGAAAGAGGGAAGAGGGGTGCAGAAAGAGGCAGGAGAAATGAAGAAAGAAGCAACAGAGGTGCAGAAACAGGCAAGACAAGATCAGAAAGAGGCAGCAGAGGTGCAGAAACAGGCAGAAGAGGTGCAGAAAGAGGGAACAGGGGTGCAGAAAGAGAGAAGAGAGGTGCCGAAATAGACAAGAGGGGTGCAGAAATTTGCAAGAGAGGGGCGGAAAGAAGCAAGAGCAGTGAAGTTAGAAACAACAACGGTGCAGAAGGAGGCAAGAGGGGTAGCTAGAGAGGCAGAAGAAGAGCAGAAACAAGCAAAAGAGTTGTGGAAAGAGGCTAGAGGGGTACAGAAACAGGCAAAAGAGGTGCAGAAAGAGGGAACAGGGTTGCACAAAGAGGGAAGAAGGGTGCAGAAAGAGGCAATTGGGGTGCAGAGAGAAGCAAGAGAGGTGTAGAAAGAAGCAAGAGAAGTGCAGAAAGAAGCAAGAGCAGATCAGAAAGAACCAAGAGACGTGCAGGAAAAGGGAAGAAGGGTACAGAAAGAGGCACGAGGGGTGCAGAAAGAAGCAAGAGAAGTGCAGAAAAAAACAAGAGAAGTGCAGAAAGAAGCAACAGAGGTGCCGAAAGAGGCAAGAGGGTTTAGAAAGAGGCAAGAGCAGTGCAGAAATAACAAAGAGAAATGCAGGAAAAGGGAAGAAGGGTACAGAAAGAGGCATGAGGGGTGCAGAAAGAAGCAAAAGAGGTGTAAAAAGAAATAAGAGAAGTGCAGAAAGAAGCAACAGAGGTGCAGAAAGAGGCAAGAGAGGCACAGAAAGAGACAGGAGAAGTACAGAAGGAAGCAACAGAGGTGCAGCCAGGGGCAAGAAAAGTGCGGAGAGAGGCTAGAGAGTTGCAACCACAGGAAAAAGAGGTGCAGAAAGAGGGAAAAGGGATGCACACAGAAGCAAGAGAGGTACAGAAAGAACAGACAGAGGTGCAGAAAGAGGCAAGAGGGGTGCAGAAATGTGCAAGAAAGTATCAGATAGAAGCAAGAGCAGTGCAGAAAGAACCAACAGAGGTGCCGAAAGAGGGAAGAGAGGTGCAGAAAGAGCCAAGAGAAGTGCAGAAAGAAGCAAAAGAGGTGCAGAAAGAGGCAAGAGGGTTTAGAAAGAGGCACGAACAGTGCAGAAAGAACCAAGAGAAGTGCAGGAAAAGGGTAGAAGGGTACAGAAAGAGGCACAAGGGGTGCAGAAAGAAGCAAAAGAGGTGTAGAAAGAAATAAGAGAAGTGCAGAAAGAAGCAACAGAGGTGCAGAAAGAGGCAAGAGGGTTTAGGAAGAGGCAAGAGCAGTGCAGAAAGAACCAAGAGAAGTGCAGGAAAAGGGAAGAAGGGTACAGAAAGAGGCACGAGGGGTGCAGAAAGAAGCAAAAGAGGTGTAGAAAGAAATAAGAGAAGTGCAGAAAGAAGCAACAGAGGTGCAGAAAGAGGCAAGAGGGGTGCAGAAATGTGCAAGAAAGTATCAGATAGAAGCAAGAGCAGTGCAGAAAGAACCAACAGAGGTGCAGAAAGAGGGAAGAGAGGTGCAGAAAGAGCCAAGAAAAGTGCAGAAAGAAGCAAAAGAGGTGCAGAAAGAGGCAAGAGGGTTTAGAAAGAGGCAAGAACAGTGCAGAAAGAGCCAAGAGAAGTGCAGGAAAAGGGTAGAAGTGTACAGAAAGAGGCACAAGGGGTGCAGAAAGAAGCAAAAGAGGTGTAGAAAGAAACAAGAAAAGTGCAGAAAGAAGCAACAGAGGTGCAGAAAGAGGCAAGAGGGTTTAGGAAGAGGCAAGAGCAGTGCAGAAAGAACCAAGAGAAGTGCAGGAAAAGGGAAGAAGGGTACAGAAAGAGGCACGAGGGGTGCAGAAAGAAGCAAAAGAGGTGTAGAAAGAAATAAGAGAAGTGCAGAAAGAAGCAACAGAGGTGCAGAAAGAGGCAAGAGGGGTGCAGAAATTTGCAAGAGAGGGGCAGAAAGAAGCAAGAGCAGTGAAGTTAGAAACAACAACGGTGCAGAAGGAGGCAAGAGGGGTAGCTAGAGAGGCAGAAGAAGAGCAGAAACAAGCAAAAGAGTTGTGGAAAGAGGCTAGAGGGGTACAGAAACAGGCAAAAGAGGTGCAGAAAGAGGGAACAGGGTTGCACAAAGAGGGAAGAAGGGTGCAGAAAGAGGCAATTGGGGTGCAGAGAGAAGCAAGAGAGGTGTAGAAAGAAGCAAGAGAAGTGCAGAAAGAAGCAAGAGCAGATCAGAAAGAACCAAGAGACGTGCAGGAAAAGGGAAGAAGGGTACAGAAAGAGGCACGAGGGGTGCAGAAAGAAGCAAGAGAAGTGCAGAAAAAAACAAGAGAAGTGCAGAAATAAGCAACAGAGGTGCCGAAAGAGGCAAGAGGGTTTAGAAAGAGGCAAGAGCAGTGCAGAAATAACAAAGAGAAATGCAGGAAAAGGGAAGAAGGGTACAGAAAGAGGCATGAGGGGTGCAAAAAGAAGCAAAAGAGGTGTAAAAAGAAATAAGAGAAGTGCAGAAAGAAGCAACAGAGGTGCAGAAAGAGGCAAGAGAGGCACAGAAAGAGACAGGAGAAGTACAGAAGGAAGCAACAGAGGTGCAGCCAGGGGCAAGAAAAGTGCGGAGAGAGGCTAGAGAGTTGCAACCACAGGAAAAAGAGGTGCAGAAAGAGGGAAAAGGGATGCACACAGAAGCAAGAGAGGTACAGAAAGAACAGACAGAGGTGCAGAAAGAGGCAAGAGGGGTGCAGAAATGTGCAAGAAAGTATCAGATAGAAGCAAGAGCAGTGCAGAAAGAACCAACAGAGGTGCCGAAAGAGGGAAGAGAGGTGCAGAAAGAGCCAAGAGAAGTGCAGAAAGAAGCAAAAGAGGTGCAGAAAGAGGCAAGAGGGTTTAGAAAGAGGCACGGACAGTGCAGAAAGAACCAAGAGAAGTGCAGGAAAAGGGTAGAAGGGTACAGAAAGAGGCACAAGGGGTGCAGAAAGAAGCAAAAGAGGTGTAGAAAGAAATAAGAGAAGTGCAGAAAGAAGCAACAGAGGTGCAGAAAGAGGCAAGAGGGTTTAGGAAGAGGCAAGAGCAGTGCAGAAAGAACCAAGAGAAGTGCAGGAAAAGGGAAGAAGGGTACAGAAAGAGGCACGAGGGGTGCAGAAAGAAGCAAAAGAGGTGTAGAAAGAAATAAGAGAAGTGCAGAAAGAAGCAAAAGAGGTGCAGAATGAGGCAAGAGGGGTGCAGAAATGTGCAAGAAAGTATCAGATAGAAGCAAGAGCAGTGCAGAAAGAACCAACAGAGGTGCAGAAAGAGGGAAGAGAGGTGCAGAAAGAGCCAAGAAAAGTGCAGAAAGAAGCAAAAGAGGTGCAGAAAGAGGCAAGAGGGTTTAGAAAGAGGCAAGAACAGTGCAGAAAGAGCCAAGAGAAGTGCAGGAAAAGGGTAGAAGTGTACAGAAAGAGGCACAAGGGGTGCAGAAAGAAGCAAAAGAGGTGTAGAAAGAAATAAGAGAAGTGCAGAAGGAAGCAACAGAGGTGCAGAAAGAGGCAAGAGGGTTTAGGAAGAGGCAAGAGCAGTGCAGAAAGAACCAAGAGAAGTGCAGGAAAATGGAAGAAGGGTACAGAAAGAGGCACGAGGGGTGCAGAAAGAAGCAAAAGAGGTGTAGAAAGAAATAAGAGAAGTGCAGAAAGAAGCAACAGAGGTGCAGAAAGAGGCAAGAGAGGCACATAAAGAGACAGGAGAAGTACAGAAGGAAGCAACTGAGGTGCAGCCAGAGGCAAGAAAAGTGCAGAGAGAGGCTAGAGAGATGCAACCACAGGCAAAAGAGGTGCAGCAAGAGGGAAAAGGGATGCACACAGAAGCAAGATAGGTACAGAAAGAACAAACAGAGGTGCAGAAAGAGGCAAGAGGGGTGCAGAAATGTACAAGAAAGTATCAGATAGAAGCAAGAGCAGTGCAGAAAGAACCAACAGAGGTGCAGAAAGAGGGAAGAGGGGTGCAGAAAGAGGCAGGAGAAATGAAGAAAGAAGCAACAGAGGTGCAGAAACAGGCAAGACAAGATCAGAAAGAGGCAGCAGAGGTGCAGAAACAGGCAGAAGAGGTGCAGAAAGAGGGAACAGGGGTGCAGAAAGAGAGAAGAGAGGTGACGAAAGAGACAAGAGGGGTGGAGAAATTTGCAAGAGAGGGGCAGAAAGAAGCAAGAGCAGTGCAGTTAGAAACAACAACGGTGCAGAAGGAGGCAAGAGGGGTAGCTAGAGAGGCAGAAGAAGAGCAGAAACAAGCAAAAGAGTTGTGTAAAGAGGCTAGAGGGGTACAGAAACAGGCAAAAGAGGTGCAGAATGAGGGAACAGGGTTGCACAAAGAGGGAAGAAGGGTGCAGAAAGAGGCAATTGGGGTGCAGAGAGAAGCAAGAGAGGTGTAGAAAGAAGCAAGAGAAGTGCAGAAAGAAGCAAGAGCAGATCAGAAAGAACCAAGAGACGTGCAGGAAAAGGGAAGAAGGGTACAGAAAGAGGCACAAGGGGTGGAGAAAGAAGCAAGAGAGGTGCAGAAAAAAACAAGAGAAGTGCAGAAAGAAGCAACAGAGGTGCCCGAAAGAGGCAAGAGGGTTTCGAAAGAGGCAAGAGCAGTGCAGAAAGAACCAAGAGAAGTGCATGAAAAGGGAAGAAGGGTACAGAAAGAGGCACAAGGGGTGCAGAAAGAAGCAAAAGAGGTGTAGAAAGAAATAAGAGAAGTGCAGAAAGAAGCAACAGAGGTGCAGAAAGAGGCAAGAGAGGCACAGAAAGAGACAGGAGAAGTACAGAAGGAAGCAACAGAGGTGCAACCAGAGGCAAGAAAAGTGCAGAGAGAGGCTAGAGAGTTGCAACCACAGGAAAAAGAGGTGCAGAAAGAGGGAAAAGGGATGCACACAGAAGCAAGAGAGGTATAGAAAGAACAACCAGAGGTGCAGAAAGAGGCAAGAGGGGTGCAGAAATGTGCAAGAAATTATCAGATAGAAGCAAGAGCAGTGCAGAAAGAACCAACAGAGGTGCAGAAAGAGGGAAGAGAGGTGCAGAAAGAGAGAAAAGAGGTACCGAAAGAGACAAGAGGGGTTCAGAAATTTGCAAGAGAGGGGCAGAAAGAAGCAAGAGCAGGGCAGTTAGAAACAACAACGGTGCAGAAGGAGGCAAGAGGGGTAGCTAGAGAGGCAGAAGAAGAGCAGAAACAAGCAAAACAGTTGTGGAAAGAGGCTAGGGAGGTACAGAAACAGGCAAAAGAGGTGCAGAAAGAGGGAACAGGGTTGCACAAAGAGGAAAGAAGGGTGCAGAAAGAGGCAATTGGGGTGCAGAGTGAAGCAAAAGAGGTGTAGAAAGAAGCAAGAGAAGTGCAGAAAGAAGCAAGAGCGGATCAGAAAGAACCAAGAGACGTGCAGGAAATGGGAAGAAGGGTACAGAAAGAGGCACGAGGGGTGCAGAAAGAAGCAAGAGAGGTGCAGAAAAAAACAAGAGAAGTGCAGAAAGAAGCAACAGAGGTGCCGAAAGAGGCAAGAGGGTTTATAAAGAGGCAAGAGCAGTGCAGGAAGAACCAAGAGAAGTGCAGGAAAAGGGAAGAAGGGTACAGAAAGAGGCACGAGGGGTGCAGAAAGAAGCAAAAGAGTTATAGAAAGAAATAAGAGAAGTTCACAAAGAAGCAACAGAGGTGCAGAAGGAGGCAAGAGAGGCACAGAAAGAGACAGGAGAAGTACAGAAGGAAGCAACAGAGGTGCAGCCAGAGGCAAGAAAAGTGCAGAGAGAGGCTAGAGAGTTGCACCCACAGGAAAAAGAGGTGCAGAAAGAGGGAAAAGGGATGCACACAGAAGCAAGAGAGGTACAGAAAGAACAAACCGAGGTGCAGAAAGAGGCAAGAGAGGTGCAGAAAGAGGCAGGAGAAATGAAGAAAGAAGCAACAGAGGTGCAGAAACAGGCAAGACAAGATCAGAAAGAGGCAGCAGAGGTGCAGACACAGGCAGAAGAGGTGCAGAAAGAGGGAACAGGGGTGCAGAAAGAGAGAAGAGAGGTGCCGAAAGAGACAAGAGGGGTGCAGAAATTTGCAAGAAAGGGACAGAAAGAAGCAAGAGCAGTGCAGTTAGAAACAACAACGGTGCAGAAGGAGGCAAGAGGGGTAGCTAGAAAGGTAGAAGAAGAGCAGAAACAAATAAAAGAGTTATGGAAAGAGGCTAGAGGGGTACAGAAAGAGGCAACAGAGGTGCAGAAAGAGGGAACTGGGTTGCACAAAGAGGGAAGAAGGGTGCAGAAAGAGGCAATTGGGGTGCAGAAAGAAGCAGGAGAGGTGCAGAAAAAAACAAGAGAAGTGCAGAAAGAAGCAACAGTGATGCGGAAAAAGGCAAGAGGTGTGCAGAAACAGGCAAGAGAAGTGCGGAAGAAAGCAACAGAGGTGTAGAAAGAGGCAAGAGCCGTGCAGGAAATTCAAAGAATGGTGCAGAAAGAGGCATAAGGGGTGCAGAAAGAAGAAAGATAGGTGTAGAAAGAAAAAAGAGAAGTGCAGAACGAAGCATCAGAGGTGCAGAAAGAGGCAAGAGGGGTACAGAAAGAGGCAAGAGAAGTGCAGAAGGAAGCAGGGGTGCAGACAGAGGCTAGAAAAGTGCAGAGAGAGGCAAGAAAGTTGCACAAGAGGTGCACAAAGAGGGAACGCGGTGCACACAGAGGCAAGAGAGGTACAGAAAGAACCAACAGAGGTGCAGAAAAAGACAAGAGGGGTGCAGAAATGTGCAAGAGAGTAGCAGATAGAAACAAGAGCAGTACAGAAAGAACCAGCAGAATGGCAGAAAGAGGCAAGAGGGGTGCAGAAAGAGGCAAGAGAAGTGCAGAAAAAAGAAAAAGAGGTGCAGAAAGAAGCACGAAGGGTGCAGAAAGAAGCAAGAGAGGAGCTGAAAGAGGCAAGAGAGGTGCACAAAGAGGCAAGAGGGGTGCACACATTTGCAAGAGAGGTGCAGAAATAAACAAGAGCAATGCAGTAAGAAACAACAGAGAAACAGAAGGAGGCAAAAGGGTGCAGAAAGAGGCAAGATCAGAGCAGAGAGAACCAATAGACATGCAGGAAAAGGGAAGAAGGGTGCAGAAAGAGGCTTTAGGGATGCAGAAAGAAGGAAGAGAATGCATAAAGAAGCAACAGATGTGCTGAAAGAGGCATGAAGGGTGCAGAAAGAGCCAAGAGAAGTACAGAAAAAAGCATAAGAGGTGCAGAAAGATGCAAGAGCGTGCAGAAAGAGGCAAGAGCAGTGCAGAAAGAACCAAGAGACATGCAGGAAAATGGAAGAAGGGTACAGAAAGAGGCACAAGGGGTACAGAAAGAAGCAGGAGAGATGCACAAAGAAACAAGAAAAGTGTAGAAAAAAGCATCAGAGGTTCAGAAAGAGGCAAGAGGGGTGCAAAAAGAGGTACAAGAGTTGCACAAAGAGGGAACGTGGTGCACACAGAGGCAAGAGAGGTCCAGAAAGAACCAACAGAGGTGCAGAAAGAAGCAAGAGGGGTGCAGAAATGTGCAAGAGAATCGCATATAGAAACAAGAGCAGTACAGAAAGAACCAACAGAATAGCAGAAAGAGGCAAGAGGGGTGCAGAAAGAGGCAAGAGAAATGCAGAAAAAAGCAAGAGAAGTGCAGAAAGAGACAAGAAGGGTGCAGAAAGAAGCAAGCGAGGAGCTTAAAGAGGCAAGAGAGGTGAACAAAGAGGCACAAAGGGTGCAGAAATTTACAAGAGAGGTGCAGAAAGAAGCAAGAGCAAAGCAGTAAGAAACAACAGAAATACAGAGGAGGCAAGAGGGGTGCAGAAAGAGGCAAGATCAGTGAAGAAAGTACAAATAGAAATCAGCAAAAGAGAAGAGGGGTGCAGAAAGAGGCATGAGGGGTTCAGAAAGAAGGAAGAGAAGTGCATAAAGAAGCAGCAGATGTGCTGAAAGAGGCAAGAGGGTTTAGAAAGAGGCAAGAGCATTGTAGAGAGAACCAAGAGAAGTGCAGGAAAAGGGAAGAAGGGTGCAGAAATAGGCACGAGGTGTGCAGAAAGAAGAAAGATCGTTGTAGAAAGAAACAAGAGCATTGCAGAAAGAAGCAACAGAGGTGCAGAAAGAGGCAAGAGGGGTGCAGAAAGAGGCAAGAGAAATGCAGAAGGAAGCAGACGTTCAGACAGAGGCTAGAAAAGTGCAGAAAGAGGCTAGAAAGTTGAAATAACAGGCACAAGAGGTGCACAAAGAGGAAACGGGGTGCACGCAGAGGCAAGAGAGGTACAGAAAGAACCAACAGAGGTACAGAAAGAGGCAAGAGGGGAGCAGAAATGTGCAAGAGAGTAGCATTTTGAAATAAGAGCAGTACAGAAAGAACCAACAGAATGGCAGAAAGATTCAAGAGGGGTGCAGAAAGAGGCAAGAAGGGTACAGAAAGAGGCATTAGGGGTGCAGAAAGAAGGAAGAGAAGTGCAGAAGGAAGCAACAGACATGCTAAAAAAGAGGCATGAAGGGTGCAGAAAGAGCCAAGAGAAGTGCTGAAAGAAGCAACAGAGGTACAGAAAGAGGAAAGGGTGGTGCAGAAGTAGGGAAGAGTGGTGTAGAAAGAGGCAAGAGAGTTGCACCAGGTGGGAAGAGGGGTGCATAAACAGGCAGGAGGGGTGCAGAAAGAAGCAAGTGAGGTGTAGAAAGAGGCAAGAGAGGTGCAGAAAGATGAAAGAGAAGTGCTGAAAGAGGCAAGAGAATTGCTGAAAGAAGCGACAGAGGTGTAGTAAGAAGCAAGATAAGTGCAGAAAGAGGCAAGTGAGATGCAGAAGGAGGCGAGAAAGGTGCAGAAGGAGGGAAGACACGTGCAGAAAGAGACAACGGTGGTACAGAAAGGAGCAAGACGTGCAGAAGGAAGCATGGGAAGTACAGAATGAAGAAAGAGGGGTGCAGAAAGAGGCAAGGGAATTGCAGAAACTGGCAAAAGAGGTAAAGAAAGAGGGAACAGAGGTACAGACAGAGGCAGGAGAGGTACAGAAAGAACCAACAGAGGTGCAGCAAGAGGCAAGAGGGGTGCAGAAATGTGCAAGAGAGTAGTAGATAGAAACAAGAGCAGTACAGAAAGAACCAACAAAATAGCAGAAAGAGGCAAGATGGGTGCAGAAAAAAGCAAAAGAGGTGCAGAAAGAGGCAAGAGCAGTGCAGTAAGAAACAACTGAGATACAGAAGGAGGCAAGAGGGGTGCAGAAAGAGGCAAGAAGGGTGCAGAAAGATCCAAAAGACATGCAGGAAAAGGGAAGAAGGGTGCAGAAAGAGGCATGAGGGGTACAGCATAGAGTGCATTGCCATATTCAAGTTTGATGCTGATGAGCACCTGGGTGACAGTTCTGGACTCAGTGGGTATCCACTTAAAGATCTTTTGAGCAGGTCAAGCATGCGGATGCAGGAGAATGAGATGGCATTGCTTTGATGCTTCTTTGAGAGCAAGAATCAAGGATGATGCTGAGGTTACATGAGTCATTGATTTGTGTGAGGGGGGCTCCAAGCACTGCAGGCCACCAGGAGTTGCCCCAGGCAGAGGAGGTGGTTCCCAGGATGAGGACTTTGGTTTTGTTGGAGATAAACTTGAGGCAGCTGTCCTTCATCCAGGTGGTGACTGCCTTCATCACGTTGTTGAAGTTGTTCTGTGTGGCTGTAGGTTCATTAGTGAGCGAGAGAATCAGCTGGGCTTAGTTGGCATAGGAGACAATGTTTAGTCTGTGATTTCTGATGATACCTGCTAGCAGGGCCATGTAGAGGTTGAAGAGGGTGGGGCTCAGGGAGAAGCCCTAAGGGACTTCGTAGCTGATCTCTGTAGGTTCTGAAGTGAACGGTGGAAGGTTGACTCTCTGGGTTCGGCCGGTGAGGAAGGAGAGGATCCACTCTAAATCTTTGCTGCAAATGCCAGCGTTTTCGAGCCTTGCGGAGAGGGTGTAGTAGGAGAAGGTGTCTAAGGCAAAAGAGAGGTCCTGGAGAATGAGGGCTGTGGTTTTGCCTAGGTCGAGGAGTTTGCAGATGCTGTCTGTTGCAGCAAGGACTGCAGTTTTGGTGCTGTGATTGCTTCTGAAGCCTTATTGGAGGTGTTCAATATGTGGTTCATTTTGATGAATTCAGTCAGTTGGGCATTGATGGCCTTTTCATTGACTTTGGCTGGGAAGGGGAGCAGAGAGATGGGTCTGAAATTCTTGATGTCCATCGGGCCAGCAGAGGGTTATTTCAGCAGGGGTTGATCTCTGTGTGTTTCCAGTCTTCAGGGAAGGTGGTGGACTCGATGGAGCAGTTGATGGTGCAGCAGAGTTTGGGGACAATGGTGGCACTGGCTTTATTGAAGATATGGTGGGGAAGGTTTCAAAGGGGGCTCCAGAGTGGATGGTCTTCATTATCAGTAAGGTGCCATCGGAGGTGAGGGTCATCCAGTTGCGCAGGGTCGGCTTGGATCTAGAGACATTGGGTGTGGTAGGTAGGGGTGGAGTGGGTGGGTCCTGTGTTACAAAGCTGTCATAGATGTCTGTGATCTCACGGTGTATGAAGGTGGTGAGGTTGTCACTGAAGGCTTGGGAGGTAGAGGATGTCAGTGGCATCCGTACTGGGTTTGGTGAATTCTTTGATCATGGAGAAGAGTTCTTTGCTGTTTTGTGCGTTAGCATTGATATGATCCTGAATGGCAGTTGGTTTGTGGCTCTGATGAGGTGATGGTGTGTGGTTTTGAAGGCTGCATGGTCTACTGGGGTCTTGCTGCTCCTCCATCTTCTCTTGAGTTATCTGCAGGTACACCTGGACTTTTGGAGGGTGGGGGAAAACCATCTGGATTTTTTGGCGGGCTGTTTGCTGGAGGGTTTCCTGAGGGGGCCAATGTGTTGGCGCATTCGGAGATCTATAGGTGAAGGTTGCGTGCTTATGTGTTGGTGTCCGCTAAGGTTAGTGATAGTGTCTTACAGAGAGCAGCAGTGAGTTGGGCTTCAGAGACCTTGTTCAAGCTTTTGCCTGGGTTGCGATGGGTGCAGTGGTGTTGGGTGGGTTTAGTGAAGGAGAAGTGGATGCAGCGGTGGTCAATCCATTAGAGTTCAGAAGTGTGGCTGATGGAAATGTTGTTGCTTGCGGATAAAAAGGGGTTGAGTGTGTGTCCTGTTGAGTGCATTGGCGAGCAGACCAGTTGTTTGAGTCCGATGGTGCTGAGGTTCTCCAGTAGGGCTGAGGTGTTGGGGTCACTGAGGTTGTCCAGGTGGAAATTGAGGGCGCATGAGAATGTGTGATAGGGTGTATGAATTTATTTATAGGTGAGTGACTGACTGTGACAGTGGGAATATATGTGAGTGAGAGAGTGCATGAGTGCCTCTATGGGTAAGTAAATGGATGTTGAGTGTTTCTAGGGTTAAATGAGCGGGTGTCTCAGTGGACATGTGACTGAGTGACCAGTGTATAAGTGAGCTAACGTATGAGTGATTGGTGTATCACTGGCTGTATAGGTATATGCCAGGATGTGGGAGTAGATGAATAATTGATTGAGTGAGTGAGGGTAATCCAATTGGTGAATGAGTGGCTGTGTGAGTGACTGTGAGTGAGTGAGTGAATGAGTGAATGAGCAAGTGAGGGAGTGAGTGGGTGTATCTGTGCTATATGGGTAAGAGACTGAGTAATTGGTGCGTGTGAAAATACGTCAATGGGTGACTAACTGAATGAGTGAGTGAAAGGGTGTATACATTGTGAAAAGTTGGCCTGATATATGCTGTCCACTAATTATAGTGGGCACCCTATATCAGATAAAACAACCCCTTATTGGTTATAGGCTAAAGACAACCTTTATGAAAGCTATCCTATTGGTAGCTATGGAGAGCAGCCTTCAGGCTAAGTCTTGAAGGAATGTAAAGCAGCTTATTTTACCAGTCTATAATATCTTTAGTCACTAAATGAAAGATATCTACACTAGGTATATATATAAAATATATGTATTTATTACTAAACACACCATCCTAGTCTCTTTAAGAGACTAGAGGTCAAAACACATAAGTTACACTTCAATAATCACAGTAAAATCGCACAAATACACGTCAGGCCCTAGGGGCGAGCCAAACCATATACTAAAATAGTGGTATGAGAACCACAACTTAACTAGACACAAGGCCTAGAGCCTGTAGAATCGCTGGGACCCCAAGGAACCACCCAAGGTAGTGACAGAGGGGACCCACAGGGGCCGTGTGCAGTGTGTTAACACAGCTGCGAGATCCCGTTATCTTCTATGGGGAAAGTCGCGGTTAGATTTTTAAAGATTAGGGACACTTAGAAATGAGTCAGGACCAAACCCTTTTTGACTTAGGAAGTTCTAGGGCTAGTACTCACGGGAGCACTGGAGTACTCATGTTACCTCACCCGGGGAAGCCGGGTGCATAGGTGTCTTTTGGTGTCGGGTCGCCTCGTCGATTTCAATGGGAGCTGGCGAAGAAGTGCTGCTACCGTGAAGATGCGAAGTGTCCGAAGAGATCAAAGCCTGGATTGAGGATGAGAAGAACCTGAAAGCAGAGGGGACAGAGTTTGGGTCACTTGCCTGTGACCAGGAAGGTGACGAGCAGATGCCCACCGATGTCGGGTGATTTCAGGTGAAAGAGGTGAAGCTTGACTCTTCAGCCACGAGGACCAGGAGGTGTCGAGGACAACCAGGATCTGGATTTGAGCTGTCTCACGAAGGATGCCGAGTGCTGCAGCATTGGTGTCCGGATTGGATACAACAAGCCTTGACAACAGCAACCCACGCAGAAATGAGAAAGATGCTTAGGTGCAGACCAGCAAGGTCTGTGGGACTCACCACTTGGTTGGAAGTCAGGGCATGTCTGGAGCAACAAGGAAAGGTCAAGGAAATCAAAGTTACCCCCTCAGGGACCCACCAGTTGACAGACCAGGGATCGCGAAGGGACCTCGAGATGAAACACAAAATGGTGGCCCACGACCAGGCCAACAATCTTTGGTGAATTCAGTGCTTGAGGTGGGGGATATAAGTCAGCCCAAGCACAACTTCAAGAGATGTTCGAGAAGTTAATTCACTTACAGAAATGCACTGTGACCAGGGGTTCCAGTTCCACGCTACTCACAAGGGCTGTGGGTCTCAGCTTCGCTGGGGACTCAGATCGGCCTGTGTGAGGTCTCAAAATCCTCTTCCTGGGCTGCAAATACTTCAGAATCTTGAGGGAGCTTCGATGATGCAGACCGGCAAATTGCTTCTTTGGTACCTCCCAAGCAGGGGATTCACTCCTTGACCCCAAGGGAGATTTCTCCAGTCCTCTGATCTTGAGCAGAGCGTCGAAGGTCCAGGATCCAGCTTCAGAGTTTGGTCCAGGGTAATCTAAAGTAATAAGGACAGGGGTCCCAGACTAATACTAAGGTAGGGGGTTGGACATGCTCTGGGGAACCCACCTATAGGAAGGTGGGGAAAGAGTGGTGGCTACACCCATTTCCTTTGTCCAGTTTCACACCAGAGCAGGGACTGGAAGCCCCTGAACCGGTTTGAGCTGGATTATGCACATGGATACCAAATGTGCCCCCAGTGCAGGACTTCAAAGCACTCAGAGAGTGCTCCCACCCAGCCCCAATATGCATAATCCTGTCTGAGAGGGGGTTATACCTCCCTGTGACAGGAAACCTATTGTCCAGGCCTCCCCTGCCGGAGTTTCGGTCAGCAGCAGGAGGCCAGACCCGTGTCTGTGGCTGCAGCATTCATTTTGTGATGCCAGGGCTCTATTAAGTTTCTACCGGGTATACCAGTGCTGTCATGTCTCTCCCTCTAGAAGGGTGGGATCATACTCCCACACCAGTTAATGGTGTGGGGGTATGATTCCAAGGTGTTTGAAACCAAACACAACATGTTTCCGTGCAGCCAGTCCAAAGTTAGCATTTACCGTTTGGTTATAATGCACTTAATAGTATATGGTCAGGCTGCACTACAAACAGCATCAGAGAATCGTCTTCGAACGCTGCAGAGGGGCTCTGCTCATGCAGGGGCACCTTCTCACATAGGAACCAAGCACTCTGCCTTCAGGATTGATAAGGCCTGCCATAGGAGTGACTTATAGTTTTATATGTGTGTATTTGGTGAGATATAGTGAACCGGTATCTCTGTAAGGGGTGCATGCACCACCTTACCCAGGCTGCAGTAGCAGACCTTTGGTGTCATTTTGGGTGGCATTCCGGGGGTGGCATAATACATGCTTCAGCCCCTGGTAGGCCTCTGGTGTACCAATGCCCTGGGTACATAGTATACCATATACTAGGGGCTTACAAGGGCACCTCAGATCCAATCTGCAATGTACCTAAAGTACAGGGAATCATTTTAGAGAGGAAACAGCTAGGTTGGGTCCCTGAATAGCAGGGTCCCAGCCAGACTAAAGTTAAAAAACAGTGAAACATCAGCAAAAAGTGGGGGTAAACATGTGAAGCAGATCCTACTCTCCTACATAAATGAATTCAGTCATAAGTAAAAAGATGTCTGAGTGGCTGTATAGATTAATAAATGTATGTATCAATGGTTATATGGGTGAATGAGAGGGTAAATGAGTGGCTATATACATAAGTAACTGGGTGTGTGAGTAACTAAAATCAGTGTGAAAGGCTGCATAAATAATTGTATTGGTAAGTGAGAAAGTGGAAATACTTACTGTATGCATGAACAAAAAGATGTGTGACCAACTAAATATGTTATTGAGTAGCTGTGTGAGTGGCTATATGAGTGTTTCTTTGAATATTTGAGGAAGTATGTTACTTAATAAGTTTCAGTTTTAGTCACTCTACAGTGTCTAATTCTGTATTTAACGGGGTGCAGGGACTGCTTCCAGTGTGTGTTAGTGAGTATACAGGTGTGCAACTGTGTGTTCAGAACAGACCCATGTAGGGCTTGATACATACGATGTATTTGTATATCTGAATGGATGCTTAGGAGGTATTGTAAGTGAGTGGCTGGGTTTATTATTGGTTCTCTCCTTTTGCAGACAGGTATGTGGGCTACAATCTGACTGTCACACTGGATGTATAACTGGACATAGGGGTCTGTAAGTGCAGCTGTCAGTGACTGAAATTTGAAACCATATGCATGTTTTTATGTAGATAGTTCACTGTCTATGCACTAGCAGCTGCCTATATCTGGGATTGAGTCATATGTAATAGAAGCGGATTTTAAGGCTCAGCAATCAGTTTGTAAACTTAATTTGGCCTACTAATAAACTACACACATTGATTCTACAGAAGCAGGTTGTCTGAGACATGTTTGAAGCAGCAATTGTGTATATGGGTGACATGTTAGTGTTAGTGCATCTGGATAAGTGACTCAGTTCCTATTTAGAACTTATCTTTACATTTTTAAGGAACCAGTGGCCATTTGTATCAAAAAAATGTTTTGCGCTTCTCAAATTGCGATTTTTAGTGAATCACAATTAGAGAATCGCAAAATGCAATGAATGTAGGATTTGCAAAAAATTTTGCGAATCCTACATATTCCTTATTTGCAAATCACAAATTGAGATTCACAAATAAGGAATACCTTCCCATTCATTGCTATGGGCTAGGAGACCCATGGGAATGAATGGGAAGATATTCTCAATTTGAGATTACCAATTAGAGAATCGTAAATTGAGAATGCATTTTCAAGGTTGCAAGGGGCCAAAAGGACACCCTGTTGCACCCCTAAAACATGCATATGTGCACATTTTGCGCACTTACATGCCCCAAGGGCATCTATGTGGGCCAAATGGCGCTTTGAAAAAAGCAGAAAAGTGTTTTTTTCTAGAAAATCGCAAATTACCACCAACTTGAAGTTGGTGTTAATTTGCGATTCCTTAGCAAATTTCTGGTGCTTCCAGAATTACATTTAAGGAATCGCCATTTGCAATTCCTTAATTGCATTTGCAAAATAGAGAATCACAAATTTTGCGATTCTCTATTTTGCGACGGCCTTTTGGGATGATACATCCCAAAAGGTTTTTTCCCATTCGCAAAGGGGCAGATTTTGAGAATCGGCCAGTTTGTGAACGGGAGAAAGGCTTGATACATATGGCCCTATGTTACTATCCGACTATCATTTTTAGTGAATCTATAATTCTTCCATTTATTTTACAGTTGCTTCAGTGATATAAATAGCTAAAAATATTTCTAAAATTATTATATCTGGTACAATATTTCAAATAAATACAAAGTACTGTTCCATTTAGAGATCCTTGTGAAAACATAACTCCTGGTAGGCTGAATGATGTTTAAGTAATGGTGATCATAGGGAACATCCCAATGTGTTGTTTTGATTCCACAAATAGTACATAGAAGTTTGGTTGATGAAATCAAAATAGTAATTTTTTAGTTGCAAAGGCAGTTTTTATTTTCAAATCAAAACTGCTATAATTGGGTTATGTCAATCCGTTTCTCACTTCAAGTACACTGTGTAGTACAAAATGCGAGGTGGGTCGCACACCGCTCGTCATACTAGCAAATAGCCCCATAGGATTCTGGAGGATGTAGTGACAGCGGCGGGTACACCTATGCCACGAGTATATAGTTAAAATGCCATCCCTGGACACGTGTTTCGAGGTAATTGCCTCTCGTCAGCAGGGAGCAGGTAAGTATGCGGGGTGCCAAGTAGACTGCCAAAAAATTATCAGGTATAGTACCTCTCACGGCGCGCGGGTGCGGGATCCGGGCTCGTCAACCCATGGCTCAGGGAGCTTTAAATACAAAATGCGAGGTGGGTCGCACACCGCTCGTCATACTAGCAAATAGCCCCATAGGATTCTGGAGGATGTAGTGACAGCGGCGGGTACACCTATGCCACGAGTATATAGTTAAAATGCCATCCCTGGACACGTGTTTCGAGGTAATTGCCTCTCGTCAGCAGGGAGCAGGTAAGTATGCGGGGTGCCAAGTAGACTGCCAAAAAATTATCAGGTATAGTACCTCTCACGGCGCGCGGGTGCGGGATCCGGGCTCGTCAACCCATGGCTCAGGGAGCTTTAAATACAAAATGCGAGGTGGGTCGCACACCGCTCGTCATACTAGCAAATAGCCCCATAGGATTCTGGAGGATGTAGTGACAGCGGCGGGTACACCTATGCCACGAGTATATAGTTAAAATGCCATCCCTGGACACGTGTTTCGAGGTAATTGCCTCTCGTCAGCAGGGAGCAGGTAAGTATGCGGGGTGCCAAGTAGACTGCCAAAAAATTATCAGGTATAGTACCTCTCACGGCGCGCGGGTGCGGGATCCGGGCTCGTCAACCCATGGCTCAGGGAGCTTTAAATACAAAATGCGAGGTGGGTCGCACACCGCTCGTCATACTAGCAAATAGCCCCATAGGATTCTGGAGGATGTAGTGACAGCGGCGGGTACACCTATGCCACGAGTATATAGTTAAAATGCCATCCCTGGACACGTGTTTCGAGGTAATTGCCTCTCGTCAGCAGGGAGCAGGTAAGTATGCGGGGTGCCAAGTAGACTGCCAAAAAATTATCAGGTATAGTACCTCTCACGGCGCGCGGGTGCGGGATCCGGGCTCGTCAACCCATGGCTCAGGGAGCTTTAAATACAAAATGCGAGGTGGGTCGCACACCGCTCGTCATACTAGCAAATAGCCCCATAGGATTCTGGAGGATGTAGTGACAGCGGCGGGTACACCTATGCCACGAGTATATAGTTAAAATGCCATCCCTGGACACGTGTTTCGAGGTAATTGCCTCTCGTCAGCAGGGAGCAGGTAAGTATGCGGGGTGCCAAGTAGACTGCCAAAAAATTATCAGGTATAGTACCTCTCACGGCGCGCGGGTGCGGGATCCGGGCTCGTCAACCCATGGCTCAGGGAGCTTTAAATACAAAATGCGAGGTGGGTCGCACACCGCTCGTCATACTAGCAAATAGCCCCATAGGATTCTGGAGGATGTAGTGACAGCGGCGGGTACACCTATGCCACGAGTATATAGTTAAAATGCCATCCCTGGACACGTGTTTCGAGGTAATTGCCTCTCGTCAGCAGGGAGCAGGTAAGTATGCGGGGTGCCAAGTAGACTGCCAAAAAATTATCAGGTATAGTACCTCTCACGGCGCGCGGGTGCGGGATCCGGGCTCGTCAACCCATGGCTCAGGGAGCTTTAAATACAAAATGCGAGGTGGGTCGCACACCGCTCGTCATACTAGCAAATAGCCCCATAGGATTCTGGAGGATGTAGTGACAGCGGCGGGTACACCTATGCCACGAGTATATAGTTAAAATGCCATCCCTGGACACGTGTTTCGAGGTAATTGCCTCTCGTCAGCAGGGAGCAGGTAAGTATGCGGGGTGCCAAGTAGACTGCCAAAAAATTATCAGGTATAGTACCTCTCACGCGGCACCCCTTGACACTGACCTGCTCCCTGCTGACGAGAGGCAACTACCTCGAAACACGTGTCCAGGGATGGCTAACGCAACACATACTGTTCTTTATACATCGTGGCATAGGCGTACCCGCCGTCGCCACTACATCTACCACAGTCCTTTGGGGCAACTTGCTGGTGTGACGAGCAGTGTGCGACCAACCTTTGCTTAATTCATTACGGCTCCCTTGAGCCAACGGGCTGACGAGCCTTGGATCTGCACCTGCGCGCCATGAGAGGTACTTGACCTGTTTTAATTACATTTTGGCAGTCCACGCGGCACCCCTTGACACTGACCTGCTCCCTGCTGACGAGAGGCAACTACCTCGAAACACGTGTCCAGGGATGGCTAACGCAACACATACTGTTCTTTATACATCGTGGCATAGGCGTACCCGCCGTCGCCACTACATCTACCACAGTCCTTTGGGGCAACTTGCTGGTGTGACGAGCAGTGTGCGACCAACCTTTGCTTAATTCATTACGTCTCCCTTGAGCCAACGGGCTGACGAGCCTTGGATCTGCACCTGCGCGCCATGAGAGGTACTTGACCTGTTTTAATTACATTTTGGCAGTCCACGCGGCACCCCTTGACACTGACCTGCTCCCTGCTGACGAGAGGCAACTACCTCGAAACACGTGTCCAGGGATGGCTAACGCAACACATACTGTTCTTTATACATCGTGGCATAGGCGTACCCGCCGTCGCCACTACATCTACCACAGTCCTTTGGGGCAACTTGCTGGTGTGACGAGCAGTGTGCGACCAACCTTTGCTTAATTCATTACGGCTCCCTTGAGCCAACGGGCTGACGAGCCTTGGATCTGCACCTGCGCGCCATGAGAGGTACTTGACCTGTTTTAATTACATTTTGGCAGTCCACGCGGCACCCCTTGACACTGACCTGCTCCCTGCTGACGAGAGGCAACTACCTCGAAACACGTGTCCAGGGATGGCTAACGCAACACATACTGTTCTTTATACATCGTGGCATAGGCGTACCCGCCGTCGCCACTACATCTACCACAGTCCTTTGGGGCAACTTGCTGGTGTGACGAGCAGTGTGCGACCAACCTTTGCTTAATACACTGTGTAGTATTTAGATGTGATATTAACTCCTTTGTGGAAGATAAAACAGATGTTGAATTTGGAAAAGATTATGCTAACATTACCCCAAAAGGCTGAATAATATCTAAACGACTGATGAATCCCATAGAAGTAACACTACACACCACTTCTATATCCACAATTTCTCGTTAGAACTTTGGTTGATGAAACAAAGATAAGAGGTAATTTGGAAGGAAGTCTTGGTTTTAATCTTAGGTACTGTCCATCCAGTTTCACTCTTTAAAAAGACAGTGTAGTTTCCAGATGTTGTATTAATTCCTTCATGAAAGATAATAGCTGAAGTAGTAAAAGTTCTTCTTGTAATTGATATTTGTATAGCTTTGACATTTGCAATTTGAGTTTCCAATTCGAACCATCTGCTCTGCATCATTGTAGCATTACTATAAGATATTTTCTACTTCTTCGTTGGGTTAACTTAGAGAAAATAGCTGATCCATACCATTGCTCTGCATCATTGTAGCATTACAATAGATATTTTCTACTTCTTGGTTGGATTAATTTAGAGAAAATATCTAATCTATACTGTGGGCTGGTTATATTTTAGTTAGCATTCTTCAACAATTTCTCAAAAGGCACAATTTTGGAATATGGTAATGTTAAATGGAGAAAACGCTCAGAATTTATTTGACTGGTAGATGAATAATCACAATCTTCACAGTGATAGCTCCATCTGTAAATCAGTCAAAATAAATCATCAATATTCATACCTTCTTCTTCTAAAACTCCAAACATGACCATGATAAATTCTTGGGAGTCTCACTGACTGCTGAGAGTAAACATTACCGATCCTCTGCATATATCTAAAAGGTCTTGAATACCTGAAGTAGATTGTGTCACAGTTCTGTGAATCATTAAACTCTGGAGCAGTTTTACAGTGCAGCACACAATCTCTTATATGGTTTTTGTACACTAAGAACAATATTTGCACTGCAGTGGATACCTAAACTATTTTCCAACCGGTAACTTATAATATCCGTGTCATTTTTCAGTTTCCCTTCCTCACAGCTTCTACTTTGTCCTTGTGTCCTTTCTTTTCTTCAGCATGTGTACACTCTTTTGTTATCTTACATTTTGGAAGGATTATCTGTTTCTTGTAAACAGGGTATTGGCCTAAATGAGGAGCATATACACTTCTTAACCGAATGTATTCTCCTACTCAGCTTGCATCAGCACTAACATTCTTTCCATCAAAATCGATCCAAAACAAAATACACACTTTTCTAACTTGTGACAATACTACAAATGACATTCCTTCTTTAAATACAGTACTTCCAATATTAACAAAAGCTGTATCTACGCTTAAGGCTTGTGATTTATGAACTGTTACAGCATACGCTAGAGACAATGGGAACTGTTGGCGATGCACATATAAGTCTTTCAATAGAAAACAATGTACAATCTGCTTCACACCATCAATATGATAACATTTTATAGCCAAGTATACAATCTGATCTCTGTTTGGAAAATTTATAAAATCAATTAACCATTGCACCATTTACTAACCCTTCCTCTACATTTAAATTACAGTGCAAAATTACTCTACAGTTTTTGCTGACAGGAAAAATCCTGCAGTTTTTGAGTCTGACTTTTCCAAAGCATCCAATTTTGCTTGCAGTTTATCTGTGAGTAGTATTGTCACTCTATGATGTTCGATTTTATCAATAGCAGTAATTTCCAAAATATAGTCTTTCTCCAGTTGGAGTAATTGTTCATTAAAGTTGGAGCACTCTTGAGGTGTTGGCATTAAACAAATTATAGACTTCTGTTCTTCAATGACATTGTATGCATTAGTTCAGCTGCTGTTTTATTAGATAGAAATAATTTCTTAATAAGAAGACTTTCCAAAGCATGTTTGACCTCTTTTATTTGAACTCCTCTTCAAATGTTCTTCAGTATATCTGCATAATTTACATCAGATCCTTGACACATATTTTTCACTAGTTGCTTGTATTCGAAGTGTAACCAAATATTTACATTGCCAATACTCCCCAGAGAATTTCTTACTTCATTATGCACAAGTGTTTTGAAAAGTGGTTGTCCTTTTATGGTGGTGAGTTGCAGTAGGTCACCAAATACAATTAAGTGCTTTCTTCCAAAGAGACCATGGCAGTTTGTTCTTAAAATCTGTTGCATTCTTAACCGTTTAAAATCAAACATTAAGTTGGATATCATGCTGACCTCATCAATGATTAAAAGCTTCAGTGTCTTCAATACTCTTGACAGTGCATGACAAGCGTCACCAGTTATTTTCTTGCATTCCAGTTTATTGTCATGTTCAACTGGTAGCATTAATAGCTGTAAAGTAATAACCTTAATGTTATGTGCAGCTGCTCCTGTTGGTGCTGTTATTACACATGCCAATTTTGATTCTGTAGTTTTCTATAGATAAGTGAGACTGTTAATTAGGAAGCTTTTTTCAGTGCTAGCTTGACCACTGATGTACAGTAATATTGGTATGTATAAAGAACAATCACACTGTTTCCTCTCATGGAGATATTAATTCTTTATTTTGACTTTAACTTCATTGTAAATTTGTTTGTGCTCACTGTTCAGTAGTTGTACTAAGGGCCTCATTACCGAGTACGATGATTCCAAACACGGGTCAGACTCCTATTGACTTCAATGGGAGCCTGTGTTCTGACCGACAACACAGGCTCCCATTGAAAAAAGAGGTAGTTGCGAAAAACTTTGCACCCTGTGGCGTGTACCCCATTGTGCCTGCCACACTGTGCATGGTTGTACAGAAGTGTCCCATGGGTACCCCCCACGGGCCCCAACTGGAGGCATCCGTGTGAAGGGAGACCTGCCACCCACCCCAAAAGCCAGTTTCTGACAGCCGTTTTGTGTTGGCCAGACCGATTTGGAAAGGCTGTCAGAATCTGACATTGTAATACATTGGTCGGAAACACAGTCCATATACCTGTTCGGTTTGGATCTGACCGACTCCGAGTCTCCAAATGCCAGTCAGAACCAAGTCGGAATGACCAAATGGTTACCATCTATTGCAATTGGTCGGTTAGAAATGTTTCTGAGTTGGTCCGAAACATGGGTACCGACATGGTTTAGGAAAATCTGAATGCCATTCAGAGTCTTTCCGACCAACATCATAATGAGGCCCTAACTCTTTGAAATCCACAGTTTCGTCTCTTAATTGCTGCATTGCAGTCTCCACCTCATTTATAGCTAAAGCTGCTATATTTTGAATAATTGGGTCTCTAAGAGGATCTTGACTCACTGGTGAAGAATTTTGGCTGCTTTGTGAACTCTTACTGGCTATCTCAGCAGCGATGGTTCCTTCCTGTTCAATCTCATGTCTCAATATTTGTAATTAGGTTGGAAAGACTGAACACTCAATGCTGTCTTTCACAGCATGGAAAGAGTCTTCGTAATAGTCACACTGTACAAGTAATTCTGATTCAGCTTGCCATGGCTTGAACAACTGCAAACGTGCCAAGTAGAAAAATCTCTCCTCTCTGTGGTTTGGCAACTAAGCTTTCTGTGGTTAATTAGGTTCCTTTTTTGTGTCTCACCAGACAATCATCACATCCAAGTACTCCATATTTTCACTCTTCTATGTTTTCAGTTACATTACTTCTATATGTGTAGTGCTGACATAGAGACACATATTCTTAACATGAGGACTCCTTCCTGAGTAGTATCTATAGAGCATGTTAGTTTTCAAAAAATCTGTACTTTCTGGATTGAATTCTGCAAGATACTGTATTTCTGGGAAAGACTGTAGTGCTATATTTCGACTGCTTACAAGGCCCAGGCTGACCCACACATTTATTCTTGCCTTGGAGAACAAAATAGCTGAACTGAAACGTTCAGAGTATTCAAAAGAACCTATTTCTCTGTGGGAAAACATTTTCAAGCTGAAACTATGAAATTTATTGGTAAGAATCTTTTCTGTAGAAGTCTCCTCTCACATCTCTTTCATCTCTGTCTTTTCTGATTTTGTTATATATGAAGTTAGGTAGCTAGCAACAGCAAAGGAGTTGCCTACAACAAATTGTAAATTCATATTTGCAATCCACATCTTCAAAATCACATGGTTGTAGTCATTGACATACTTGGAAGAACCGTTCTTCTCAGGTTGTATGTATTTTTGGGTGATTTTCATGTCATGGTATGCCTGACAGTAAACAAAAAGCTGTTGACGCTTCTTTCTGAGATAAACTGGTCTTTCGAATCCAAAACAACATCTCGTGTAAAATCTCCCCTTGCATCTGTATTTATGACAACAGCTCTTTCCATATCTATGTGTTTGAAACTGTGGAACTCATTGTCTCAAGCCCTTATCTAAACCATCTTTTGCATTCTTAACCGTTTAAAATCAAACATTTAGTTGGATATCATGCTGACCTCATCAATGATTAAAAGCTTCAGTGTCTTCAATACTCTTGACAGTGCATGACAAGCGTCACCAGTTATTTTCTTGCATTCCAGTTTATTGTCATGTTCAACTGGTAGCATTAATAGCTGTAAAGTAATAACCTTAATGTTATGTGCAGCTGCTCCTGTTGGTGCTGTTATTACACATGCCAATTTTGATTCTGTAGTTTTCTATAGATAAGTGAGACTGTTAATTAGGAAGCTTTTTTCAGTGCTAGCTTGACCACTGATGTACAGTAATATTGGTATGTATAAAGAACAATCACACTGTTTCCTCTCATGGAGATATTAATTCTTTATTTTGACTTTAACTTCATTGTAAATTTGTTTGTGCTCACTGTTCAGTAGTTGTACTAAGGGCCTCATTACCGAGTACGATGATTCCAAACACGGGTCAGACTCCTATTGACTTCAATGGGAGCCTGTGTTCTGACCGACAACACAGGCTCCCATTGAAAAAAGAGGTAGTTGCGAAAAACTTTGCACCCTGTGGCGTGTACCCCATTGTGCCTGCCACACTGTGCATGGTTGTACAGAAGTGTCCCATGGGTACCCCCCACGGGCCCCAACTGGAGGCATCCGTGTGAAGGGAGACCTGCCACCCACCCCAAAAGCCAGTTTCTGACAGCCGTTTTGTGTTGGCCAGACCGATTTGGAAAGGCTGTCAGAATCTGACATTGTAATACATTGGTCGGAAACACAGTCCATAGACCTGTTCGGTTTGGATCTGACCGGCTCCGAGTCTCCAAATGCCAGTCAGAACCAAGTCGGAATGACCAAATGGTTACCATCTATTGCAATTGGTCGGTTAGAAATGTTTCTGAGTTGGTCCGAAACATGGGTACCGACATGGTTTAGGAAAATCTGAATGCCATTCAGAGTCTTTCCGACCAACATCATAATGAGGCCCTAACTCTTTGAAATCCACAGTTTCGTCTCTTAATTGCTGCATTGCAGTCTCCACCTCATTTATAGCTAAAGCTGCTATATTTTGAATAATTGGGTCTCTAAGAGGATCTTGACTCACTGGTGAAGAATTTTGGCTGCTTTGTGAACTCTTACTGGCTATCTCAGCAGCGATGGTTCCTTCCTGTTCAATCTCATGTCTCAATATTTGTAATTAGGTTGGAAAGACTGAACACTCAATGCTGTCTTTCACAGCATGGAAAGAGTCTTCGTAATAGTCACACTGTTCAAGTAATTCTGATTCAGCTTGCCATGGCTTGAACAACTGCAAACGTGCCAAGTAGAAAAATCTCTCCTCTCTGTGGTTTGGCAACTAAGCTTTCTGTGGTTAATTAGGTTCCTTTTTTGTGTCTCACCAGACAATCATCACATCCAAGTACTCCATATTTTCACTCTTCTATGTTTTCAGTTACATTACTTCTATATGTGTAGTGCTGACATAGAGACACATATTTTGAACATGAGGACTCCTTCCTGAGTAGTATCTATAGAGCATGTTAGTTTTCAAAAAATCTGTACTTTCTGGATTGAATTCTGCAAGATACTGTATTTCTGGGAAAGACTGTAGTGCTATATTTCGACTGCTTACAAGGCCCAGGCTGACCCACACATTTATTCTTGCCTTGGAGAACAAAATAGCTGAACTGAAACTGTCAGAGTATTCAAAAGAACCTATTTCTCTGTGGGAAAACATTTTCAAGCTGAAACTATGAAATTTATTGGTAAGAATCTTTTCTGTAGAAGTCTCCTCTCACATCTCTTTCATCTCTGTCTTTTCTGATTTTGTTATATATGAAGTTAGGTAGCTAGCAACAGCAAAGGAGTCGCCTACAACAAATTGTAAATTCATATTTGCAATCCACATCTTCAAAATCACATGGTTGTAGTCATTGACATACTTGGAAGAACCGTTCTTCTCAGGTTGTATGTATTTTTGGGTGATTTTCATGTCATGGTATGCCTGACAGTAAACAAAAGCTGTTGACGCTTCTTTCTGAGATAAACTGGTCTTTCGAATCCAAAACAACATCTCGTGTAAAATCTCCCCTTGCATCTGTATTTATGACAACAGCTCTTTCCATATCTATGTGTTTGAAACTGTGGAACTCATTGTCTCAAGCCCTTATCTAAACCATCTTTTGGGATGGCACATGTTACATTTTATTACATAAAAGACCTGACAACTCATCAGTGTCTGTTCCAAATTTTATGGCATCCATTACCTATAACAGCATGTGATTATGTGGAGCTCCTCTAGCATGGTACTCTTTGCACCAAAAGAAATCAGTTACTTGCCCAAGAGGAAGATTATTTTTGTTGAAGATGAAAGCCATCATTACTTTAAACCTGTGGTTAAAACATCTGCAAACATTTGCACGAACCAGCAAGCAAATGTCTCCTGGTGTCTTCATATTGCTCTCTTTTATGTTTGAGTTTGCCTCTCGCAGGAATTCAAGGAGGTCATCCTATGCATACTCAGCACTACTCAGTGTTAGGAAACAAGGGCCCAACTCACAAAAGTAATCTGAGACAAAATCCTAACTTTACAGCTTTCGGTATACACAAAAGGCATGTAGGAGTAGAAAAGTTAGGATTCCTAACTTTATTACTCCTAAACTGAGACAAAATCTTAACTTTACTACTTTCGATTTTCACAAAAGGCATTTAGGAGTAGTAAAGTTAGGAATCCTAACTTTACTACTCCTAAATGCCTTTTGTGAATACCAAACATCGTAAAGTTAGGATTTTTTTCAGTTTAAGAGTAGTTAAGTTAGGAATCGGGCCCTCTGTCAGTGCTCCGTGGTTTCTCAACATGATTTTGAGCTCACTTTGATGACAACACCAATATTCTTTGGTACCACATTGGCAAGCCATCAAATTAATCAAGTTGTATCCCAGGTTCTCATCTTTTGCTTCAACTTTGTTCATGAATTCCCTTGGAGTAACATTTTGCAGATGTGCCACTGTCTTCAGAATGTGGCTTACTGCATGAGATAGGCCTGACAAGTCACTCTCAAATAAAAGGCAAAATATAGAGGTAATACACTGGTGAAATCTAGAATCCTCTGAGCATATTCTAGTTGATCTGTATTCAGCTATTGGTATCCTTACAGGCTGATCTTCTTATCTACCACCCATTCTTGTGGTGAATATATATGGAAAACATTGAGCGTCTAAACTTTTCTCCCACACACTCATGGAAGCTCCTGTTGCTTCTTTCATTTGAAAGAGAACAATTGTATCACCAATAATCTCTTTAGAATGCAGAAGGTGGATGCTGTAGTGTTCATAAATTTCTTCTGGTCGGGATCAATTCACCTTTTCATTCTGACCTCTTGTCGTTGATGTATCATCCTCCATATGTGCTACAGTTTGAAGAACATCTACATCTTGATAATAAATACTATTTTGTACCAGATATTTTTTTTTCTTTACTAACATCAGTCATATTTTGTTGCTCTTATTATGTACACCATTGACTAGATATAATAAGTGCTTCTTCCAAATCGTTCTGCACCCCTGCAGTTTCAATATTCTGCTTGACATCTAATGGCAAGTACACATCTCTACCTTTAAGACCTTTCTCTAACTCTGTTGGACATAACTTTCCTGTCTTTGGCTCCATACAGACTATAGCTTGGAATGGATGTATACACTGCAATAGAATTGATTCATAAACATTTAAATCTTGTAGTTCTTCAGGGATTGGAACTAATTCAAACTTGTTGTGGACTGTTCTAGCTGGCATTTTATTGTCTTCCAACTATTATAACAGTACTTACATATAATTTGTCGTGTTGAACAATCAGAGCGTTCCTCTACAAAAAAAATAAACTGCAAATTCTGACCACTAATCTGTTCTGTCTTGTTCAGTTTCTATTGACACAGTACCATAAAGAGTTTGACTATTGAAGTGAGTGCATTGACAATATATACAAACACAGTCTGGTTTTTCTGAAGAGACTGTGTTAAACTTGCCAATATCTTCTTTAAAGTTATCAACAGCAATACCTGTTTCTTGTTGTGCAGCACCTGCAGGTACCAAGTCTTCATTTTTCATACGTACCTCATTAGAAACCTTTTCTACCTCTGCCTCTGTACCATGCAAAAGAGCTCTATTAATTTCTCCTAAACAAAGGACATGAGTTTTTACATTGAAAAGCCTCTTAATTAATGTTCGCTTTTGCGAGTAGTGTACAGCTATTATTCTGAACTGATGCTTTGGCAGGCTTTCTTTGATAGACATGCTAGGTAATGTCCCTGTAAATTTGTATACTTTCTTATCTTGCATTGATGTAATCCTTGCAAAATGGTTATTTTCTGTTGAAGACTTTTACATGAAAAGTTACATAGGAAACTTCCTAATATATCAATAGATTCCTGCCATACACTGCAAATACTGCTTCAGTCCCATTTGTATAGAAGAGCCTGTCTGCGAATTCCCTGTACATCATCAACTATCATTTCCTCTACATTTCTATCTACCAGTACCTCTTTTGGAAAAGGGAAACCATTCTTCATCTCATAACATCATATCGGGCCCCCCTTCCACCCTGGCCCTCAGTTTTCGGAGTTTGGGGTCACCTATGATGCTCACTACATACCTCTGCACCATGTGGCAGGCACCGCATGGTGCATG
Organism: Triturus cristatus; assembly: GCF_964204655.1. Lineage (NCBI taxonomy): Eukaryota > Metazoa > Chordata > Amphibia > Caudata > Salamandridae > Triturus > Triturus cristatus. The sequence continues at coordinate 902,184,863 of NC_140583.1, forward strand.
CCACGTTTTGTACTGCTGCATGTGCTGCAGCAAGCAGAACCCACCGCAATACAAAATATAGACATTGCGACTGCCATGGAGGCGGTCACATTGTAATCTCATTGGCGAGACCGCCGGCAGCAAGTCGGGAGGTCCCATCTCCGATATGATGGTTGTCCAACCGCCATTATAATGAGGCCCTAAGTACAAAAGCATGAGGTTAAACATGCCTTGAAAGAAGTATATATGATCATGTGATCAAGGCTCAGGCGAGCCGAAACGCGTAAGGGCGACAGAGGAATAAAGATTTTTTGCACTACAAGTTGGGTCCGTGCCTTTCTCTTCAGGAGAGCTGTCAGCTTGGAAAGCTACGGAGGAATAATCGTGATATATACATATATATATATATATATATATATATATATATATATATATATATATATATTCACTGAAAAAACCATTGGTTTCAGGGGTGTTATAGTTAGCTGGACTTTTCACTTGTACAAAACCATTGAAATTCCCCCGTTATAGTTAGTTCAGCTAACTATAACTCGCGCGCCCGCAATGCACTGCTGATGACGTCACATATTACATCACTCATGACATGGTCAGTGACATCACTCATGACATCACTGATGACATCTCAAATGACATCACTGATGACATCACTGATGACATCATCCAGTGAATGTGTGTTATTCTGAAAATTAAATATGTTTTATATATGTATATCTCAAGGTCGATGGAAGAATAAATGGGTATATAAGTGTCTAAATGGATGATTTGTTTTTGAAAAATTGATTGTGTAACTGACTGATTAAGTGTATCATAGTGAATACATGGCTTAGTGAGTAATGTTTAAATATGTAAATATCTGTATCAGTCTCTCACTTTGTGTATAAGTGGCTGCATGGGTTGGTGAGTAGCTACATGGGTGTCTATATAGGTTATTAGTTGGTTTTTTGAGTATCAGTCTGAGTGTCTGCATGGTTCGGTGGGGGTATTACGTAGTGCATAGGTGCATGAATGAGTGACTCACTGTTTGTATGTGTTGAACACAGTATGTGTGCAGGACTGTATGGGTGGATGAGTGTGTGTATGGGTGTGTTAGTGAGTGAATGACTGTCTCAATAGTGTCTTTATGAGTAACTACATATGTTTTAAACTAGTATATGTGACTATTGGTGTATATATGTGAGTATATGTGAGAGTGAGAGATTGAAAGAGTTCCTGTATGAATAAGTATGTGTTTCTATAAGTGATTGTTTAAAAGACTAAGTATGTGTAAGTTTCCGTAGAAGTAAGTGTGGTGGTGTGTGTATAACTGTATATGCAAGTAAATGTATGTTTGATTCTTTATTAGCATGAGTGACTATGTGTGTGAGTAACTCTATGGATGAGTGGCATTGTGTAACAGGATGTATAGGTGTATGAGTACATATGATGAGTGAGTACATGTATGAGTGACTGTATTGGACTGTTGGTGAATGAGTGGATGTGTATGTGGATCTTAGAATTACTGAAGAGGTTGTTGTAACTGGTATTGGTATGTCCATTGTTTTGAAAATTTTAGTCTCTATTTTTGAATGTGTGTATCAAAGGTTATATTAGGGTGAGAGGAGGTCTGCCACTCTATCACAAGGATGATGTCATCAGTGATGTCATCAGTGATGTCATTTGAGATGTCATCAGTGATGTCATGAGTGATGTCACTGACCATGTCATGAGTGATGTAATATGTGACGTCATCAGCAGTGCATTGCGGGCGCGCGAGTTATAGTTAGCTGAACTAACTATAACGGGGGAATTTCAATGGTTTTGTACAAGTGAAAAGTCCAGCTAACTATAACACCCCTGAAACCTATGGTTTTTTCAGTGAATTTCTGAGGTTTTTTAAATGCTAATTCCTAACTATAACGTGCCTGAAACCTATGGTTTTTTCTGTTAATTTCAAAGGTTTTTTAAATGCTAATTTCTAACTATGCCTACAGAGATAGGACATGTGAAGAAAGAAGAAAAAATGCACAGAAAGAAACAAAAGAAGTGCAGAAAGAAGCAACAGAAGTCCTCAAATACGAAGATAAGTGCAGGAAGAAGGATAACGTGCAGAAAGAACAAAAAGAAGAGCAGAAAGAAGCCTTGCTGCAAAATCATCCTGTACCCTCAACTTTTTCAGATGGATACTGGTGGTAACTGAGTCTGACTAACCAGTCCTAGAGCCAGTGCTATGTTAAAAGACACTTAGAATACAGTGAAAACACCTACATACACTAGGGAACATTATGCGTTGGGGTCCCCCTGTGATTAGCCTTACCTCCTCTATAAGCCCCTAGTATATAATAGGGCATGGGGATTAAAACTACCTCTTAAAACAGGCCACAGGGCGTTTTTGCACACGTTAACTCAGGCCCCGTCCCCTCCTTTCACCATTGTGTAAACACGCCCTGTGTCCGTTTTTAGTTGGGAGATTAAGTTCATTTGAGTCCTGAGGGTCCCTAGGGTCCAACTAGCCCACTAGGTACCTCCAGTAAGTGCCACAGAGCTGCGTTGCAGAGAGGTGTAAAAAGTGGCACGGCCTGGACCACCTCTCTGCAATGCAGCTCAGTGGCGCTTACTGGAAGCACTTGGTGGGCTAGTTAGCCCCCAGGGGCCCTCAGTATTGAAGGGAAATTATATCCCCAATTTAAAACGTGCCATGGTGCGTGTTTGCACACGTCACCTCAGGCCCCGTCCCCTCCCTTCACCACTGTGTAAACGCGCCCTGTGGCTGTTCTAAGTTGAGAGATTAAGTCCCCTTGAATCCTAAGGGTCCCTAGGGTCACACTAGACCACTAGGTACCTCCAGTAAGCGCCACAGAGCTGCGTTGCAGAGAGGTGTAAAAAGGGGCTTGGCCTCAGAACACCTGTCTGCAGCGCCCTGGCGCATACTGGAGATGCCTGTTGGGGGCGCGTTTGCAGAGTGCTGCATGGAGAGGGCATGGCCTCCGGCACGATGCCAGTCTTTTATTTATTTTATTTTTTTAAGAAGGGGGGCTGTGTGGTTCCCCTTCTTATTCTAATTTATTGGCCCTGATGACCCCATCCCCCAGGGCCTGTCTCCTAATTATATTTTTTTGACCCCAATCCCCAGGGCCGGCCACTGTTTTTTATTATTTTTAAAAAATATATATTTATAGACACACCTAGGACATGCTGGACAAACCGTACGTACCTATCACCATGACGATTTGCGTGATATTCATTAAAAGGCGACTATGCATGCAATTAATCCACGTGGAATGTATTTACACCACTAGTGACGCTCTGACATGTCTGATGCTAATCCCGGTAGACACCCTTGTCGTTTATTTATACAAACATGGGTAGCTATTGACGGGCACATTTAATACACATGCACACCAAGCCATTCAAAGGGGATTCGACAAAAATTCGACCAAAACTATGCAAGAAACCCCCCTCACAGTTAATAAAACACACATCCACTGCCGGATGTGTAATACTTTTTATTTTACTCTCTGGAAAGGGGACGAACATCACTTGCGAGTCACAGCGCGCTCCTGACAGAGCCCAATGCTGTGTTACACCCACCATTGCCTGCCGAGTGCCACACACCTCTGTATTGTATTCCACTAGCTAGTGCATATGCTATGACACTCTCTAGCCCATGTGCACTGTAACACCACCCCGTGAAAATGTCATGCCACACTTGTCTTCGCACGGGTTATATTGCCCCATCTAACGTGCCTTCCTCGATGCCTATGTTATAACGCACAGTGCTATGCCATACATATTACAATTTGGGATCCATATCTTTGTCACAGTGCATATGCAACGTTACACTCCCCAGCACATATTTTATATTACAACTTTAGAGACTAGTTAGGTTACACAACACTGCCCTGTGCATATTACACTCCAAGGCACATATCGCATAGCACGCGCTAGTGCCTGTGCTATCTCGCGCTCTCCAATGAATCTGTCATTGCGCACAATGTATTGCATATTATATTTCACGCCTGGTTCATCTTATATCACACTTTTTGGTGCATAGTTTATACCATACACTATATCTAGTTTTCATTTTCAATCGTGCTCTCAGGACTATGTTCTATATAACACTGTGTTCACCTACCCTTTTCACGGGCATTACATTTTGCGATAGGGGGTGGAGGGTCAGGGGGTGTTTTTGCCAAGTGAGCCCGGAGTCACAGTCACTAACGTCTTCTTCTTCCTGAATAAAAGTGAGATTATGCTGCATACTTGTTCATATTTTAAGTAGTTTGCACAGACAAAATGTTTTAAAAACAATAAAGTTTCTAATACCCGCCTTCTCTGGACAGTTAGCTTGCTGCCCCATCCCCCTCCTCCCTATCCTCTGTTGTGTGAATCCATGGACTAGCCTCCTCCCTCCTGCCATGCATGGTCTGATGTGCTGCCACTGCCCTCAATTTAGTATGATGTACCAGTCCACTCCTCCTGCCCTCCATTGCCCAATTCTATGCCCCATCATTGACCTCCTGCTTAAACTCTGTGCTTAGCTTGCTGCCCCTATTCTCCTTCCCCCTGCCCTCCGATGTCTTTGTGCATGCCCCTGCTCCATCCTTTTTGCCCACCATGTCCCATGGACCTGCCACTCCTATCTACTCTGAGTGTTCTGTTGAGCTGCCACTCCCCTCCCACCTGCCTAGCATTGTCAGATGACTGTAACCTGTCCCTGCCACCTCCACCCTGCCTGTCCACATGCCATGCCTCTATCCTCTTCCTCCTGTCCTACATGGTCCATTGTACTGCCACACCCTTCTGCCCTCCCTGGTCTGTTGTGCTGCAACTGCTCCTCCTGCCTGCCCCGTGTGGTCTGTTGTGAGGCCCCTTCCCCTGAACTTTCTTGTCTGTGCACAGGTCCTGACCCTCCCTTCTATCCTCCATCGTCCTTTGTGCATGCCCCTGCACCCTCCTTCTTGCCCATCATAGCCATTGTGCTGCCACTAACCCTCCCACTTGCCATGCATGGTCTTCTGTGCTGCCATGGCCCCTCCCACCTTCCCTGTGTGGTCAGTTAGCTGCCCCTGACCCCCTCCCACCTTCCCTCCATGGTCTGTGTGTATGCCATCACAGTCTCACTGTTGCTCTTCATGTTGTGTCTTGCTTCTAGTGCCCATCCTGCCTGACCTCCATGGCTATCTTGCTGCTCCTGCCCTGCCCCCTTGCCCCCAGCCCTCTGTTTACATGTGCAGACCCCTACTCCCTCCCTCCTGGCTTGTCTGTTCCATTGTAATGCCCCTGATCCGTCCCTCCTGCCCTTTATGGTCTGTTATGCTGCAGCCTTCTCTCCTGTCTGTCCATTATGGTCAGCTAGCTACCATTGCCTCTTGCCCCTCTGTTCTCTGTTGTCCATGTGCATGGTCCTGTCCCCTCCCTCTTGCTTTCTATGGATTGTTGTGCTGCACTCCCGTCCTGCATGCCCTGTGTGGTGTATTGTGCTGCTGCAAACCCTGATGCCTGCCCTGCAGGGTCAGTTTGGTGCACCTCTCCATGTCTCTCCTGTCCTCTGTTATCCAAGTCCATGTCCCTATCCCATTTCCTTCCATGATCCAATGTACCATACTTGCGAACATTTTGAACTTGGTAAGAGGGAGATTTTGAAAAAAACCTGGGGTATTGATTTTCCCCTTTGAGTTACATTGAAAAAGAGGATATTGTAGACAGGAGACAGATCAAATAAAGCCCATTTGAGCTTAAAAACATTGGACGTTTCCTGGCTGAATCGGGTCTGTTGGCATGTATGGTTGTACTACCATTGCCTCTTCCTTCTGCCCACAATGGTCTATTACATTGGCACAGCCTTGAAGGAGGGTAGATTTTGTATCACAGGGGGCCCCTGGCCCGTTCTGTCCACACCTGAAGTATGAGACCCTTGTCCTTGCCCTGCCAGCCGCATTTGTAGGCCGTATTAAATTGACCAGCGGGTCCTGTGTTGCTATATAATTATCCTGAGACATCCTTACCACTCAGCCAGCATAAAACCCCTGTGTAGGCCCTTCTGTTCAATATGTAGGCCTCTTTGTTAAATTGACCATAGCTCTGCAATTTTAGTGTATAGCAGTCTGAAGGCAGGTCTGCGAGGCCTTCTGCTCCAAACTAGTAGCCCCCACCCTACCAGAGTGCTCCGTGCTCGGTATCAAAGTTCAACATCCCCCTGAAGCTGTCGACATACAGTAGGCTGCATCCTGGACTGGTACTTGCTTCCTGGGCAGGTTTCCCGCTTTTAAGGAAGTGGCAACCGCAGAGCGTCAAGTTAGGAGAACTGAGGAGATTTTATACATGAATATATTGAATTCCTGTACAATACCCATTATTTTCTGCTTGCTCTATGGAACTTACGATAAGCGATTGGCCTGAGAGACTGACCTTTTCACCCAGTCCATTGTCAGCATTAAGTGGGTAAATGACGAAATGTCTGGTAAAATCTGCAGACGAAGCTTTTGGGTAGCATACGTAGGTAGATGTAGCGTGCAAAGGAGCCCACAAAATGATATAAAAAGTGAGCACCCACAGATATCGACGGACAACCTCGCCGTCTGTATGTAGGTTAACAGGCTGTGCAGGTTTTCCCCAAGAACTGGGAGCTCTTGTCTTCCTTTGCTTAAAATGTCTTGCTCTGCTTTGCTTGAAGTATCTTATTCTATTTTACCTATATGAAATGTCATGTTATGTTTAACCATTGTTCTCTTTACTTTTGCATTTAAAAGATGTTGTATTGTAATTGCAGGAATGCTTGCTCTAAGAGTAAATGTGAGTGTCCCTAGGTAACATTTTCCTTGGTGTAACTTGTTTCTCATGATGCATTTATAGATGTGTTTTCTCTCTCTCTCTGTCAGTCCATTAATTGAGATACAGAGAATATCATGACAGCTGTATGATTATCTGGATTCTGTATTTTGTACTTTATGTCTCTATTCTGCGGTTTCTTTGAAGTTGCATCTTCTCATTAAACTGCCATTGTATTCTGCCTCCAATTCCATGTCTCATATGTCTGTTTTCTTCATTTTTGGAGCAAGCGTTCCTAGGCACCCCGGCTCAAATTAAGGTGCCCCTTTTGTCCCTGACTCACTCTCCTGCTCAGTTCTGTGGTGGCTCCCGGGGCTCTGGGGACCGCCCCTAGCTTCCTTGACCCGTAATAGATCTTCCCTCCAACAGCCTCTCTTGCAAGTCCTGTATTGTTGGTTTGTTGCCCCTGCCCCCCTTTCCACTGCCCTCCATAGTCTGTTGTGCTTCCACGGCCCTTCCTGCCTGCTCAGTGTGGTTAAATTGTTGCCTTTGCACCCTCCTACCTGCCTTCAATTTTCAGAGTCCGTGCCCCTGGCCTCTGCCTCTCAACAGTATCCTAATGAACAACTAGATTGCTAACATTCTATATTTATTACAAAAGTGTGGAACGCCTGACATCATCTTGATGTAATCAAAACTGTAATACCTAGAGCATTCCTTTAGAAATTGCATATATGAGAGGGTCTTATTGGCATCAAAATTATGGTTAGTGCTCTAAAAGACTAAAATAAGGACATATTTTCTGAGTTTTCAAATAGCGACAAAGCACTTTTAAATTATTTGTTATCTTTATGTTTTTTTATCTAGTTGACAACTTGATTAAATGTTGCACTTAGGGGAGAGGATGTGGTGTTACTTCCAGAACTGCAGACTTTGCAACTGGGGAACCAGGTTGAAGTTTCTGCTTCAGCTCGACATTCTGTGATTCTGGTCAAATAACTTAGTCTCCCCATGTCTACAACCAAAATGAATTTGTTCTTGTGTGATGTAACCAATGCTCATGTAAAGCACTCCAATACCTGACAAGTCTGCACTATATAACACTGCAAAAACACAAAATAATAAGTGTTTTGCACACTTCTGTCATTGGGCTATATTTGGGCTATATCTGGGTGATTTTGGGCTACATTTGGGCTCTTTTGTCTCCGGTGGCCATCTTGGGAGATTTATTTGTTATGAAGTTTCCTAATTTCCTCATGTACTGTAGTCTCCTCAGTCGGAAATGCTTTCAGTTTTTTACTTTGATTCAATCATGAAGGTATTCAGATATGTCACACATTTGCCATGAATTCTGAATGTTAGCACTCTAGTTGCTCATTAGATCACTGTAGTAAAACTACTGTTCACCATGGAATTCTGCTCCTGGTATTAAAAGTGCATGTTTCAGTCTGCATGTCAGAATTTTTTAATGAAATAGAAGAGGATTTGAGAAGTCACTCAAAATGTGCCCTCATTTTCTTTCTTCAGCATTAATCATAATTTCTATGGCAAAATGAACCCCCTCATTGTGTTCCTTTTTAAATTAAATGTTTTAAGTGTTACCAGTTTATTCCAATCAAGATGGCTTCAGGTGTGCCATACTTTTGTCATAATGAAGACAGTAAGTGCTCTAGTTGTTTTTAAGAACATTCTTGGACATTCTGTCATTGGGCTATACTTGGGCTACATCTGGGTGATATTTGGGCTACATTTGGGCTCTTTTGTCTCTGGTGGCCATCTTGGGAGACTTATTTGTTATGAAGTTTCCTAATTTCCTCATTTACTGCAGTCTCCTCAGTAGGAAATACTTTCAGTTTTTTACTTTGATTCCATCAAGAAGGCATTCAAATGTGTCACACATTTGCCATAAAATCAGAATGTTAGCACTCTTTTTGCTCATTAGATCACTGTAGTAAAGCTACTGCTCACCAGGGAAAACTGCTGCTGGTATTGAAAGTGCATGTTTCAGTCTGCATGTCAGGATTTGAGAAGTCACTCAAAATGTGCCCTAATTTTTCTTTCTGCAGCACTAATCATACTTTTTATGGAAAAATGAACCCCCTCATTTTGTTCCTTTTTAAATTAAATGTTTTAAGAGTTACCACTTTAATCCAAGCAAGATGGCTTCAGGTGTGCCATACATTTATCATAAGTAGGACGGTTAGCGCTCTAGTAGTTCTTTGGAACACTCTGGAAAGCTGCAGTAGAACACAAAGGAATCAACTGACAGTCTCTGCCCTTGTTGGATGTACATGTTTTACTGAGAATGTCAGACTTCATTCTCACATGACTGAGAAAGATAATGTGAATTTACAGAACATAAGCTCTCAGTTTAGCTTATAGATCACCTTCCAAACCTCTGTGGTAAAAGCATGAGAAAATATTTTTCTCTCAATCATGATATCCCAGCAGAAGGCTTTTTCACATGGTGAAATCACCTTAGAACATACCACAATTCCTAAAATGAGTATGGTACCATCAACAAATGATTTATAATGTAACTAAAGTCTTAAAATCTTCTGTTAACTGCAATGCTTTTTAATGAGGTGCTATCATGTATATTGGTCCCAAGATGGCTGCCAACACTTCTTGGATGAAGTGCTGACAGCCAATCAGATCTCAGGATGAGATGTGTGGTTAGGCTCCGCCCACATATATATATTGATTTAAATGCTATTTTCTCAGGAACTACTGAACAGATTTACACCAGACCTACAAAAGGCACTTCCTTGACCTGAGGACTACCTCTCTGCCAAATTTCAAGTAACTCTGTTCAGCCGTTCGGGCTGTAGCTGTGTCTAAAGGTCCTATGGAAAAATGCATGGGAAAAACGCGTTTTGGGACCCCCCTTTTTTCTCAGCCCCCGCTTGACGAATCCCCCCGAGACTTTCAGGGTAGGAGCGGAGCGTAGCGCCCCACCTATTTTGAAAATTTCGCGAGGATTCATCGACCGGCGCCAAAGTTATTCCAAATAGAATGTTGCGGATTTCCTATGGAAACAGGGTCCTAACTATAACTATCTACTGGCGACCGCCAGTAGATAATATATATATATATATATATATATTAATATGTGTAGTGCAATGTTCAGAATGTTTTATATATTGTTTTTGGATGTCTGCTTTTGTTTTCCGTTTTCCATCATCACGACGTGTCCGTGGGTATCGCAACATCGTCACAAAGATTGTCAAAAATGAAGAAAAGAAACCTTTAAAAAAAATCTTCACAATATTTTGGGTACTAGGGTGGTCAGAGCCATTGCATTGGTTGTGTGTACATGGCTGCTACATGTAAGACCGGATGCAGATTTTCATGTTACTTAGAAACACCCTGTTGCCTTAATCTGTAAAGTGCACTCCATCAGTTCTATAAATTCCATGCATGTCAAAATGCAGATTGTTGTTCTAGATACAGCCAATGTGATGGTGTCTGAGGAATTCAGAAACTGTTTTCTTAACATGTTTCTTGGCTTTGTCAATTTGTGGATGGAACTGATTTGACCATTTGAATTTCTGTCTTTGCCATATATTAGAGTACACCAAGACAGTGTGAGGACAAAGCGAAATCAGTTTTGCAAAGGTTTATTTCATTAGGATTTCCAGCCCTACCCCAGTCGGTGTGCCCAGCTCATTGCCATCACAGTGCACAATCATGAGATGAGTAGCTTCGGAATCCACAATGGATTTAAACAAAGCCAGCAATTGATAAAACTGCAACCCTCTCTGGCCAAACCAAGTAATCTGCACATTTGGCAAACCTAAGTCCATGTCAATACCTCTCTTTTTTGCAGCCTCTTTAGCCCAATAGATATAGATGTGGGCCACAATCCATACTCTAATCACTATGAAGTGCAGGAGCAATAGTAGTCAGGAGAAGACTGGAGTAGACTGAGGTAGTTTTCCAAAGAAAAGCAGTTCTAATGAAGGTGTTAAAACAAAACTGTATACATATATTTCATTTGATGCTGTCAGCATGAAAGTGAATAAAAATGCTTTTAAATCTGTGGAGTAAAGCACGCCTTCTGTATCTTATTTGGAAGTAGCATATTTCTTCTAGAATATCCTCATGACCTACTAGTTCCTCTGGTTCCACTGGGTTGCTAGGTACCCTGAGATAAGAGTGTATTGGGGAGGAAGGGTGTTGAAGAGACAGAACTTTTTTTTAAAGTTGAGCAGTGATGACACAATTTAAGTAATGGCAAGCTTTGATTTCCAACTCAGGACTGTGTAATAAACTGTTATTCAGTATTTAAATTTAAAAAAAATAAGCTAGCTACAGGTTTGAACTCCTGTTTTTTGTGATTTCTCTGCGATCATCATGGAAACATCATGAAAAAATGGCAAAAGGAACCTCGTTTTGACAGGGAGGGAAAAAGTTAACAGGTGCTAACCATTCACAAGTGGAGATGCAGTAGTCTAAAATGAAAGACATGATTTCATTTGCTGCCTTTTGCATGATGATAGAGGGCAGTTGAAGAGGTTGCTATGTTAGATTTTCTTTCTATGAGAGTGGTGTACCATCTTGTGCTTAGTTTTTACAAATCTTAACAGTGTCAAAACTATCCAGAAAGAGCTAAAACAACAATATTATCTATGAACTTAATTCACTGTATGTGTATAACTTTTTAATTATATAAAAATGTACATTAGAAATGAAGATGTATCTGGGAGTTTGATTAAAAAGAGTATCACAGTGATGTGAAAAATATATATCAGATGACCTGTATCTGGCAGAGGGTATGTGTTTAAATTGTTAGTACTGTTGAAAATTACCATTAGCAATACCTCTAACAATGACAATGTTTTAAATGTCTAAGCATTATGTGCAGGATAGATACATCTATATTATTTGCATTCTGTAGTTGTAGTTTTAGTCACATAATTAAACAGGAGTACTGTAGTCATGAATAAAAGATAAGAAAATTAGCTATACCTAGTAGTAATACTTTTTAGGTATGTGTTAGGAAGTGTTTGTCATTGTGGTTTTTAACTTATATGATCAGTTTGCATATATGTAGATTGTGAGATATGCTTTTTCTGGTTGAGATAGTTATATGTACGATAAGATTGTTGAGTTGACTTAAAGATGCAGATATATTTTTGGAAAGATGGCCTGAAGGTGTATATCATTTATGAATCACATATATATTTACATGGTGATCTGTGTTATTTTATGTATATTGTGAGCGTGGTGAATCTCTTTCAACATGCTCCGTCTTAAATTGGGGTGGGGTAATCCTGAAGAATGTCTTTTGAGAGTTTGTGTGCTACCTTCACTTGGCATGAACTTTTCTTTGTGAACTTCTGAATATATGTTTTAGAGACACAAGAAATATTTGTGAAATGAAGTAGGTATCCAATTAAGAAAAGGTTTTGTGCTTTCAAAAGGTGAGAATTGTTGTTTTCAGTTTTAGAAATGTATTGATGCATGTGGACATTGAGTAACAGAACAATGTATACTCTTAGAGAGCCACGTATTCAATGATATATCAAGTGTGATTTATAGAGTTATTCAATCACCCAGGCACTACACATGCACTTATCCGATCATGCAGGCACTAATTCTTTACTCATTGAACTGCACAGGCACCACAAATGAGTTCACCCAATCACCCAGATAGTAGCAATATAGTTATTTGAATACTCAGGCACTAACTATGCAGATATGGGACCACCAATGTAGTTCGTACATACTCAGGGAATCATGCAGGCACTACTTATATTCTGAGAGAATTACATAGGCACTATCTATGCACTCATCCAATCATCCAGGGAGCATTGTTTTACTCAACCACAAACACTAAACATATCATTGACACAGTGTTGGAGAGGCACAGAACTAGCTCTTATGTTGTGTTTTCGGATTTAACGTATTGACACACTGTATGTACTTTTACACTTTGGTTGATGTTTATTTTAAAATGACCTACAAAAGGCATAAAGTGGTCTTTTACAATGCATAAGTGAGAACTGAGACATGGGGCAGCTATGTTATAGTAGAAGGTGCTATAATATTAAAAGGTAAGTAATAAATTGAGTTTTGTGGTTTGGTTTGCTATTGGTGCATTGAAGTAAGTGCTTGTAGTTCTGTAGGTAGGTTGATTTGTAGATCTAAAACCAAACTGTAAAATAAAATAAAACCTTTTTATTTTTGTATTATGTGTAAGCCAATAGTAAAGTAGTTGGTGCATTGGCTAGAAAAAAAATTCAACTGTAGTTGGTTTTTTTACAGAACAATATCTGCATAATTACAGACAGATTGCCTACAAAAGCTCGGAGGGAAAAGGATCAGAAGCAAATGCAGAAACTATTCAGAACTGAGACTCAAAAGGGGCAAAATGAAGAAAAGGTGGTGAAGGAATAAAGAGTTATTGGTAAGAGCACAAACTCATTAAAAAAATATATTTGTGGACATTTCCAAAGATTATGAAATAATGAAAATAAAATTCAAACTATAAGAAATAGTAACAATGGACAAAATCTATATAGCAAGAACAGGAAAGAATGTAACAAAGATGTATACACCTTAACCAGGAGACAGAAGCAGATTAAGGAAATCAGAGCTCGGATACTACGTCATAGAGTAATTATAAATCTACTGAGAAATATTAAGAAGTATAGAAGAAGGTGAACATTTTTATTTTGATTATAAATAGAATGAAGACCCTTAACAAAATGGTGATGTACTTGAGGAGACAAAACCACAAAAAAAGATTACTAAATAGAAGTAACTTTTGTATATATTTTAGTGGAGAATACACATACTTCTAGTACAGATACTTTCTTTAATGAAGAAAGCCATGTTCGGGATAACAGATTAGTTCATTCTATTGATTACAGATGACAATGTTATGGAATCAAGAATGCAGCTCATATAGCAAAAGAGGTGATGGTACCTAAAATGTATAACAAGTTATTGGAGAACAGGTACAGGGAAGGTGGACTCAGGTGCCTGTGTAGAAATGGGGTTGTAGTAGTGTGTGTAGTATTCAACAGCAATCCATTGATTTATTGAGAACATTTCTATATATCTTTACAAGGCAAAGTGTAGAACAGAAATATGGACTTTACATGGATTTGATTCTTGAAAGACTAGCAAGCATACCAATTTGCAGGGAGACTCACTTGCTTGTTTATCGAACAAAGTGGCCAAAGCACCTTTCATCATTTCAAGATGTTTGTTGTACACCACACAACAATGCAAACTTTAGTTCGGAGGCTGTAATATATGAAAGCTCCCGTGTTATATTTAGGAGAAATTTAAGACAGCACTTTAGCATGGTACTGTGGCAGACATAGAAAAGGTTTGTGGTAATGTGCACTTTCGTATCTTTAGTCCTCAGCAGGATTGTAGGAAAAATTAAGAGTTAAGAGGAGGAGTTGCAGAACAGGGCACATATATTACAGATGAGAGTTTTGAAGAAGAGATTACAAAATGTAACACAGTGTGGTCTAAAAAACAGAGTATGTTTGTATATGTTGTGGATGCACTTACTAGAAGATTTAAACAGAGACTGTTGACTTATATTTAAAAAGTACATCATGATAAATGGCAAAAGTTAGCTTTCTATTTTTTTGTAGATTAACATTTTGACTTGTTTATACGGCAAGTTATATGTAAGTAGTCTTACAATAAATTAGCAGATGATAAAATTAACAATACATAGGGGCAGATTTATGTTTGACTTGCGCCTCATTTACGCCGCCGTTGCGTCACTTTTGTGACGCAGCAGCGGCGCAAATCCTGCGCCATGGTGGGGGGTATTTACAACGTGACGCATCTGGGAGATGCGTCACGTTGTAAAGCCCTGCGCCACATGTAGGCGTTCCAGGGCAGGTGGGGGCGTTCCGGCGCAGGAACGCCTCCTAAAAGTGGCTGAGTGAAATCTACAAGATTTCACTCAGTCACTTTTGAGCCCATGCTGCGTCAAAACCCTGCGCCTGCTTGAAGCAGGCGTAAGGATTGACGCAGCATTGTGAAGATAGGGCCCCCCAGAGCATTGCTGGAGCTGCGTCGCGCTTGCGACACAACTCCAGCAATGCGCCACTTTTACGGCACACATGCGTGACGCATCTGTGCCGTTTTTGCCCCATGGTGCGCCGCATTATAAATGCGGCGCATCCATGGTGGCGGAGCTGGGGCGCAAAATAACTGGCGCATCACTGCTGATATGCAGGGATGCGTCAGTTATTATAAATATGCCCCATAGATATTAGATTCCCATTTTGTAAGATAATAAAATGCCTGATAATGTAGAAAAACTAAGAAGGGCCAATAAAAAAAATCAACATTTATGATTCTTTGCATCACTGTGAAGAACCATTATGGACTGCTCTTCAGCACTCACAACAGCTCCACAATCCATGCAGTATGATGCCGTCCGTGAAAATTGTGAAGCCAAATTTTTAAGTTGGGATTGGACCTCTGAAAGGACTCTCTGCCCCGGTGTTGCTGAGGCTGCTATTGAAGTTGAGGGCCCTTCAGCCTTGCTTTACTTACTTGGTGCTTTTACACTATTGGTTTGATATGTTTTTAGATGGTAAAGCATGGACGTAGCCCTGCAGGAATATTTGTTATTTATACCCCTTGACAATGTCTTCTTACAAATAGTGCATTGCACAAATCTGCTCACTATGAACGGACATGTTCTTCTTATTGTTTTAGCTGAAAAGTGTATTATCCAATGACATTTCTTTTATTTTCCGGTAACAGGATTTTCTGTTTTGTTTTTGTTTTGTTTTTTGTGGTTTTGTAAAGTTGTGAAAAAAGGTTGTCCTTTTTTATTGTTTCAAAAATGACAACTAGCACAGGAAGAATTCAAAAACTGTGCACGGAGAAAAAAAATTGCATGTGCAATTTTTTGCAGCATTTTAAATAGCTGTAACACACTGCTTGAAAACTCTAGAACCATATCTGTTGCAGTAGTATGCACCTCTGAATGGACTTTCTGGTCAGGAATTGTTGTTGCTGGTGCCACTGATGTAGATGGTCCTCTTGCTTCCCACTACTTGATTGCCAGTTAGAGATGTTTTCAATGTTCTGTTTTAAGATGATAGACCATGGACGTCATTGCAAATTAATATTTTTTATTCGTCCCTCTAGAGTGGATCTTTTCACAGAGTGTTCATTGTACTAATTTTAGAGCAGTTTTTGATTCATGTTGAGTTTTGGTAAGAATTGGTAGTTTAATGGGTGTTTTGTAGTTCTGTTCTATTCATAGAACAGAAGGGGTGCCTACCTTTGGGACATTGCAGTTTGCAGTGACAGGGCAGGAGCATGACTCCTGCCCTGTCATTGTAAACACTGCTTTGCTTCGTGGAAGAGAGAGCAGGAAACCTGCTCTCACTTCCATGAAGCAAAGCAGATTGCTTTTGGACAAGGGGAGCTGCATTTTAGCAGCTCCCCTTGTCCAAAAGTAATGCCGGCTTCTGTGGGAGGTGGGGAGCTGGCTGGGACAGCGGAGGTATTGGGCCACCCCCACTTTCCCCAACATGAGGCCAGGCCCCGGGGAGGGGGTCCCTGGGGGCATAATTGGCCTTAGGAGGGGTGCCATGAGGCCCCCCTCCAAAATAAAAAAAAATCAAGGCAGTCCAGGCCCCGGGGATGGGCTCCCCGGGGCCATAATAGGCCTTAGGTAGGGGGCCCATGCGGCCCCTTTCCTGTATAAATAATAATTTTTAAAAAGGCTCACGGCCTGGGTGATGAGGTCTCCTGGGACCAAAAATTACTAAGAGAAGGGGGGCCCCACAGCCCCCTTCTTAAAAAAATAAATAGAGAAGCTGGTATCTTGCTACAGGCCCCACCCCCTCCCTGCACCACTCTGCAAATGTGCCTTCTGGGGCATTCTGTTGGGGGGTTAAGACCCCTAAACTCTTAGGGGCCAACTAGCCCACTAGGTACCTCCAGTAAGCCCCTCACAGTGGCCACACCCCTTTGTACACCACTCTGCAAACGTACCTCTTGGCGCACTGCTGGTGGGGCTATGAGGTCCTCTTGTCTCCTGAGGACCTGAGGACTGAAGTTGGCTTCATCCCCTAAGCAGCAGTGCACCAGGAGGCATGTTTGCAGAGTGGTGTAAAAAGGGGCGTGGCCTTGGACCACTCGCAGCAATCCAGCTGTGTTGGGTTTACTGGAGGAACCTGGGGGCTAGTTGGCCCCCAGGGACCCTCAAGGGGCAAGGGGACTTCATTCCCCAACCAAGGGTGCACCAGGAGGAAAGTTTGTAGAATGGTGAAAAAAAGGGGTGTGGCCATGTGTCCACCGGTCAGCAATCCTACTGTCTGGGGCACACTGGAGGTATCAGGTAGGCTAGTTGGCACCTAAGGAACCCCAGCAGCATAGTGGATGTTACTCCCCATCTAAGAGAACGCCAGGGAGCGTATTAGCAACGATGCTGTGTGGGACTTAGTGGAGGTAATAGGAGGGGTAGGTGGCCCCCAAGGTTGACCTTGGGGGCCAACTACCCCTCCTGTTACCTCCACTAAGTCCCACACAGAGGTCTTCGGAGGCCATGCCTCCCTTTCTCCACCACTCTGCAATGGTGACTGCCAGTTAAAGATGCATTTGTAACGTAATAGGTCTCGCATTTGCAGGAGTTAGAGCTATTGGCGTTGTAAATGTAAAAGTTTTTTTCTAATGTTTTTGGGAGTGGATGTACGTTGTGTGTAGTGGAATAGAAAGTATGTGGTATTTAGTGTATAAGAATTATGTAGAGTTAGTGTGTAGGAATTATGTAGTGTGAGATTATGTGTTATGGAGTGTAAGTATGTAGTATGGTAGTCTGTGTTGTGGAGTAGTAACCTCAGGCTCAGTCTTCCTCATTTCCAAAGAAGCTAAACTATGAACTCAATGAGACAAAAAAAAGAAGGAATCACTGAGGAGCACTTCTGGACCTAGTCAGAGTTATGAGCAGGGTCACTGGAATTAAGCCACTGTTTGGCTACACCGACTTCCACACAATTATACATTTTCTGCATTAGCCACAAAATCCATCACCTTCTGCCTAATCTGCAGATTTGAACAAAAAAAGTCTTGTTTCTATCTCAAACGGCTCAAACGTTACCAAAAATGCAGCAACAAGTGTTACAGCGTGGTGGAAGGTCCTTTGCAAACCTAGAATGGTCACCTGTTACTTATTGCTAAATGTGGGTGTTGAATTGGTACTAATGGTGTGCAAACCACTCATGCTTCTTTCAGTGCCCCTCTTGCTTCTTTCTGCATTTCTGTTGCTTCTTTCTGCACCTTTCTTTCTTTTTCTGCACTTCTCTTACCTCTTTCTGCTAATCTCTTCTACTTTCTGTACCTCTTTTGCCTCTTTCTGCTCCTCTGATGACTCTTTCTGTACCTCACTTGCCTCTTTCTGCACCCGTCTTCCCTCTTTATGCACCCATCCTGCCTCTTACTGAACCTCTGTTCCTTCTTTCTGCACTTATTTTGTATCTTTCAGCACCTCTCTTGTTTCTTTCTGTATCCCTCTTGCTTCTTCCTCCACCCCACTTCCCCTTTTCTGCACCTCTGTTACTTCTTTCTGCATTTCACTTGCTTCTTTTTGCATCTCACTTGCTTCTTTCTTCACCCTTCTGCACCCCTCATTCTTCTTTATGTACCCCTCGTGCCTCTTTCTGCACCTCTGTTCCTTCTTTCTGCACTTCTTTTGTTTCCTTCTTGTTGGTCTCTTGCTTCTTCCTGTACCCCCTTGCCTCTTGTTCCACCCCTTTTCTCTCTTTCTTCACCCCTGTTGCCTTTTTCTGCACCTGTGTTTCTTCTATCGGCACTTCTTTTGTTTCTTTCTGCACACTCCTTGGTTTTTTCTGCACCCCTCTTTCCTCTTTCTGTACCCCTCTTCCCTCGTTTTGCCCCTCTTGCCTCTTTCTGTACCTCTGTTGCTTCTTTCTGCACCTCTTTGCTTCTTTCTGCACCACTCGTGCTTCTTTCTGCACCCCTATTCCCTCTTTCTGTATCTCTCTTGCCTCTTTCTGTACCTCTGCTTCTTTTTTTTCTGCTCTTTTGTTTCTTCTCTTGCGTCTTTCTCCACCCCTCATCAATCTTTCTTACCTCTGTTGCTTCTTTCTGCACTTCACTGGTTTCTTTCTGCACCTCTGCCCCTTCTTTCTGCAACTCTTGTGCCTCTTTCTGCACCCCTCTTCCCACACCCCTTTCTTGTTTCTGCACTTCTGTTCCTTCTTTCTGCACTTCTTTTGTTTCTTTGTACAACTCTCTTGCTTCTTTCTGCACCCCTCCTTTTTCTTTCTGCACTCCTCTTGACTCTTTCTGCACATCTGTTCCTTCTTTCTGTGCTTCTTTTGTTTCTTTCTGCAGCTCTCTTGCTTCTTTCTGCACCACCTTGCCTGTTTCTCTACCCCGCTTCCCTCTTTATTCACCCCTCTTGCCTCCTTCTGCACCTCTGTTCTTTCTTTCTGTACTTCTTTTGTTTCTTTCTGCAGCTCTCTTGCTTCTTTCTGCATCCCTTACCTCGTTTTCTACCCCTCTACCCTCTTTCTTCACTCCTCTTGCTTCTTTCTGCACCTCTGTTCCTTCTTTCTGCACTTATTTTGTTTCTTGCTGCACATCTCTTACCTCTTTCTCTACCCCTCTTCCCTCTTTCTTCACTCCTCTTGCCTCTTTCTGCATCTCTGTTGCTTCTTTCTGCACTTCTTTTGTTTCTTTCTGTACCTCACTTGCTTCTTTCTGGATACCTCTTGCCTCTTTCTCTACCCCACTTCCTTCTTTTTTCATCTGTGTTGCTTCTTTCTGCACTTCGCTTGCCTCTTTCTCAACCCCTCATCCGTCTTTCTGCAACTCTGTTGCAGCTTTCTGCCCTTCTCTTGCTTATTGCTGTACCTCTCTTGCTTCTTTCTGCACCCCTCGTGCCTCGTTCTACACCTGTCTTCCCTCCTTCTGCACCCCTCTTGCCTCTTTCTGCACCTCTGTTCCTTCGTTCGATACTTGTTTTGTTTCTTTCTGCACGTCTCTGATTCTTTCTGTACCTCTTGTGTCTCTTTCTGCACCCCTCTTCCCTCTTTTTGAACCCCTCTTGCCTCTTTCTGCACCTCTGTTGCTTCTTTCTGTACCCTTCTTCCCTGTTTCTGCACCCCTCTTGCCTCTTTCTGAACCTCAGTTCCTTCTTCCTACACTTTTTTTGTTTCTGTCAGCACCTCTCTTGCTTCTTTCTGCAACCCTCTTGCCACTTTCTTCACCCCTTTTCCCCTTTTTGCAACTCTGTTGCTTCTTTCTGCACTTCTCTTGTCTCTTTCTCTGTCATCCCTCTTTCTGCACCTCTGTTGTTTCTTTCTGCATCCCTCGTTCGTCTTTCTGTACCCCTCTTCCCTCTTTCTACACCCATCATGCCTTTTTCTGCTCCTCTGTTACTTCTTTCCTCACTTCTTTGGTTTCTTTCTGCAGCTCTCTTGCTTCTTTCTGCAGCCCCTTGCCTCTTTCTCCACCCCTCTTTCTGCACCCCTGTTGCCTCTTTCTGCACCTCTGTTACTTCTTTCTGCACTTCTTTTGTTTATTTTTGTACATCTTCTGCTTCTTTCTGTACTTCTCTCGCATCTTTCTTTACTCAAATGGAAAATGCAAGCTATCAAGTTTAAAGGTCTGCATGCTCTTGTGACTAAGGTATATGTCTACATGTATTCTCACATGTGTTATGCATCTGAAGATGGTAGCTTACAAAAGTGGGAAGCTTCTTCTATAGGTGGTTAGATTTTCTCAGTTCTGCACAGGCAGACATGTCTTATGTATATAGGTGTTATATAGATCCTCAAATATACTATTTAATACCCATGTGCCCTGTATTTGGGGCAGAAAGAAATACATACACCTTTTTGTACACATATTTACAGAGTATGCTGTTTGAAACACAGGTATTCAAGTATTTCTATGTTTATTTTTATGTAACATGTCACTCAGTAAAAGCAGAGACACGCATGCATGCCTTCACAAACTTGGTCACTCTTACAACAGTGATATGCTTAAGATTGCTGTTTTAGATTTAGTAGGTAGGTCTAACATTCTGAGCAGTCGATTAATAGTGAAACTTCAAGAGAAAAGTGAGGTTCAAGACATCTTGGGAGAAGGATTAGTGATTAGGCTACTTTGTATGAGTCTGTTGTAAGGTACAGTCAAAGTAGGCCTCTTTCTACAACTCTGTTGGTTCTTTCTGTACTTCTTTTGCTTCTTTCTGCACCTTTCTTCCTCTTTCTGCAAATATCTTACCTATGTAGGCATATTTAGAAAGTAGCATATAAAAAACCTTAGAAATTCACTGGCAAAAACAGAGGTTTCACGTATGTTATAGTTAGGAATTAGCATTTTAAAAGCTTTGAAATTCACTGAAACAACCATAGGTTTCAGGGACTTTATAGTTAGAAATTAGCATTTAAAAAACCTTAGAAATTCACTGAAAAAAACACAGATTTCAGAGACGTTATAGTTAGTTAGACATTTCATTTGTGACAAACCAGAGAAATTCGGACGGTATAGTTTGATGAGCTAACTATAACTCGCACCCCCGCAATGCATTGCTGATGACGTCACATATTACATCACACATGACATAGTCAGTGACATCACTCATGACATCTCAAATACATTTCATGGGAAGAACTTTCTGAACCACAAGTTGTGCACAAGTATTGTTTCATGTTTGTGATTCTGTGAGCTATAGTGAAGACATGAGAAACTAGGAAGTCTACCTGCCCCCAGAGTTTTCTGAAAACTGATTGGATGTTCAGAATGGAGAAAGTGTCAGTTGTTACTAAAATGTTTTGGCAGATTTATATTAGTGTGTGTTCCTAGAGCAGGGGAAGATTCTTAGATTGTTTACTCTTCAGGGGAAACCCCCTCTGAGCCTTTTTCTTTTTCAGAAAAAGTCTGCTGATTTATAGCTGAGAATACTTCCAGCTTGCAGAATTCTTTACTGCTTCACACTGATGCATTTTTTAATGGTCTGATGAGAATTCTTTATTTGAGTTTCTGAACAGACACCTTGTCTTTGCTTACTGAAGAAATTGTCACTCTTATGCTTAAAACTTGGTTGATTTAGACTATGGAATAACTTTATGGAACACACTTGCTGTAGTTCCTCTATTTTATTTGTAATACTCACTAATTTGGTATTTTAACTTGTATTTGAATACTGGCCTGTGGGGTTTTTGAATCTGTAATAATTGATGACTTAAGATTAATTCTTACTGAACAAAACAATTCAAACTAATTAAATTTGATAATAAAACCCTTTAACTCACACCATCTTTCTCTAGAGATTCATGTGACGTCGTAAATGGTAATAACTGTTCATGTTGTTTGATGTAATTGATTGCTCCTTCTCAATTCTCCTTGTTGACGAACAAAGGTCCATAGGACCAATGGCGGGGATTTTTTAATGCTTACACCCAGTGACTAAGATACAAAAATCTGCACTTTTGCAAGAAAAAGCTTGAGGATAATGTGAATAGCTCACATTGGATTGTTATGTATTCTTGTGGGCACACACGAGGTCAAAGGAAACACCCTAAAATCTCTGTGCAGTGAGGGCACCAATTTTCAACAAAGAATAAAATTGTAAGACTTAGGCAACATTGCCAGGTGTATCCTGGGCTTGGAGCAGAGAGTCACCTCTGAGAAATAGACAGGGGTTGGGTCACAAACCGGTACTTATTGGTGGCAGAGAGGGAAGGTTTAATGGAGACTCTCAGAGAGCCTTGAGGGATGGTGAGTTGGCAAACAGTGAGCACAGTGGGGGCAAAGGAGGCAGGGTATTCCCATAAGGGATGACACAATAAGGCCGATTTAAGACTGAGAGGAGTGCTGAGCATACAAGATAGTGGGTGAGACACATATTGAAGACTTCTGAAGAACAGAATCTATTGCATTGATACTGAATGTAATCGAAGCAAACAACTAATCACCTGGTCTCCAAATGTGGAACACTTTGAGGGTCTATTAGACATGCTGAAGAGACAGGATGTCCTGTCATGTTATTACATAAGGCCTCAGATAGGGAGCACCTACATTTTACATTTTAAAATTGCCATATTTCTTAAACAATGACAATTAACACACATTTGCAAGCATGCCCATATGAGATAATATCCTCTGAAATGGATTTGCTTACAATTACACTCCTTTATAGGCATGTTAACAGGGCATTGATTATTCCGACCATCCTTAAGTTCACCGAGCAAAATGCTTATGTTTGCTGTAGTCCGCTGAGCGACAGCTCTGCAAGGATAGAATCAGTCGTGACTGCCTGACTAGAGCTTTTGCATAGTAGCATGGGTGGAGTTTATTATATAGATGACACCAGTCCTTTGTTTAAACAGAAAAGCATTTCGCTGTCACTGACGAGGTCACCTCATGCAAGAATTACAGGCCAGCTGAATCCTGCTTTGCTTCCTGAGAAGGACAATGGCCAGCTTTGCACAAGAACAGGCTCCCAAATTAAATATCCCCACAGGTAACTGGGGAGTTAGATCTCCCTAGGGTATTCTGGCAGATTTGTACTCCCTAAACCCACTAGGTTAGGAAGTGCTCGGTAGGAGTATAGATATGATTATATACATATGCAAATAATCAATATGACACAATTGTTGAATTGTTTATCTTTTTTACCATTCTAGAAAAGCTGATTACTCTGTTCTGTTACCTTCTATTAATCATTGCGGTGCACTTATTTTACAGAAGAATCACATTGCTTCAATAAATATTTGAAATCCTAATCTTAGTATTTCTTGTGTCTCCCTTTGGGCATGCATGAGAAACTAACACATGTGACTGGTCTATTTCCATGACTTCTTTGGGGAGTCAGAGTTGTCATGTTCTGAGGTTGCACACACAATCTGGTACCTTGCCAGGTTAGAGGGCGAAATGGTGCACTGTGAGCCAGCCAGGACAAAGGCCAACATGACCTGATTGTGTGCATGCGTGTCGTACAAACGCTCTGTCTTACTATTAGAGAATGAATTGTACAACAGTCCAACATGATGAAGTAGTGCTGCAACTGTACATTGTTACCTCAGCTTTTGAATAGGGGTATGCAAGATTCACGTTATTTGCTTCTGTCTAATTACATAAAATTTGGACAAATTCACACGAAATGACGCATATTGTTGCAAAATGCAAATCTGTAATTTTACGTTATTATTTAGTGTGAGATTTGAACGAAAGCACCACGAACAACAACCATTGTTGTTCTGTTATTTCTGTGTGTTTGTGGTAAAGTTTGACAGCGAATGGCACATTTGAAACACATTTTTTCTGCAAATGGTGTGTTAATAGTACATTTTTACCATACCCAACACATCATTACTCAAAGTGGCGTAATAGTACAATTTCATGTAGAAAGCGTAATGCAAAACTCCCAAAATTACATGAATCATACATGTGTGATGTAAATTTTGCCCCAACCCTACTTTTGAGGTAATACTGCAGTAGTGGATCTGATGATTATTGCAGTTGCAAGAGGACACTCTGCCATTGCAAATGACACATGTCTAAAAATGCATATTAAACACTCGTAGCCTGATTCGCGAAGGTAAACATTAATAATTGTTTCCTATTCACAAAGGTATTTTATGAGTAGTATCTTTATGACTGTGGAGTCTCCACACTTGTTACGGAGACTACAAACATAATAATAGAAGACTGTCACAACTTTTTATGCGCAAAGTCTCTGCTTTGAGTGCAGAGAGTGTGCAGTCATAAATAACCTACTGCTAAACTACCTAGGTGAAGTGAAAAAAATCATAAACTTACAAAAAAGTGTGAGTTTACCATTGTGAATTAGGCCCTCAATGAGACCGGATATGGGTTAATGGACTTCTGAAGATTGAGCTTGAAAAGAGGCTGGCTACCATACTTTCCCTACTACAAACACATCCTGATAATGCATTGTCATTTGCATGTTTCTTGCGATTGAGTCTGATGTACGAAAATTTTTTAATTCAATGGAACTCAAGCTTTCTAGATTCAGGAATGTATTCCTTACCTGCTACCAGCACGACCATGTGAAAGAATCAGCTCTGCAAAGGCAAACAGCCCACCGAGTTACTTACCTTGAAGACTTGAGTCTCCACTTGCTTTTCCCAATAGTCTGGTGTGGACAATGGGATCCTTCACTTTATCCTAATGAATGGTTTGGTTCACTCAGCTCTGCCTCATTACTGTGACTATCCAATCAATAGAAATATTTTTTTGGCAAACAAAATCACCATGAAAGAATACAGATCAAAAACAATAGTATTAAATTCATGGTTGATAAAAACAAACAGTATAATTACTCACAAAAACTGTAAACATTAAGACCGTTATTCAAGTCTCATTCTCCTAGACACCCAGATAGCTCTTAAAAAGGATGGAACAGTAAAAATCACATTCTCAGTGGGAAGCATCTGAAGGTACATCAGGGCAGGCCTAACTTGTTTCAAATTCAAAGATTTAATCAAAGGAATTAAAAAACGCTTCTTCAGCCAACTGAAAAAAGTGCAAAACATTATAAAATGCAATATATCTTGCAGAGACACATTGTTGCACCTCCAGGGTGCCCTTGCCTCAGGCGGTACCCACACACAAGGGGTTGCCAGGAGGTGGTGCAATTGATTGAACCTAAACCTGACCAGTAACATCTATCATGCTGTGAGAGAACCCAGACCAGATGCAGCTCCATCCCCTGCACAGTGTTTAAGAGCATGTGGCCTCGAACTGATGGCTTCTGAAGTTCTAAGCCTTCTCTCTCCAAACAAGAGCATTCCAAAAACAGCCTTCTGACACTCCCCAGCTCGTGAACAGAGAGAAGGGTAGGGTCTATAAAAAATCTGACCAGCCTAGAAGAAAAATCTGCCTTTAAATAAGCTATCCACAGTACACTATTTACCCGATCCAGGGCCAAACAATCTTTAAGGATCAACCTGCTTAGCTTCAGTTCCGCCCTGCACCAGATCTTAATCCAGTACAGGAGCAGGCTTAATGCTATCAGGTCTGAGACTTGATCAAACCCAAGCTCTGCATGCACGGAAAATGCTGGGGTAGACTAGGGGACCTGAAACAACTTACATTAAAATGTATTCTCCATCGTTTGGAACCAATACATCTGGGCGTGCCCCCAGACCTCCCTGCCATAACAAAGCTGTGCGAAATACTTGACCTGATAGATTATTAGAAGATCCCTTGGAGCCATGGAGCCAAGCCTGTGTGAAAAACTAAAACCCACCCCCATTGTTTTTACAGAGTCTAATCTTTTTGCCTTGACCAAGGGTTTCCAACAATTATTAACATGAAATAAAACAGCCAAGTAAAGGAACGCCTTGACTTTGCTCAGGGTAACATTGGATACCTTAAATGTCTTGCGTCTTACGTATGACTTCGAAAAGTTGACTGATAAGTCAAGGTGCCCCATGAAAGACACATACCTGGCCAGCAGCAAATTCAACCCATGTGAAGTCTAAGCCAGAAGGACCACGTCATCCGGGAGAAATCTGTCTTGGGGCAGTCAGCCGGAACTGATAAAAGTACAGACTCTAGCCCATTCACATACAGGTGAACGAAAAAAGGGGCAAGTATGCACCCCTGACGAACCCGTAGCTAGTCAAAAATGAGCAAGTACACGCTACACCTTGAGAAAAATGCACAGAGGCTGAGGTCTTTGAGTGGAGATCAGCTAAAAGGGCCACAATAAAAGGATCAGCCCCCATCTCACTGAGCAAGGCCCAGAGTTTCACTCTGTTCACCCCATCAAATTCAGACGTTTAGTCCATGAATGCTAGATGTAAAGATTCAGACTTGGCCACCGTATATTTATTAATAATTAGATGGAGGTTCAAACATTGGTCTGCAGTTGAATTCCTCATCCTAAAGCCATTTTGGACATCACTCAGAATGTTATTTTCTTCTGCCCAGTTACACAACCTATTTAAAATCACTCTCCCAATACCTTGACAGTTGCATCCAATAAAGATATTGGCTGATATCATTGTGGGATCTCTTTGTCCCCCTTCTTGAAAATGGGAACAATCACTGCAGAGGACCATGAGGGTAATGACCCCACCTGAGCAGCCAAATTCAGGACCTTGGGGAATTGAGGCACTGATCTCTGTATTTGCTTTAAACAGGTCTGGCGTTATACTATCAGGGACCAGGGTCTTGTTGCTAGACAAAGCAAGAATGCCTTGTGTGAATTTATCTAAAGCGAAGACCACTCAGTTATCAGCTATGACGGGTGCAATGGGGGTCATTATACTCCCACCAGCCCCCTGATTGTAAATACCCTCAAAATGATCCACACACTGTTGTTCTGAGGTGTGGTGGCATAAGAGTGGACCAGAACGATCAGCAAAGCAAGACCTGTTAACTAGACTGCAAAAAAGAGAGCTGTCCCTTATTTCACAAGCCTGACAGAGCTCCACCCAGGCTGATGCCTGTGAGTTATGTTTGCACGCCATTTGAGCCTGCTTGTAAGCCTGCCTACAATCTTTTATCAAATGCCCATCCCTCAGTGACTGCTTCAAGGTTGCCTTCAGTATGTGCAGGGTTTTTGAGCAGTCCCTATCAAACCATTTAGGGTTTTGTGACACCAGGGCACTAGAGGGTGTAACAGTCATTAGTTTAGGAACCCCCAGAGCTATGCCATTAAAAGCTTCCCCCACCCCTGCACCACTATCGAGACAAATGTTGATTACATGCAGACACGATGCAAAGAGGGACATTTGAAGGTGCTGAGGGTCCACCTGAGACCCTTTCAACCTTCTCTGCTGGTCAACAGCAGATAGCCTCATTAGAGCCCCCCTTGACAGTGGGTTTGGGCCTATGGCAATATATAAGGTTAAGGATGATGGGTTGTAATCACTAAAAGGGCTAAAAATAATGTTAAAATGAGAAATAAGCAAGTAGGCACTGAGACAAATATATAGTCAGTAAACGAGCTACAGCCTCTCCTTTTATAAGTCAGGAAAATTACGGGATTCAAATAATTCACCAGTTTCTCGATACTAAGAATCAAATTGTGAGAATCACCTCCCGAGCTTCCTGTGAGTGTACAAATTGTAGACCATCTTTCAATATACAACTGCAAGTTGGGACACAGCCATCTATGGGAGGATTACATATATGAAAATTAAAATCACCAACAAGGACAATTTGGACTTGGCTATCACCACTAGCTGAGATAGAACTCAAAACACAATCCAGATGAGAAACTCCAACACTTGCTATTATCAAAATTGGCTAAAACCATTGGAAAACAGCCAGGCAGTGAAAGCCTTACTCCGTGCATTGTGTGGGCGTGCCAATTGAGGTCCATAAAATAGCCACTCAATTTAAATTCTGAAAAACATAATTAGACCCCCTTCACCCTTCTTACCGTTGAAGGTACAGCAGGTTCGAAATGAGTCATATATTCCTCAAGGAAGAAGCGGTTATCAGTTTCCCAAGTTTCTTGGAGACAGATTATGTGAAAAGATTTAACATATCGCACCCACCCGGGACCACTAAACTTTAAGGAAAGACCTTCGATATACCAGGACAACATCGTAAGGCCCTTTGCGTGCAGAGATGGAATCACCGAAGAAACATCGTGGGTCCTATGAGACTGGGAAGAATCACATAAATCCAGTCAGTCACAGGACTCCAAACCACTCAAGGGAAGAAATCTGTTGGAGGTGGACACAAGGGGAGACGGCCTAAATGCAAGGTGGTCATTAACTGGACAGGACCCCCTAACAGAGTGATGAAAATCTAGTGGGCAAGCTAAGCTACCAGCTCTGTAAAAAACCAAAACAAAAGCAGGGCAACTATCCCTGGTGTACTTGGGGGAACAACCTTTACAACGCAACTTTTACAACGCACTACCTTTACAACGCATTTTTTACAACGCATAATCCATTACAACGCATGACATTACAACGCATGACACTACAACGCATTTTTAAAAACTACCTTTACAACGCATTCCATTACAACGCATACTACCATTACAATGCATACCATTACAACGCATAATATTACACTACACTATCCAACACTTACCCTACTGTTGCACCCCCTGGAGTTAGAATAGTAATTTTTACCCCTATACTATCCAACACTTACCCTACTGATGCACTCCCTGGAGTTAGAATAGTAATTTTTACCCCTATACTATCCAACACTTACCCTACTGTTGCACCCCCTGGAGTTAGAATAGTAATTTTTACCCCTATACTATCCAACACTTACCCTACTGTTGCACCCCCTGGAGTTAGAATAGTAATTTTTACCCCTACACTATCCAACACTTACCCTACTGTTGCACCCCCTGGAGTTAGAATAGTAATTTTTACCCCTATACTATCCAACACTTACCCTACTGTTGCACCCCCTGGAGTTAGAATAGTAATTTTTACCCCTATACTATCCAACACTTACCCTACTGTTGCACCCCCTGGAGTTAGAATAGTAATTTTTACCCCTATACTATCCAACACTTACCCTACTGTTGCACCCCCTGGAGTTAGAATAGTAATTTTTACCCCTATACTATCCAACACTTACCCTACTGTTGCACCCCCTGGAGTTAGAATAGTAATTTTTACCCCTATACTATCCAACACTTACCCCACTGTTGCACCCCCTGGAGTTAGAATAGTAATTTTTACCCCTATACTATCCAACACTTACCCTACTGTTGCACCCCCAGGAGTTAGAAAAGTAACTTTTACCCCTATACTATCTAATACTTACCTTAAATGTAATTTAATATTATGCGTTGTAATGGTATGCGTTGTAAAGGTAGTATGCGTTGTAATGGAAATGCGTTGTAAAGGTATTTTTTAAAAATGCGTTGTAGTGTCATGCGTTGTAATGTCATGCGTTGTAATGGATTATGCGTTCTACAAAATGCGTTGTAAGTGCATGCGTTGTAAAAGTGTGCGTTGTAACGTCATACATCCGTGTACTTGTTATCAATCGAGGGGCAGCAGCAAGTAGGTTACTATCTAGCCAGGGGTTATTAAAATTAACCACCACGCAGTCTCTGGCCCGGGGTTTCCTGTCCTTCCCTATCCAGGTTACTCTATGATATAATCTGCAAGCTCCCTCCTGTGAAAGAGATGTGAGCTAAGCCAGTGCATCACCTTGTTCTTAAGTTACTAATATGATTCCCCAATTGAGCAGGAGGGGACATTCTCCAAGATTATAAAATAAGGAGTTGCTTTCCGGGGGCAAGATTAGCACTCCCCTTGGGTTGGTAGGAAACACTGGGTGCAAACTCCCCCCTTTATCACCCAAAAGGCATGGGGAGCAACTGTACTATGAGATTCCCTCTCATGTCCTGGCTGTGATACAACTTGGATGAGGCCTACACCACCAAGGTTGTGAGTTGACACAGAATCCCCCATAGAGCCGATAGAATCAGTTGACCCCGTTGCTCTTCTAATGAGCTCTGCTCCTGGCCTACCCCACACCCTACCCTCCCCTTGATCAGCAGGAAAAATAACTCAGAAACCCTGTCTTCAATGTGGGAAATTCGTGCCAAGATTGGATCCAACTTATTATTTAACAATGTCTCGAGGTCCCTCATCAAAACATACCTGCGGGAAGAGTTCCTCCTCCTCACCAGATGATAGGTTGAGACACCAGTAGAGCCTCAGGAGGAGGCTGGGCAGAAACACAAGCCTTCCATTTCCACTTCAGCCACTTGGAATAGACCCCCAAGATCTTCCTCGTGACCCCCCAATTGTACCTTGTCATGAGTGGTCCACTCCAAACTAGAGCAAGCGGGTGTTCTATGAGGGGGTGCAAGAGACATGTCCCTGTCCAATGGGAGCCTCTTTTCAACCAGCTCTATTTCTTTGCATACGGCCCTAACTACCCAATGGAGAAAACCTTATATCAAAGACACATGGGGCAGCAAAATAGGGTGGAGGTTTGATGGTAGGTCCTTTCTTTTTTTACCATGGTAACAGCACCCTTAAGCAACATTAAACCCCTTAATGGGCTAAAACCAGCACAATATTGCTAAGTATAAATCACAGGCAGAACAGTTAAACGTAGGAGTCACAGAAAAATAGGTCACAGTGAGAAAGAACAATGACCTGGTCCAGAGTATATAACCTCCAAACTGCTGCACATTGACAAAACGAGCCAATGGGGGTGGCCCCGCCCTGCCTCTTCCTGCTGCTGACGGGTGCAGATGGGCCCGCTTTTAGCCTGGTTTTCATCCGGGAGTGTCCCGCATGCATCCCATGCTGCAGGATGCCTCTTACCAGTTTATGGTGCTCCGGCGCCCTCCAGGTGCGTTGCGGCCTCCAGGCTGTTCAGGGAATGCTGCGGGGTGTGATCCCTCCCCCCCATCCATGGAGAAAAAACAATTAGCTGCAGTGCTCGAGGGTCCGTGCTGCAGGACCCCTCTTAGAAGTTTATGGTGCTCCTGCATCCTCCAGGTGCACTGCGGCCTCCAGGCCATTCAAGGAATGATGGGGGATGTGGTCTCTCCCCCAAAGCTGAAGAGCAAAACCAACTGGGGGTAGTGATCGATTATCCTGTGCTGCAGGACATTTCTCAGCAGCAGTTTATAGTGCTCCTGCGTCCTCCGTGTGCGTTGCAGCTCCCAGGCAATTCAGGTAACGCTCGGGGGTGTGGTCTTTTCCCCCCAGCTGAGGAGCAAAACCAACTGGCGACATTGATTGAGGGTCCTGCGCTGCGGGATGCCTCTCAATAGTTTATGGTGCTCAGGCTGTTTATTTTAATGCCTCAGAGGAGGGAAACTAAGATATCCCTGGCCCACCTTCAGTCTTTAGGCCAGTCGGCGATCGTTGTCCCACTGGGCCCCAACCACCCCAGGTTGGTTCAGTGGTCAAGAGGGTGCACGGTTCAACTGGTACCAGGCAGCTCAGGGCTCAGGCACATTTGCTGCCACTATCCCCTCCAAATATCAGGCTCCAGAACTCACAGTGCCGCACCGATCAGTAACACCAATCTGTCATCAGATGAGATTTTATAACCATTGTTTATGGTACGTCATCTTTCCTCCCTCTAGAGCCATATTAGTTGTCCTGTACAAAGCCCTTATTGTAGGTCACAGAGCCCTGCCAGGCCTGTCTCCTCAGTATGCTTGGTGTCCTCCTCCTGCCGGCCAACCCACCGCGGCACTACCTCACTCTTCCAGGGAACCATGTGGGAATGGTAACCAGGGCACTTCAGGCCCACAGCGAGAGATCTGCAATGCTGATTCAGGCCAGAAGCTCCCGGTCACCGCATCAGGACAGCCGCCAGTTAGGGCACCTACTGCTCGTAGGCTCTCTAGTAGGGGCCTCACCTCAGGGATACAGAGACCGGTAAGGTCCTGCAGCGAAGTGAGTTTAAGCTCACAGGGAGGGCTACTCGCCACAGTGTTTGTGTAGCATAGCTGATGCAGTTAGTGAGCCATAATACTTTTTCCATTCCCTTGATTAGCTGGGCTCCATCTGCTCTGTTCTTCCGAATCAGTAGTTTGGCTACGCCACACGAGTATGTGAGTACCTGAAAAAGACAAAGGCTAGTTTGGGTACAAAGTGCAATGAATTACTGATGATTTACAAGATGTGATGCAGATTAGGCCTGGGCGGTAAATTCAGTTCCGCTCGAGGAATTTGGGTAATTTTGCGTTCCGCAGAGAACGCGGAATTGCCAAAAATTCAGCGATCCGCAGCTTCGTGGAATTTTTTGCTTGTTTGCGCTTTCAAAATGCGTGTTCACGAGATAGTTCCCCCCGAGCACGCAAACAGCGTTTGCGAACAGGAAAAGAGCATTGTAAACGTGCGGAACAAGAAATTCAGCGTGTTTGTGGAGATTTTTTACCATTCCGCAGAGCTTTGCGTAGCGCGACTATGCAAATTCCACCCACCCCTTATACAGATACACCTGCATGCCAACAGTTTGTTTTGTCAAAATGTACAAGAGCAATAACATGTGAAACATTATGTGATTAGACTTAGTCTGGGTGGTGAGCTCCGCTCGCGGAGTTGGTGGAGATTTCGCACTCCGCGTTACGCGGAGTTTGCGGGAGTAACTAAAAACTCTGCTCCATGTAGCAGAGTGGAACTTTTTTCCTTGCTCATGTTCGTCAACGTCAAG
Organism: Triturus cristatus; assembly: GCF_964204655.1. Classification (NCBI taxonomy): domain Eukaryota; kingdom Metazoa; phylum Chordata; class Amphibia; order Caudata; family Salamandridae; genus Triturus; species Triturus cristatus. Next base: position 902,217,734 of record NC_140583.1, read on the forward strand.
TTGGCGAGCGCGAGTAAGGAAAATCCACCTCCTAGTGAGATTTGTCCTTGTTTGCGATCATCAACATCAAGTTTGCGAGCACGAGTATGGAAAATTAACCTCCCGGCGAGATTTGTCAACTCAGGTGGTAAGATTTCCCATTGCGAATGGTCGCATATGCTTGCACCTGCTCGTATTGAGAACTGTCCGTTCGCGTTGAGAAAGCTGTCGCTCGAGTAAAAATCTACTCGAGCGGCAGAATGAAAGCCGCACCCGCTTGTGCTGTTCATGGTGCTGTTCGCTATGATTGCACTATGCAGACAATCACCTGGCACTGATAATCACCTTGAACAGCATTTATCCAACACACTCTGCCATGTAGCGCGGCTGAGTTTTTTTGCACTTTGCGGAATTCTGCGTAGCAGAACTCCACGAATTCCGCCCAGGCTTACATTAAACTTTATAGAAAATTCTGTGTCGTAACTGGATCTAGGAGGAAATCCCACAAGACAATCAGAAGAAATGTATTGAAAATAAAAACTAATGAGAGGAAAACCTAAACCTATAGAGGGTAGAAACTGTCCAAAGGAGACGTAAATCCAAGCATGTTATTTGGCAAACAGGCTGTACTGAATAGGTGTTGGTCATAGCAGGGTAACACAGTAAGCATTGATATTTGTAACTTTAAAAGTGATTTTATGTTCAGATATTTTATGTGTTTTAGTGCTGCCATTGTCCTCATTGGCATAGTCTGAAAAAACAGACCAAATTAATTCAATAACATAAGGTGCAGAGTAAGAGGTGCTAGATTCTCAAAAGCATTGTCTCAGTTCCAATTGGCTTTTCCCCCACAGGTGTGCTGTGTAAGATTTTATCAGTTGGTCAATTACAGTGCACATGAGAAGGGACTCCTTCCTGCACAAAATATTTATTGAATGGCAATCTCCACCTGGTCTGTGTTCTGCAGAATGTAGCAGTCCAATATAAGGAGAAAAAGATATATTTCTCCTTGTTAATCCGGTCTGTGGGCTGCACAGGATTTTGATACAAATCCATGTGTGCAAGTCTTTGTAGATACAAATGTGCATCAAAATCAATGTATGGATGCACAGGAATGACCAAACAGTAGATGCACACAGGATAGCCAGCTTATTTTTTTATTGTCTCATTTATCCTCTCCACAATACCAAATGATTGAGGATGATAATTATGATGGAACCTTTGATGAACATGGAGATATGTACAAATAAATTTAAAAAAATCATTTGTAAATTGAGAATCATGATGTGTCGCAATAGAAACCATTAGATCAAAACAAGGTATCAACTCCCTCAACAAAAGCTTTCATGCTGTCTGATCTTGGGTCAGGTAGGCCTCAACCCATTTAGAGAACAAGCAGACAATCACAGGATCTACTTAAGGCAATTGTGAACTGGCACTGCTATGAGAGATGCTTGAAGTCTCATTAATGGTCCTAAGGATTTGCCAATGTGGTTTATGAGAGCTACCAATCTTCTTTCCCAGATAACTTCTCGGACAAATGAGGCATCTCTAGTACAAATCTATTGCAACACTTCTGAATTTAGGTTAGGCCAATACTTATAAAGGCTTCTACTCATAGCATCCTTCCCTGCATAGGACTGACTATGGAAAAATCTGGCCATGCAATTCAATGGTGAGTCTGGTAGGATATATTTATAGTAAACACAAGGAGATGATGGATGGAGTGCTGAAACTTTTCAAACAAATCACCCCCAGTCACAGATCTGGGTTGAATCCATCATCGTTCTTTAGCTCACTTTTCCACCCCAGGTCAGACACAGCTATATGCAAATCAGTATTGACCCTGTGCCTCATGGGAACAGTCAAGCCCGAATTCCAAGTCATGTCTTCCCTGGAGCGGAAACAAGCATCCTGGGATAGGTTTCAGGGTTCATAGCCCTCATCAGCCAAGATAGCTTGAATCCACAGGCAAAGTGAGCATGGGACCAACGTCTTGCAGAAAAATGAGCATACCCAAATTGGAAGCAAGATCAATGGAGAAATGATCAAATCCCTAGCAGCACAGGAAAGTTCTTAGGGGAATTCTCCGGATCACCCCCAAAATGAGGGTTTTATATACACTATTTCTGCATATCAACATATTAAAACTGCTAAGTCATCATGGTCTGATCAAAAGTGTTACATTTTTAGCAAATCAAAGCACAAGTTTACTAACACCATATTGCCGTAACCCATACGCATTACCCCACTATATATATATATATATATATATATATATATATATATATATATATATTGATTTTGCCCACTCCATGCTAATGTCAACCAGTTTTGGCATGCCAAACTAGTTACATGTACAACAGACAACTATTAAGAATGAATAGGGCACAATGAGGTAGCTGAAGGTCCTTGAAAAAGATAAAGTTTTATGACCAAGCTATTAAGATTTTATCGAGAACAGCAAGTGCAATGCAAATGGAATTAAACCAACATGACTCTGCATGACAAACATTGAAATGTACAAGGGCAAACATTCATTTTCAAAAGGATGGTGACTGGGCCCAAACTGTGGCCTACTTAACATGAGCCAGGAAAACACACCACTATATGTCATAGGAAATTTGCTCAACTACAGTAGGACTATATCAGTGGATACATCCATAATCGAAAGAAGTTTACATTCTGCATGTTGTTAATGATGCACAAAAATATAGATTCATAAAAAACTCTAAAAGCTGTGGTGCCTATTACTTATCTGTAGAAGGCCAAACTATTTTAAAAAGACTTGGGGGTTGGTCTCAAAACATACAAAATAAGTATTTGAAAGTAGGGCATAGGCCATGCAAGCGTAGAGTCAAGGCCCCTAAGGGGGCAATCGTACTCACATTTCATCCGGAAACTGGAACCTACCCCTAGCTCTGTCTGGTCAGAAGAGTAAGGGGTGTGTGTACGGGGCTAGATTAGGTAACCCGAGGCAGGATCAGCCCTACGTGAATTCCGGAAGCAGTCCGGGTGTGTGTGTGGGTAGGCACGTATGTGCTAGAGTGTAGCCGGCTTGTGAAAGTGCAGGGCGGTGGCCATCTTGAGTGAGGAGGATACAGAGATCTATGGTCCATGTCACTGAGGATAGTGAAGATTGAGTCAGCCGGCAGTGGGAGGAATGCCAATGTTGCATTTCATGATAGCAGCAGCCTGTTGCCCACGTTTTCACCATGCGGGGAGGTGGATAGATACTCAGGACCAGCAAAGATATTAGTTCCTTTGGCTATTTAGTAATGATGTCAAGTACTGGTATACATAGCGTATCTGTTGAGGAACTACTTCCAGCAGGCATAACAAGGTGGTCTCTAGCCCGGTGTTAAAAAAGATTGTTTAAATGGACACCATGTAAAGGCCCCGCCTAATGTGTATGTGTGGCAATACACGCTATGGAAGATGATTAAAATCAATGAGGTGCCATTCCTGAATAGGAGCGCTCCCATGCGGAAGTACCAACATGAGTAGGTTGCCCCCCACGGAACGGGTTTAGGGGTTTAAGAATAAGTAGCTGCCCCAATAGCAGAGAGGGTGCCACGTGGAGTATATGTCAGAGTTGAATCGTAGCGGTCTACGGACCGCGTTTCCAGCCGAGCGATTAGGATGTAAGAACGATAGGTTGATACCATTCCTGTTGATTTCATGAAACAGCAACACTACCAAGAAGATGAAAACATGCAGTATTTTATGTCAAATGGTTAATAATGGCATTAAGCTTTGTGTTCAGGTGAAACTTACAATCATATTTTAAGGAAAGTGCTTGAGACACACTTGAAGGAGCATCACAATAATTTATATAAAAATACTTTCATAAAAATTTGAAAATTAAAGAAATATGTAAAAAAGTTTAACTTTACTTTTAAAAAAAGTAGGAAACACAAAAACAAGTCAAACAAAAAAAAGTTAATCCTCAACAAATGTACTAAAATGTTAAAACAAATAACATCAAAGCACCTTTCCACACAGCTAATTTAAGTGTGTACAGAGATGTAGGGTAGGTACCTCTTAGGGGTGCTGGGCAGAAGCAAGGCCCTGCAGCCAACCCCTTGTTCCTTGCAGCCAAAGGCGTGTGCTGATGGGATGTTGGCTGCAAGTTGTTCAAGGTGTTTGGGTTTATGCTGAACGTTAAAAACGATAGAAAAAATACCTCAGAAATTCACTGAAAAAAAACAAAGGTTAAAGTGACATTAAAGTTAAGTATCATGAAAAGATCTTAGCTTACATAAAAAAAACGGAAATTCACTGGTAAAATCAAAATGTTATGTTATGTTATCGTTAGGTGTTGAAATGGGAAAAAAACTAACATTTAAAAACAAAAACCTACTAAACCACTAAAGTTCACCATCTGAGCTAACTATAACTTACAATACTCTGATGCACTGCTGATGACCTAACATCTTACATCACACTTGACATGTTCAATGACAATCATTGACGACATCACTGACAACATCATATATGATAATACAATTCACTACAGACGACAACAATGGGAAAAAAACTGAAAACCACTTACCCTGCGCTCGCCGAATGGCTGACTTTTTAAAATTATTTTCCCTCGTCGTCATCTGTCGCCCCCCACACCCCGCTCCGCCCCTCTTACCTGCACTGGGCGCACCTGGCTTATTAACAAGCCCCTTGAGCAGCTGGCGCGTCACTTTTTAATCACATAAAATGTGATGCCCCAGCGGCGTAAGGGGCTTGTAAATAAGCCCCTCATTACAAAAATGGTCAGAAGCTGTATAATGAACGTGCACCATGTCCCATAGAAGAACATACACTTTTGCACTGTCCAAAACACATTTAACTATACATTTATCTGAGTTAGTGCAAAAAGTATACACAGCAGCGATTAGAAACAGTGAACAGCAAATGTCTCCCTCGACACTAACAGTTCCCTGCATCTACAACCAAAGTTGTGGGTGTTAAATGTGACACATTGCATAAAAACAAAAATAAAATATCTTCTTTTAACAATAAACACAATTGGAAATGTAGCATTTGACAAGTGGCTTTAAAACCATACTACAAGCGAACAAATGTAAGTATTAAATAGGTTTCATACCTATGAATAATGTTAAAATATTTTGACATGAATAAAATAAATCATCTAACTGAAATATTTCGAAAAATCTGGTTATATGTCACAGAGCCGAGAATAATCATGTCGTCCTGTGCATATTTCGACTCGGCAATATTCATTACCTATGTATTAGTATAACTTAAATGTACCGAGTTGCTGGAGGGCTATGATTGGTCCCTGCTCAATATAAGGACATGCAGCAATTCGGAGTCCCCCCTCCTATCACCAGATTAAAGCGCCGGCACTAACAGACGACTATCCGCACGAAAAAGGTGCGCTTTCGTTCATGTACCGTCAAATGATAGCAGGGATTGTTACTAACTGCTCCTCATATCATAATGCCTTTTAAAAGATTCACTGCCCGTGTGACTCAGCATACTGTACACACACAAAAAACAATTAGTACTTTGAAAAAACGTCTGCTACTGAGCTCTATTGGACGAGGTTATGGTGATTACCCTGCAGCTATACTCTTCATTAATTTATAGCATTAAAATGTATACACTTAAAACATGTTTTACACAGGGAACATTACGCAGACAGTATAGTTAATAGGAGGCTTGCCTACTGGGTATTTCCTTTGGACTTATTATTCCCCAAGGAGCTGTGTAAAGGCCAGAATCTGAACTCTTTTCCTCAAAAAAATCTCCATCATTTAGAAAACGCAGGCTCCATTTCGGCTTATTATGCTAAGACTGTAGGCAACCAGCCTTATCTTTGACAGTCTCTCCAAATAATACAAAGAAAAAGTGAAGCACCTGTTCATGCTCACCACCAGCAACAGGTCCCGAGGGTATTTCATTCCAGAGAGAAAAGCACTGATAAATATCCTATGGGGTTTCAAATATGTGGAGGAAGGAAGAGCGGCCCTTCAGAATTGTGTGAAATCTAACTCAGTATTTTGGAGCATTAAGAAAGCTAAAGAAAAAGTATCACGTCGTGGAAAGTGCTTATTCAACTACTGATCTGTCTATCTGTCTATCTGTCTATCTATCTATCTATCTATCTATCTATCTATCTATCTATCTATCTATCTATCTATCTATCTATCTATCTATCTATCTATCTATCTATCTATCTATCTATCTATCTATCTATCTATCTATCTATCTATCTATCTATCTATCTATCTATCTATCTATCTATCTATCTATCTATCTATCTATCTATCTTTCTGTCTGTCTGTCTGTCTGTCCGTCTGTACATCCATCCATCCAGACAGCCAACTCATCTATCTATCTATCTATCTATCTATCTATCTATCTATCTATCTATCTATCTATCTATCTATCTATCTATCTATCTATCTATCTATCTATCTATCTATCTATCTATCTATCTATCTATCTATCTATCTATCTATCTATCTATCTATCTATCTATCTATCTATCTATCTATCTATCTTTCTGTCTGTCTGTCCGTCTGTACATCCATCCATCCAGACAGCCAACTCATCTATCTATCTATCTATCTATCTATCTATCTATCTATCTATCTATCTATCTATCTATCTATCTATCTATCTATCTATCTATCTATCTATCTATCTATCTATCTATCTATCTATCTATCTATCTATCTATCTATCTATCTATCTATCTATCTATCTATCTATCTATCTATCTATCTATCTATCTATCTATCTTTCTGTCTGTCTGTCTGTCCGTCTGTACATCCATCCATCCAGACAGCCAACTCATCTATCTATCTATCTATCTATCTATCTATCTATCTATCTATCTATCTATCTATCTATCTATCTATCTATCTATCTATCTATCTATCTATCTATCTATCTATCTATCTATCTATCTATCTATCTATCTATCTATCTATCTATCTATCTATCTATCTATCTATCTATCTATCTCTCTCTCTCTCTATCTATCTATCTATCTATCTATCTATCTATCTATCTATCTATCTATCTATCTATCTATCTATCTATCTATCTATCTATCTATCTATCTATCTATCTATCTGTCTGTCTGTCTGTCTGTCTGTCTGTCCGTCCATCCAGATAGCCAACCCACATATCTATCTATCTATCTATCTATCTATCTATCTATCTATCTATCTATCTATCTATCTATCTATCTATCTATCTATCTATCGATCGATCGATCGATCGATCGATCGATCGATCGATCGATCGATCTATCTATCTATCTATCTATCTATCTATCTATCTATCTATCTATCTATCTATCTATCTATCTATCTATCTATCTATCTATCTATCTACCCACTAGTATATTTCCAGTTAGTGGTAGCTACGTTGCCATAACTCTATCAGCAAAATCATGTCTCTTTTTTGATGTTAGAACTGATTTTTCCTTATTCGTCACAAAACTTCGACATTCCAACAAATCTATCACCAGTAACAACTGTTCTTTTAACTCGTCGTCTCTGGGATATGAACAAGAATTGGTCTAGACAAATAATCATACATTTTCTCCTACTGTTAAATAAGCCACTATTAGTGTAACACCATGGTGCAGATGTCGGCACTAATGGAAGACACATACATTGATATTTGACATATTTGCCACTTAAGTTTCCTTTAGGTATTGTGCAATATGCGCCTTTCAAATTGATCTTGGCTAACTAGTCTCCTTCTTGGACAATATCTCAGATGAATTTTCACCATTTTCAAATGTTTGTTGTCTACAAAGCAATTTAGCTCCCATTGATTTATGATTGGACACCAGCATTTATCCTTGTTTTTCACTAAAAATATTGTGCTCACAAAGCATTTCATTTCCTCCAAGACCTTCCCTATAGCAGACTTCAGCAACATTTCTTTCACCTTTTCTGCTACTAACACCCTCTGGTGATGTTTGAGAACTATTTGTAGAAGATCCTGCCATTTATAAAGAAGGCAGCTCGAAGAACTCCTCCACATAACCTATTATTGTTCCTAGCACCCAGAAAGTCTGAGTCAAATTTTTCCATTCTTTAAAAAAAAAAACATCAAACATCCCCCTACCTTTTTGAGGGCAGAACCAGTAGTTTCCCTTGTATTTACCCTGGTTTTCTTGACTCGCTGATTGACATCTTCCTTGGAATTGGTTACCTCTGCCAGATCTTCCCATTTGAAGGAAAAACTTAGTCTCTGATTGAAAGCCTCTGAAAGTTCCTTTTCCAGACATTTGACACTGTTGAACTAATGGCTGGAGAAAGGTCCCCTTGCTCCAGCACTCTCAAAAACTATACCCACAAAAAACTCTATAAAGACTAGGCTTTTTTCAAGGCTGTAAAAGTGAAAACGAATTCCCCTACTGCTTTAACCACTCATCTTCAAAGTTAAAGCTTTTGATTCCTCCAGAGGTTCTTTATTCACATAATCATCCACTTTAAAACTTATTCTCATTAGAATTGCTTTACACTTTTCAGTAATCAAACCTGCATTGCATTCAATAAGGAGGAAACTGATCACTGACTCCATCCTCAAGGAAGGCTCTGTGTCTTTGCTAATTCCCTTAGACTTAGCCTTCTTCCCCATGTCAAGTCTTCTAGGCATATGATCAATTCCATCCAATAGTCTATTTTGGCATTGTTTCAAAGCCCTTTTTTAAATTCTTGTTGATGTTCATAGACCAACGTGAATAAAAAATGTATGAGAATGGCTCTGAATCAGGAGGTGAACACACTTTATTATTTGTAATAGGACATGAACTTTCACCTCTCATGACACTACTGCAATAATTCGCTAAATGCATCTATTGTTTAATGAAGTCTGCCACATGACTCAAAAGCCACCAATTTGTACTTCTAGCATGGCTAATCAATTCAGGGCTAAACATATCCTCACCATGGGGGTATTTAACAATCCCCTTTTCTCTGCCGGTGCATTCTTTCTTGTCCCAATCCAAATCACATCCGTGGTCTTCATCAAATAGATCTAGGCTGTATTCATCATCCACATTATGATTGAGTAAAGCACAAATCTCTTCGGTGTCGCAAAAGACACCATCACATTTTGTGGTGCTCCATCCACTCATCTCCTTAGTGGATAAAATGTCCTCATTCCCATTAGAAACATGCTTCATTTCAATTTTTTAGGTACCTCCTTTTTTAATCTCCTTTCCATCTCCTTCATCTAGAGTCCAAATTTTCTCAGCAATATCTGATTTTTCCTGTATTTTTATTTTCCAAATTATCTCATTCTGTATCAATTCTTCCTGACTAATTTCATTTGAAACAGTAGGTGTCTACAATAATTTTTATACAGGTGGTCATAAAAATGAATTATCTAACAATTTCTTTTGCCTCAAGGAAAAAATATCTAAAATCTAAATAAAATCTTCTTAACATAAAATTATTCTGATCTAAACACCAAGTTTAAGTTTCATTGTATTACCATGGAAATTAAAAAACAATATTGTTTCAATAGGTTGTAGTCTGTTGTGAGTGCGAATTTAAGTTTTGAGTTCAAGTTGTTCAACTTAAGCGGTATGACCATCAGTGGGAAGCCCTTTTCCCATAAGGGTGTATTTAATGTCAGTAAAGGACCCTTGGCGGAGCAAAAAGTGTGGCGTGGGTTCAATGATTTCCTAAAGAGAGCTTTCGGTTTGCTGTAGGTTATTTTGGCCTTGCATACCACTTACGGTGATCTGGCATCTTTTGGTCACTATTGTCAAAACTTTTACTAGTCTGCAGTTAAGCAGTGGGTCCTCTGTCGCAAAGCAGACCAACACAGCTTACCTCCATGTCTAAATACCTCTTTGCTTGAAATTAGGTTTTGGCAGCTGTTCTCATTCATTCAGAAGATCTTTGCAGGTGCATAGGAGGTGCAGCATGTCCTCTGGTGCTGTGCCGCATATGGTATGTTGTGTTAAAGGGTATTTGTAAAGCACACAGCTACTCAGGAGGATTGTCCCGGGGCAAATGAACCTCGGAGCTGCACTGTTCCTGTCCCCGAAAGGGAAAAAACGTAAGGTTGTTGCTGGAACAGCTAGATTTTCAGCAGCTTCCTAAAGGTAAGTAGGTCCGACAACTGTCTAAGTATTACCGGCAGGAGGTTCCAGACTCGCGCAACCTGAACTTGGATAGAGCGGCCTCCAGTACGGGTGTGGAAAAACTTAGGGACAACCACCTGATGCCGTAAAGATGACCACCGGGTTCTGAAGGGAACATATTGTGTGACTCTCCTTCTAAGATAGTGTGCACCCATACCTTGTAAAGCCTTAAAAGCCAGAACCAAGGCTTTAAAGCAAATTCTTTTTCGGACGGGAAGCCAATGCAAAGCCTTTAGGTGAGATGAGATCCGAGAACTCGGCCCTAGCATGAGGACCGCCCTGGCAGCTGCATTCTGGACAACCTGAAGTCTGTTCAGTAAATACTCTGGGAGGCCTAGGTATGGGACATTTACATATTCCAACCTTGAGACAATGAGGGCTTGGACCACGGTCTTCCTGTGGGTGAGAGGCAGGAGTGGGAGAAACGTCTAGAGCATCCGCAGGAGACCAAAACAAGATCCTGCGACTGACTGTATTTGGGTTTTTATGGACAGGGTATCGTCCAACTTAACACCCAGGTTCTTGACTGTTTTAGGCGAGGGAAGGTGACATGTCTGATGGCCACCATTGTTTCCACTCACCCCGAGATGGAGAGCCGAAGAAAATTATCTCTGATTTCTCTGGGTTACATTTAAGTTGATTCTCTCTGAGCCATGTGAAAACCCTAGTCAGGCATTTATTGATCTTCTCCCCTACAATGTCCTCGCCCTTATCACTTGTAAACAGAAGCTGTGTGTCGTCAGCATAGGAGATATTGTCGCACCGCAAGCTTCTGCCAGGGGAGCAAGGGGGGACATGCAGAGGTTAAAAAGTTTCGGGCTCAAAATAGAACCCTGAGGGACACCCACCTTCATAAGGGGAATGGGAGCGGTGAAAGGAGGGGACCAGACCTCTTGGTATCTATCCTCCAAAAAGGAGGGCAACCACCGAAGCACCGTGCCACCGAGGCCGTCCTCCTGTAATCGTAGGCAACAAAGTGAGCCTATGTGATCCCTGAGCCAATGCTGGAGATGCCGTGTGCAGGGTAGCAGCCGCTGACACTATTTCAGGAACTGAAGTTTTATGTTTTTTGTGTATCCTAAGTTAATGTTTTTTGGGGGAAGCAGAGCAGTGTAGGTACTCAAGGTCATCCAGTCGTGAGCCCTCTTAGATAGTGCAGCTTTGTTTTCAATCAGTGATTGTATTTTTACGTTGTTCGATACTATTTTTTTAAATGGTGTTAGCAATGGGTGATTCCCAAAGCTGTGATAGCCCTGTCCTGCACACGCATTTTTCGAGGTAGTGTGCTGCAGTTATTGAGTGTGATACTATTGTATTTCTGGCCATAAGTAGTGGTTCAGGGTTTCTGGTGGAGTTTTCCAGATTTTGTTCCAGGTGTTAATGTAAGTTTTTGTAGCCCAAACACCAACCTGATCTCTGCTGGTAAGGTGTGGTTGGGCAAGCCAAAGATAATTCTGTAAGCTCTCATTATTGTGCTGTCCAGGATCATGGAGTCCCTGGCCCTCTGTAATTCACTGTCATAGGCTCTCATTAGTAGGAGCTTGGCTTGTGTAACTTGAACTAAGGGAAGTAGCGAAGGGATGCTCAGATTTTCCTTATTGTGACTTTCAGAGCAAGGCCCTTCCTTCTGATAGAGTCCTTCTGATCAACAACGTGTCATTCCTTGTCTATGATCATGCCTAGGTATTTGTATTCCATTGCTGGTTCAATCCGTGTCTTGCCCCAGTGCCTGACCAGTGTCTTTTTTAGGTTTTTCTTGATCGTCATTGTCCTACTTTTCTAATCTAAATGCAATATTCTAACCTAACTTTTGTCACAACATAGTGCATGGTAGGATGGCAAGTTATAGTTCATGCTGTCTGGTAAGCGAGGTAAAAAGAGTGAGTAACGAGGTGGTGGTTAGTTTGTAACAGAAAGCTAATACTATAACTTTAGAATTTTTCAAATTTTTGTAGTTTAAACTTGGTTTGTAACTATAACTAACCTTTAACCTTTGGTTTCTTCATTGAATTTCGGTGTTTTTTAAATTGTCTAATAAAAATGTGTTTTAAATCATTGAGTCCGGTGTTGCAAGTGAAGAGTAGTTATATGGAGTGTAGTATAGTACAGTGGAGGAGAGTGTTGTAAAGTCTATTGTCTGTTCTCAGGACACCCCCGCGCCGCACGGCCACCAGCTGTGTGTGTGACCCTCGCTGCTGCTCGCAGCCTCGTTGTGCCATCTGCCTTGCCACCCTAGCTGCCTGCCTCGCTGTCCCTTGCCCCTGCAGTTCCGCCGTATTTTTGTTATAATTTGCTGTATTGTTGTATTCTGACTGCCTTATTGTATCAACGTGGTTGTTTTCCCCCTGTGCCTTGCCCGCCCCGCTCCCCGCTTCCCGCCACCGTTCACGTGGCCATGCCCCCTTTTGTTCTGTGTCCTCCCCGCTCCCGCCTCCCAGCTGCTCCTCCCTCCCACTTGTCCTTAAATGGCGACTGCGCGCGCAGGTGAGTGTGACCTGTTCTCAGGACACCCCCGCGCCGCACGGACACCAGCTGTGTGTGTGCCCCTCGCCCCTAGCTGCTGCTCGCAGCCTCGTTGTGCCGTCTGCCTTGCCGCCCTAGCTGCCTGCCTCGCTGTCCCTTGCCCCTGCAGTTCCGCCGTATTTTTGTTATAATGTGCTGTATTGTTGTATTCTGACTGCCTTATTGTATCAACGTGGTTGTTTTCCCCCTGTGCCTTGCCCGCCCCGCTCCCCGCTTCCCGCCGCCGTTCACGCGGCCACGCCCCCTTTTGTTCTGTGTCCTCCCCTCTCCCGCCTCCCAGCTGCTCCTCCCTCCCGCTTGTCCTTAAATGGCGACCGCGCGGCGCAGGTGAGTGTGACCTGTTCTCAGGACACCCCCGCGCCGCATGGCCACCAGCTGTGTGTGTGCTCCTCGCTGCTGCTCGCAGCCTCGTTGTGCCATCTGCCTTGCCGCCCTAGCTGCCTGCCTCGCTGTCCCTTGCCCCTGCAGTTCCGCCGTATTTTTGTTATAATTTGCTGTATTGTTGTATTCTGACTGCCTTATTGTATCAACGTGGTTGTTTTCCCCCGTGCCTTGCCCGCCCTGCTCCCCGCTTCCCGCCGCCGGTCACGCGGCCACGCCCCCTTTTGTTCTGTGTCCTTCCCGCTCCCGCCTCCCAGCTGCTCCTCCCTCCCACTTAGCCTTAAATGGCGACCGCGCGGACGCGCAGCGGTCACGCGCAGTGGGTGTGCCGATTGTGCGCCGAAGGCGCGCCAAAGGCAAGCCCGTCTGCGCCCGTCCGCGCCTGGACGGCGCCCAGTGCCAGGACCCCTGGCCCCACCGATGCAAGACGACCCGACAGACCTACGACGCCACTGCCCTCAACGCACTCAATGCCGGCCGGAACCCCACCTGCTGCCGGGCCGTCCCGAAACGCATTCACGGACCCTTCACCTGCAGAACCTGCAAGTTCACCTGCCTCCGAACCTGCACCACGCCCGCCAAGCCAAGCTCCAGCAGCGACCTCAAGTGCATCCTGCTCAACACCCGCTCCGTCCACAGACACGCCGTGGAACTCTGGAACCTCCTCGACACAACATCACCAGACATCGCCTTCCTCACGGAAACATGGATGAACGCCTCCTCAGCCCCCGACACCACCATCGCCATCCCGGATGGGTACAAGATCATCAGGAGGGACCGCGTCAACCAGACCGGAGGAGGCATCGCCATCGTCCACAAGAACACCATCCGCATCACGACCGACTCCAACGACACCTTCGCCGCCGCCGAGCACCTCAACTTCCAGATTCACACTGACCCAAAGACGACCCTCAGAGGCACCCTCATCTACAGACCCCCGGGACCACGCACACAATTCAGCGAAGACATCACGGACCTCATCAGCCCACACGCCCTCCCCTCCGCCGACTACATCCTCCTAGGGGACCTCAACTTCCACCTGGAGAACAACAAGGACCACAACACCGTCACCCTGCTGGACAACCTCGCCAACCTCGGACTCAAGCAACTGGTCAACACCCCCACCCACTACGCCGGCCACACGCTTGATCCTGTCTTCTCATCCAGCAAGCACATCACCTTCAGCCACTCCACCGGACTCCACTGGACCGACCACAGCTGCGTCCACTTCAGCTTCAGAAAAACCACAACCCACCACCACCCGCAACAGGTTCCTCACAGGAGCTGGAGCAAGATCACCGCCGACCAGCTCACCACCTCCCTCAGCCAGAACCCACCTGCCAGCACAACGGACCCCAACGAAGCAGCCTGCAACTTCACGCAGTGGCTGACTGCCTGCGCTGACAACCTCGCACCACTGAAGAACCCTCCCAGCAGACCCAGAAGCAAGAAGGCCCCCTGGTTCACCGACGAACTCAAGGACTCCAAGAAGACCTGCCGCACCCTCGAGAGAGCCTGGCTCCTCAACCAGACCACAGACAACATGACCGCCCTCAAACACGCCACCCGCAAGCACCACCAGCTCATCCGCACCACCAAGAAGAAATCACTGAAGGAGCGACTGGACAACAACGCCCACGACAGCAAGGAACTCTTCAGCATCGTCAAGGAGTTCTCCAACCCAAGCACCGGCAACAACGACATCACCCCTTCACAAGATCTCTGCGACTCCCTCGCCTCATTCTTCCACTGCAAGATTGCCAACATCCACAACAGTTTCGACACACCATCCACGCACCCAACCGTCGAACCAACGCACCCCACCGCCACCCTCCGCACCTGGATCACGGTGACCACCGAAGACACAGCCCGCACGATGAACACCATCCACTCCGGATCTCCAACCGACCCCTGCCCCCACCACGTCTTCAACAAGGCCAACTCCACCATCGCACCCCAACTCCGGGACGTCATCAACACCTCCTTCAACACTGCCACCTTCCCGGAGAGCTGGAAGCATGCTGAGCTCAGCGCCCTACTGAAGAAACCAACAGCGGACCCCACCGACCTCAAGAACTTCCGACCCATCTCGCTCCTCCCTTTTCCTGCCAAAGTCATCGAGAAGATCGCCAACAGACAGCTTGCCGCCTTCCTCGAGACGAACGGATCTCTCGACCCCAGTCCGGTTTCAGAGCCAACCACAGCACCGAGACCGCCCTCATCGCAGCCCCCGACGACATCCGAGCCCTGCTCGACAACGGGGAAACAGCGGCACTCATCCTCCTGGACCACTCCGCAGCGTTCGACACTGTCTGCCACCGCACCCTAGTCCAACGCCTCAGCAACACCGGCATCCAAGAGAAGGCACTGGAGTGGATCATCTCGTTCCTCGCCGGAAGAACACAGAGAGTCCGCCTCCCCCCGTTTCGATCCGAGGCCACCGAAGTCATCTGCGGCGTCCTGCAAGGATCATCACTCAGCCCCACCCTCTTCAACGTCTACATGAGACCTCTTGCTGCCATCGCACGCCAACACAACCTCAACATCATCTCCTACGCCGACAACACCCAGCTGATCCTCTCCCTCACCAGAGACCCCGACACCGCCAGAACCAGCCTACACGAAGGGATGAAAGACGTTGCCAAGTGGATGAAGAACAGCCGCCTGAAACTGAACTCAGACAAGACGGAAGTCCTCATCCTGGGACCATCACCCTCCGCCTGGGACGACTCCTGGTGGCCCCCAGCCCTGGGCACCGCCCCCAAGCCAACAGACCACGCACGCAACCTGGGCTTCATCCTGGACTCCTCCCTCTCGATGACCAGACAAGTCAACGCCATCTCCTCATCATGCTTTCACACCCTTCGCATGCTTCGCAATATCTTCCGATGGATCCCGACCGAAACCAGGAAGACGGTCACCCAGGCCCTCGTCACCAGCCGAGTGGACTACGGAAACACCCTCTACGCCGGAACCACAGCCAAGCTACAGAAAAGACTCCAACGCATCCAGAACGCCTCCGCCCGACTCATCCTGGACATCCCCCGACGCAGCCACATCTCCGGCCACCTGAGGGACCTGCACTGGCTCCCCGTCAACAAGAGGATCACGTTCAGGCTCCTAACCCACGCACACAAGTCTCTCCAAGACCTGGGCCCCAAGTACCTCAACGACCGCCCGACCTTCTACACGCCCACCCGCCTCCTACGGTCTACTAGCCTCGCCCTCGCCGCCGTACCACGCATCCGAAGAGCCACCGCCGGAGGCAGATCCTTTTCCTACCTGGCGGCCAAGACATGGAACTCCCTCCCCATCCACCTTCGGCTGACCCAGGACCACCTCGCCTTCAGGAGACAACTCAAGACCTGGCTGTTCGAGCAATAGCAGACCCCTTCCCCAAAGCGCCTTGAGACCCTTCCGGGTGAGTAGCGCGCTATACAAGTGGTATGATTGATTGATTGATTGATCTATTGTCAGAGCCTGGAGTATTGTAGATTGGAATTGAATGGAGTAGAGTGTAGTAGTGTATTGCGCAGTGTAGTAAAGTGTAATATAGGGGTGGGCGGAATTTGCAAAATCCACTTTCGCAAATTATCGCGAAAATGTTTCAAATTATCGCAAACAAGCAGAAATATCGCGAAGATGCGGAATTATTTTTCCCGCATGTTCGCGAGATTTCTGCATGGTTGCGGGTCGCCAACTTACCCATGTGGTTGCTCGCGGGCGCGGCCATCTTGTTTTGAGTTGTCTCGCGGTGCATGATCGCGAGAAGAAAGACGTGATCGCGCGACGCATGACGTCACTGCGGGCGCGAACTGTCGCGAGACAGCGCAAATGGCTAAAAACAATCCAACATCTCATGGAGAACGTGACCAGATTAAGAAAACTTGTCAGCGAACGCAGGGATTCAGGTAAGGCGATCGCGCGCGCGCGCAAGAATTTATTATTTTACAGCGCGAGCAAGAAACAAATTATCGCCAAGCTGCGGAAAGCGGAAATTTTGACATTTTCGTGCTCTCCGCAGAACGCGAAAATGTCAAATTATCGCAATTTCCGCGAACGGAACGTAATTTTTGCCCAGGCCTAGTGTAATATAGCATAGTTGCATGGTATCTCCTAAAGTGGTGTCAAATATCGTAGACTGTAGCAGTGAGTTGTACAATGGAATGGCCTGTTGACTAGTAGAGTAGGGTATAGACTGTCATAGAGTGATAAAAAGTATTTCTGAGTGGAGTAGGTGAAGTAAAGTGTCATAGAGTGGAGTATCGCCAAGTGCAGTGTAGAAGTATACAGTGGAGTAGAGTGTCATAGGGGAGTGCTGTGTCATATAGTGGAGTGGCGTATCGTACAGAGAAGTTGATTGGAGTGTCAGCAAATGTCATACAGTGTATGTTAGAAATAGCGTTCCTGGTTGATTGGGGTGTGAGCCGTGGTCAAACCGCAACCACAATCCTAGTCAGGATAAGGCACAAGCAAAACCCAAATTAAGCTGTGGTCACCCTCTAATATCTTGCCACACATCAGTCAAGCTTAACTTGAAAGCAATGTGTAAAATATGTGTGCAACACTTCAACAGTAAAACAGTGAAAGGAGCACACAAAAAGATCCCATACCAGGTTTAGAAAAATAGTATATTTTTTAATAAATGAAACAAGACCAAAACGACAAAAGTCCAATTAGAGTTACCAGAGATATTGAATTTCAAAGTTTTAGAATACAATACTGCCAAAATGCACATAGCACCAACAAGGGATATCTGGTTGTGCCAGACTGTGACAATGTTACAAGTTCAGGGCCACCACGTTGGAGTGAAGGCTGGCTACAGGGACCAGGTTAGGCCCTCTGAACTAAGTGCGTTAAATCCAGGTTGCATAGCGTTGCATGGATCCGAGACAAAGAAGCTTTGCATAGTTGCAGCAATGCATTGGTTCTGAGATGCAGCGAGGCTGCAGTGTGAGGTCCTGATGCATTGTCATAAAGGGTCCCATCAATGGGGCTAGGGCTTTGAAGTTCAGGCATCGAGGATGTGCAGCTGGCGATGCATCAGTTCCAAGGAGCTACGTGGCTGTGAATCTGACATCGGCATCGAGATGCTGTCGACCAGAGATGGAAGGGCTCAATTCTGACATGTTCCTCTCCTTCGGCAATGTGTCGGTTCCAAAGACTGTGAGAGTGACGCGGACCTTCTGGCATGGGCCCAATCTATGCAGCAGCGATGATGTATTGGTTCCTCTAGAATGTGTGCTGCTCAGCCAAGATACATTGGTTCACCTCAAGGAAGTGCCCCTCAGCAGAGAAGATGCATTGTTCTACTAATAAGCACCTTAGGTCCATTTCCAAGGGTCTGAGACTGGGGTGGCACCACTTGGCAGGTAGACTCACAGATACCAGAGTCAAGGTGCAGATACAAAGCTGTTGGAAATCTGCTATGTCCCTGAGACTTCAGATCAGGAGGCCACTCAATTGGCCCTTGGAGTCACTCTATATTCCGGGTTCAAGTGGTGCGTATCCAATCCTTCTAACCCAGGCTAGAGAGCAGCTGGCATCAGATCAGCACAGCAAAGCAGAAGTCCACCAGAATAGTAATTCAGCAGCATGGTGGCCCTTTCAGCTGCACAGTAGTCCTTCGTCCTTGCTGAGTATCGACAGATCCAGAAGTGTACTGAAGTGGTGGTGTCTGAGGTTCAGTAATTATACCCAGTGGTGTCTTTGATGTGGAGGAGACTTCAAAGTGATGCCTTTGAAGTTCACAGATGTCCTTCCTTCCTGTCCTGGCTCCAGATGCACTACAGGGGGGTATGCAGTTCTTTCTGTGTAGAAAGGACACAGACTATTCAAGTATAAGTGAGGCTGTGACCAGCTCCTCCCTCTCACACTGGCAGGAGGGACCATTAATTCACACCTGAGCTCCCATTGTGTGTGGCTGTCTAGGTGGAATACACAAAGTCCAACTGCTAATTATATCCAGACATGTGATCTGAGACAGGCTGCAAGTACCAGATTGTTAAGCAAGCAAATGCCTACTTTCTAAAAGTGGCATTTTTCAGAATTGTAATTTAAAATTTGAATTCTCCATAAATTAGGATTTTAAATTAGGATTTTAGAGACACCAACCTTGAACCAGTAATAGCTGCCCATTTAGAAATTACATTAATAAAATGTAATAATGTATTCCCAATGTTATCCAACTGGAGATATAGCCCTTGCAGCAGTGAAAAATTGGAGACTTTTTCACTACCAGGACATGTAAAACTTAAATGTACATTTCCATCATTTGAAATATATTTCACCCTGGCCTTGGGCTGACCAGGGCCGACCTTAGGGGTGACTGATGGGTAAAAAAAGGATCTGTGGGACTGGCAAGGGATTTAAATTGTCAGTTCAACATGGCACTTTAAAATTGTGCACATAGGCTCTGCAATGGCAAGCCTAGGACATGTTCACAGGACTACTTAAGCGGGAGGCACAATCAATGCTGCAGGCCCACTAGTTGCATTTAACTTACAGGCCCCGGGCACAGGCAGTATACATCACTAGGGACATATAATACAAATTGCTAATTTAGCAAGTAAATAGCGTATTTGCATAGGCCATACATCAATCATCCCTGGTTAGCCTGGAGACGTAAGGGGCAATAATGAAAACAGAGTTCAAATGCCTGAGTATACTTAGAAAGTTATTATATGAAGATAGTTCAATTGAAGTGTATTTAAAAAATGTATAGGAAAAAGTCAAAAAAGTTGAAAAAAAACAATCCAAGGATAAAGTGAATTTCTTACAAGTCTTGGCGATTGCAGTCCAGAAGTTCTTCAGCGGCTTGAGATTAGGCCTGGGCGAAAATTCCGTTCCGCTCGCGGAAATTGCGATAATTTGATATTTTCGCGTTCCGCGGAGAGCGCGAAAATATCAAAATTTCCGCAATCCGCATCTTACCGGAAATATTTTTCTTGCTCGCGCTGTAAAAAAATGCATTCTCATGTGCGCGCGATCGCCTTACCTGAGTCCCCGCATACGCCGACAAGTTTTCCCGATCCGGTCGCGTTCTTCACGAGATGTTGGATTGTTGCTAGCCATTTGCGCTGTCTCGCGACAGTTCGCGCTTGCATTAACGTCATTTGTCACGCGATCATGTCATTCGTCGCGCGATCACGTCTTTCTTCTCGCGATCATGCACCGCGAGAGTATGAGATGCTTGAGATCTCGAACACGTCATTCTCCACCGCGAGTGGGAGCGTGAGGACGTGAGCACGTCATATCGAACGCGAGCGGGCAGGACAAGTGAAAACAAGATGGCCGCGCCCGTGAGCAACCGCATGGGTAAGTTGGCGAGCCGCAATCACGCAGAAAATACCGCGAACGGGCGGGAAAAAAACTTCTGCGTCTTCGCGATATTTCCGCGTGTTTGCGGAGATTTTTAACATTTTTGCGATAGTTTGCGAAAGTGAATTTCGCAAATTCCGCACACCCCTACTTGAGATGCGTAATGTTCCAAGAGGCGATTGTTGCCATCGTGTGAGAAAAGCGAAGCAATCCAATTCATATCCTCGAAGGGACAGTAATGTTCCTCTAATGTTGGAGCGGCAATTTGAATTGGCAGGCAACCTGCGATGTTGTCAAAGGTCTCACGTTGCAGGAGATCTTTCGCGGCTGCGCAGAAATCCCATTCTGCCAGGATACCTTTTTGCGTTGCATCCGCCATTGCTCCACTGCCCGAACAACCAAGTTCATGGTTTTCAAGATACTCCATTTCCTGCTCGATATCGGGAGTGATTGTTGGGATGTTGGCAAGGCTTAGATCCATTCGCCAGTCGAATGGGCAAGTTTTGCAATAAAAAGATGGTTGCACGCAGATTGCATATGTGTAAATAAATGTCATGTTGTAGCTGGCTCCGATAATTGATAGAGGCAGACAGCCTAAAAGTTGTTCCATTTTTTCACGGTATTGATGTAGCTTCGCGTAGAGGCATATTCTGTCGGACATGATTGTTACCACAGGGAGCGCAGCCATTTTTTACAAGCAAAAATAGTAGTAGGATGGCCGCAAACAGAGCGAGAATTATGGGCACTGTTCCTGTTATTCCAGAGATGATCGAATGAATGAAGTCTGGTATTATACCAAAAACAGTTTGAAAGCCTGTGACAAGGTCGGAGGAGACAGTGTTAAAAAAATGTGCCAGACCTTGAGTGTCAGATGTGTTGAAAATTTTGTAACAATTCACCAAGTGTAATAGGAGGTTCGTATTTAAAAGGGACTGTATTTTACTTGAAGTTCGCGCTATCTGCAGTCGATACATTTCTTTTACAGAAGTGAGGGACACTTCTATTTGAAACAAAAGCAGTTTCAGTTTGCTCAGTTTAATGAAATCTGTTTTCAAAGTAGGTATTGAAGACCAAGTTGAACTGTAAGAGTTACTTTGTGTGGGTGGGAATAGACATTGCCACAGGAAGTTACTCGGTTCGAAACACTAAGGACATACGGTATGCCAGCTTACATTCCGTAGCAGTCCATGTTATTAAGAACCAGATAACTGCTGTTAGAAAGCTGTGTGAATGGTGGTCTGATTGTGGAAGTTGACGTGCTATTAAGAAAGCACACAAGATTGGGGGCTGTAAGCTTAGAAGCGTCGTGCAGTTGGACATTCTTGCTTAGTGATGAATGACTGCCCTTGTGGTCGCACTTGTCACCTATGAGAAAAACTTCTGTATCCTCTTTAAGACAGCAATATGTAAATGGGAGAAACCACTGCTCGGGAATAAATGCACTATCTTATATAATCACATACAACATGACAAACAACATGTACACATAGCGGACACAACAACACTAGGTACTGTGGGAACCGTGGCTAGCCATGTACACAAACCAAGCATGGCATGGCACCTCTGCCACACAATGCAGAATGCGGGGAGAGATGGGAGCAAAGTATGTGCGAAGGTGGCAAGGGATTCTCGATTATAAAAGTATACAATGCAAAGTGTTGAGGGGATGTGCCAGAGAGACTTGAGTATGCAGAGCACATACATGTACATGTCAACATACACTGATGGTCTATTGAGTGAAGTGGACAGTGGACGCAACCATGATAGTACAGTCAGTAGGGAAGATTACAAAAACATATTGCCTACGTGCCCCCCCCAAAATCTTTAGCGTAATGGGCTGGCTCGGCATACGCAAGGCTAGCGTAGGGGTATGAATAAAAGGCACGTTTCTCTGGGTGTGGTTCTCTTCCGGAATGGCGACCGTGTCTGCCAGGTCTGCACAGCTTACACTGCCACGAGGCTGACGCTGTGAGCAAAGGTGGGTATGTGAAGGATGCTCTCAGCCTGCGGGTACCCAGAAACCGTCATGGCCGCTGTGACACACATATGCCCCACAGTTCACCTTTCAACGCCGTCGTATGTGAAAGAGGGCCCACCACATGCTGGCGGAAGCTCCTGGGCTGAGGTCTGCAAGCTGGGATGGCTTCTGAGATGAACGCTGGCTACCGCGACACAGGCACACAGTGCCCAGCCTGAGGCCCAGCAACGTGGAGTGCTCTGTATACTAACACAGTAGTCGAACAGGTACCAACAGTGGAACGGTGTCTTGATCCCACAATGGACGATGTTAGAATTGTATCTGAGAGTGAAGATGAAGGTACTCCCTTCGACCAGGTGCAACCAACTCTAGATCCCAACAGTGGAACGGTGTCTTGATCCCACAATGGATGATGTCAGAACTGCATCTGAGAGTGGAGATGAAGGTACTCCCTTCGACCAGGTGCAACCAACTCTAGGTCCCAACAGTGGAACGGTGTCTTGATCCCACAATGGACGATGTCCAATATTACCTGCTGCTTGGTTTTCACAGAACTCCCTCCGTTGAGGTGCATCACACTCTGTGCCTCCGTAGCTAACTGTTGCACATGATTATTGGGCTTGGTTGACTGTAGTCGGTGGACTACACCGCAGTACAGGAGGTCCAAACAGTGAAACTGGGTCTTGATTCTGTGATTGAGGATGTCAGAAGTTAAAGTCTGTGATGATTTCTGTGTACCCCTTCCGATCAGGTGCAACCAACTCTGTGCTTCCGAATCCAATGGCACGTGGCTGTGAGGTGTTAATGACCACTGCCACTGGCCTACACTGCGGTCAGCAGGGCTCACAATTCAGATCGAGTGGTGATTGTTAAATTACGGAATCCAGTAGGCAACTAACTACAACGTCTATTGAAATATACACAATATCCTTTTAGTATACTTACTTGAAGAACTTTTTTTAGATGAGTTATAGGTTTAATACAATGACCAAGTTCTTCTTGGTAGTGAAAAAGAACACTGAATAACAGTCTACACTGTGGACAGCAGAGTTTTCTATGAGTTATGTTGTTGTATTTTGTGAAGAGGAAGTGAGAAAAAGTATTCATGGATGTCTGTGCTGACTACTGCCTTCAATTTACACTGTAGACAGCAGTGTTCACAATTCAGATTGAGTCGCTATTGTAGATGACGCAGTCCTGTAGGCAGAAGACATTGCTCCAGTGCGCTCTGTCCGCACTACGCATACGCATCATCGCAGGCTCCGCATACGCTTTTTGTTGCTTCGTGTATGCAAACAGGACAGCTCAAGTCAACGCCACGTAGCTGTGGGCCTTTGCTGACCACTCTCTGTAGACAGCAGTGTTCACAATTTAGATCGAGTTGCTATTGCAGATGATGCAGTCCTGTAGGCAACAGACATTGCTCTTACTGCTGTAGAAGTGGACCTCAGCTAGGCCTACCAGTGCAAGGGGTTTGACCTTCTCTGCACAGAGTCCTCAGACCAATAGGAAGAAGTTGGCACAGAAACTGGATTAGAAAATACAAAGTTTAATAAACCTCATGAGGTGGAACTACATTCACACAGCACCCTTCGGTAATGAATGAAGTAGCACACCGAACAGAAGGAGCATGGTCCTTTTATACCCACACAGGGGCTCAAAAGAAGGCAGTACAAGTACAGAAGAAGGTTTTAAGTACATTTAAGGTCATATAGAAATGCACAGTCGACAAGTAGGAGGAGTTAACAGTTTGCCAATGCTAGTAAACACATCCTGACAGTTACATACTACTAACAGCTGCAAGGACAGCTGCAAACTCAACTGGGCATGTGCGAAGTTGGAAGATGCTAAATATAGTTTGTTTCTAGGCAGATTACAAGAGCAGTCAACACTGAGGGAGGACAGAGCACATTGTGAGCACGTGGCAGCACATGGCAAACAAAATGGCTGCCAGAAATACAAAATGGATTCCAAAAAATGGACAAGATAGCCTCTAAATACAAGATGGCTTCCGCTAATGCTAACCCAATCGCTGCCAATTTACAACAGTACGGCCCGCCCGCAGCACGGATCATCGCTGGCTGTACACATGCTGAATGCTTTTGATGTGGCTATCTGAGTGCACTAGAACTGATGGACCCTTTATGATAAAATCTTTTTGTGTATTATTTCAGATCTACTGCCTGTATCTCAGTATACCACAAGTTATGGTTCTTTTACGATAGAATCTTTTGTATATTATTTCACATCTACTGTCCCTACCTTACTGCAGCAAAAACTATTGACCCTTTTATTATTGAATCTCTGTGTATGATCCAATGATTACTATTGTAGTTGATGCTAGCAGCAACCATTCCCTGAGGGCTGGTTTACATTCACCCCACACGCATTTAGCACAGACGTCACTGGATATGTGACCCTGGTAATAAAAAGGAGTCAAGCGCACGTGCCCGTACCCGCTTCCACTATCTATCTGTGTCCATTATCTATGCATTTTACTGCTCCTGGGCCGTACCACATTACATTGTGCTGTGGACAGCATATGCAACCATGTTACCTCTGGCAGTGGGGAAAACTTTGGTTATGTAACTTTTAGGTGCATGGCTATCACAGGTGGAAGGCTACTTTACAGACCATGAATATTGATGAAGATGATGGTTGCATGTTGTGTGTAGTGTAAGATATGTGTACATAGCAAAAAGTTTTCAAAAAAGCTCTCTAAGCAGAAGAGGTGTGTCTCATCAAATGCTGTAGAGAGAATGACTAAAATGAGTGGCGTTCTCCAACTGCTACAATGGGAAATGTTATGAACTAATCAAATGCTTTTTTTCAAGGTCACATGGCAATCGCTCACCCAGCGTGCAAGGAGACCGCACCCGACGCGATTTTAAGAAAATATATTTACCATAATACAAGTTTATTACAGTTAGAAATATATACATTTTTAAAATATTTCAGATTATCGCTTGCTCTCATATACACTTCAAAGTTATTTAGATATAGTTTTGAGACATAAAGAAACTAGCACACTGTCAGCATTTAGGATGTATTTCTTAAAAGAAAGGCAAAACTGATTGCATTAGGAGCGTGTTTACAGCAATCAATAAATGGTTGACCGCCCGTGTTTAAAAGTGCGTCATACTGCGCTATGAAGCCCCGCTGGGTGGAGTCGATGCTACATAAGATAATGCATAAATAAATATAAGGGGTTGTTAACTTTGTTATTCTGTTCAGAGGTGGGGTCTGTCCTTTAACTGAAGACCCAATAAGAGATGGCAGCTAACACTTGTTTGAAGATGCAACTCCTTCTACTGGACCTATTTACCTCTCTTATCACAAGAGCCGGGCCCCGCTGTCCCCAAACTAACCCCTCCAGCCACCTTTTCAGATCTCTTATCTGTCACCAGCGGCCTCCATTAAACCTCTGTTTACACAGTTGGGCCGAGTGTCTGGTGTCAAAGGACGGCTGGTTATACAGGGGCTTGTTCACAGGGCCTTGGCACCCGCTTTGAAGAGAAGTGAGGCAAACATGCCTGCATCCTGCAGCCAGCCGAGCGTGGTTTGGGTCACTGCGTGCCGAGCCGGAGGCACTGCAGAGTAACACTTTTGGTGTGCATGCGCACAATGTAAAGTGTCTGGACAGGTCAGGCAAAAGAAAGTGCGAATGCAGGCAGCAAATCATGAAAAAAAGCATTTACAAATGCAATAGGACTCGTATTTACGCGAGTCCTATTGCATTGTAAACAAAAATGCGGGCCCCAAAGAAGGCAGGAACGGGAATGGGTGGGGGTGGTGGTGGTCAGCGAAGTCACGGACTTTGGGAGGGAACAGGGGGAGGCAGGGGAACAAAAGAGTTGCTGAAGTAAAGGGGCTGATAGCAATGGAAGGATAAAAATAACGTCATGGCAGTAAGGAGGCAGGACTAATATGCCGGCAACCAATGAGAATGCAGCATTTCAGATTTGAACCAATCAAAATCATGGGCAGAAAGTGGGTGGAGCTTTTCCCATAATACTGTATACAGCATCACTCACCGAGACAGTGCATGCGCTGCCTAGGGAAAACCTAAAAATGGGGGAATGGCGTACCCGGTGCGACACCACATGTCTATGACATACCACAGGGCCTGGCAGCGTGCACTTGTCGCATACGGAATGCGTAGCCGGCGCGACCCCATAGATATATGACGTAACGCGCAGCTTGGTACAGCGCAGCCGTCACATACCAAACTAGCAGCTGGCGTGACCTCATACGTATATGATGTTAGGCGGGACGCGGTGCCATGAACCTGTTGGATACGAAATGCTCTTTCTTTACGAGTTTAGCAATATGGCGGATAGGATTCGCGTGCTGATGGAGTTTGCCACACTACCGGTACGGGACTCCAGTTTTCTAAAAAAAAAAAAAAAGATATACATACTTACATACTTTTTTTGAAGATATAACATATTACATAATTTTTTAAATTATAAAAAGGTTAACAGAGTTGCAAAATATTTTTAAAAACTAGAAAAATATAGGTTTTATAAATATTAAAATATGAAGTTAACATTTAGAAAACCTTTGAAATTCACTGAAAAAAACATAGGTTATACAGACGTCGTAGTTAGGAATTAGCATTTAAAAAACCTTTGAAATTCACTAAAAACATCAGTGATGTCACTGACCATGTCATGAGTGATGTAAATGTCCAACTAACTATAACATCCCTGAAACCTATAGTTTTCTAGTGAATTTCAAAGGTTTTTAAATGCTAATTCCTAACTATAACATCTGTAAAACCTATGGTTTTTTCAGTGTATATATATATATATATTTCAAAAGGCATACTCTCCAAATTCCACTCCAGGCGAAAAAGAGAGAGACGGACCCCAACAGCTCTGGCAGGTAGATGTTTATTCAACAAAGTCCCCTCTGCGACGCGTTTCGAGCACAATGAGTCCTTGATCACACAGAAAACGTAGCGTCTGCCATTGTTTTTAAAACAGCAAAGCGAATCACATGACCTTCACCTACAGACATAGAAGAAATATTCTGCTGATTTTCACAATTAAACATTCGTTTTTAGACAGATGTCACATTTAAACTGGCAATTTCTTTTTGTCACTTTTGTTGTTTGTTTGTTATAATTTGTCAACCACATGAATGCTTCAAAGTGCAAAATAGCAAATCAAATAAATATATAAATATATATATATAAATATTGAAAAATCCATCTTTTCATCTGCACATTAGGACCCGAATACATAAATAATTAAAATGTCAATAAAAATGTAAACAGACAATAGTGCAAAATATAACAATATGTGCAAATTCCGCAAATCTGGGTCACAAATATCTCATCTATCACGTGGGGGTAAAATTCCTCCTTCTGACAAACAAACATTTCCTATCTGCATCGATGCATAATGAGTATAGCCACTTAGACATCGTCTCCAAATCAATTTTGCGTCTCAAATTCCTAAATAATGTCTGAATAAATTCTTCTAGGTGATATCTAACAAGTGGGTTTAAATAAAGTGCTAAAGTGCTCCTGAATGAACAGATAAAAATATAAATAATTTTGATTTTTTTCTTTATGTGTACTCTGCTGAATAATGTATTAAAAAAAACTCACTACCATTGCTATAAAAATACCCTACTGTGCAAGTAATCATAGTAAAAAATACGGGAAAGATTATTCTATTGCTCAGTTTGCTTGCTACTAACTATAATTCAAAGATACAGTTATAATAGTTTTGATTGATTTATGTGCACATATCCGATCTCTTCTAATCCTAAAAAACAAAATTCAGCCATACACTCTAAATAGTTACCGCTGATTTGCTATACTGTCAATAACTTTCTCATAGCATGCTCATAAATAGTTATACATGTCTTCAGTAGTATTCAGCCCATTAGGACTTTTGCTATCCAGTTCTAAAATCATGCGTGTCTCTAATTTTCTCAAGAGCTTTTCTCTATTGCCGCCCCTTCTCAGGGGGGCCACCACATTGATAACATAATATGAAAGGCATTTCATTTCATTGTCATATTTGAAATGTCTAGCGACCGGATAAGTATTGTCATTGTTCACGATCGCTCTGAGATGCTGCAAAATTCTGACGTGCACCTGCAGCTTAGTGCTACCCACATAAAGCAAGCCACAGGTGCACGTCAGAACATACACAGCATACTCAGTTCTACATCCATAGTTTCCTTTGATCGTGACATTGGTATCAGAAAAAGGAGTTTTGTAATGGATTGTGTTAATGCCGAATTTACAAGCTCTTGAAAGGCACATTCCTCCTGTACCTGACTGTCGCACTGCTGAAAGGAAAATCATTCCTGGGTAAACCACTTCCTCCAAAGTTGCATATTTTTCCATAGTTTATCCATCATAATCCAAAAGTGTTGTATCATACATCTTCCTGTATACTTCACCAACACGGAGCCAGCATGTTTGCACTATAATTCTTTATTAAACAGTTTCAAATGCCTAATGTTGCCAATCCAGGCTTTAACAGAGGCACGTGAGGTCAAACATGTTTAAAGAGTGGGCTTATTACATTTATTACTCCCAATGCATTCCGAATCTTACAATTCTTCGTCAGGGATTCACTAAAATAGATAGAAAAAAACTGTTCAACTTGGTGCTCAGACTTACTGTATGCAAAAAGCGCTGCTAGTTACCATACCACCTCCCTCACTTCACTAAAAAACAATCCAATATTTCCACTAATTGTGAAGCCCCCATCGTGCTCAAAATCTTTTCCCAACAATCAAAGTACCTCCCCAGTTTTATCAACTAGTACAATGAATCACAACTCCCTCCCCACTAACTTTATTTACAAGCTCGGCATGATGAGCATTTGTGGAAACCTGCTTTAGGTTTGAGCCATGTGTTGGCCACACTGAGTTCAGGACTCATTCTTACCAGTTGGCTCCTCATAGATCTAGATTTTCTATACATGATGGTAGGTGTCTCAGGCAGTCTACTACCCAGAACTCCATCCGTAAGTATGATAGGCCAATTCTTTTTGATAATCGACTTTATTCTTCTCTCTTGTTTGCTGAATGTAGTAATGAAGTGGGGACTCTCTTCTTCATTATTGTCAGTTATTTCTTTTGGAGCCAGTAGAGACTCCCTGGGCCTGTCATCTCTCTTCCTCAGTGCCCTAGAGAGGATAGAATTACTGTACCCTCTCTCTTTTAGTCTCCCTATCATATCTTTGGAGCATTTCTCATATACTTGTTGTGAGCAACATATACGTTTAAGTCTTAGTAACTCCCCAAATGGAATGCTCTCAATGAGATGTCTAGGATATCTACTACTAGCGTGAAGTATATAGCCCGGTACACTCCCAAAGACCCCTTACTCAGCTCGATCTAGCCCTTCACCGGCCTCCAACGTGGATCATCCAAACCTCTATTACTTGCCCCTCGGCACTTCTAACAGAGTCGCCCCCAGTCCTCTGCTCACCTCCCCGCCAGCCATCCTCAATAGCCGTGAGCCAGTTACGCCTCCAAAGACACTAGAGTTGGCTCATGCTAACCTGTCAACTCTGCTGCCGTTATATGCCACCTGCACGGCTCCTGAACTTTCGGCCCCCTCCCCGCTAACACCCCCAGCCTTTACTGATCTCGAAACTCTGCACTCCAGAGCGGCCAATCTAACCCAGAACATCCATAGCTCCATTCTGGACCTTATGAACCTCCTGCACCTTGCCGAACTCTCCCTTTCTAACTTCAAGCCACACCTACCCTCCACCCCACAGTTAACCGAGCCTCCCAAGAACCCACTCCCGCTTCCCCTGAGACATCTACGCCTGCACAAGCAACCCTGCCGCCTTTCTGAGGAGGAATCCCGAGCTCTTGCACTCACCTACAATCCCCCCACTGCCACCCCTACACCACTGGACCTCATGGGAGACGAAATCCTAGCTATCCTCCATGACCACAACTCTGCCCAAGTCATCCCTTGCCCACTTGATACGAGTCCTGAACACCCTATCAGCACGGTCACCATCAACCCCAATAGGCTAGCTACCCTCCATAACAGAAATGTGGTTAAAAGCAACCTTGCGCCTATACTCCTCTCTGTCCAGACCCCGGACATTCCCCCAGACCCCTCACTCTCTGCTCTCTTAATCAATTGCCGATCGGCAGTTAAACATGCAGCCGATATCGCTGACCTCATCCTGAACAAAAATTTGGACCTGGCAATACTAACCGAATCTTGGCTCAATGAATACTCTTCCCCGTGCCTGGACTTATTAGTCCCTCCTAACTACAACATTTCTAGACTAGACAGGCATTCCAGCAGGAAGGGTGGCGGCATCGCCTGCATCTACCGATCCTTCCTCCTGGTCACGGAACTTGGAACGGACACTACTGACCCCAGCGACTACCTCGCCCTCTCCATCTCCAGCAACGCCTTACATCTTTGCAATTTGCACATCTTTTACCACCCCCCAGGTTCAAATGACTCTTTTACCGATCACCTCCTGGAAGTCATCACATCTCAGACTTCCTCGAATTCCAAAGAGATTTTCCTTGGTGATTTCAACCTGCATTGGCATGACCCCAAAGGTCCCTACGTCAACGCCATCAAAGACCTTCTAACTGACCAAGCCCTGACTCAAGCCTGCTCTCTCAAAAGGAGCTACCCTTGACTGGATCATATCTAAGGAATCCTCAGTCAATCTTATCTCCATAGACCCTTGTGACTGGTCCGACCACCACACCATCTCCTTCATCTTACCTAGTTCACTCAAGACAAAGACACCGCAACCAGTGATTCCCAAACGCTGGATCAGAGACATCATAAACCTTGACCTTATGAAACTGGAGGCTCTCTGCAAATCTGACCTCCGCCCCCCCTCGAACATAACTACAGTCAGTGACCTCAATGAACATTACTCGGCATCCATATCGAACATTCTGGACGACCTTGCCCCACTAAAACTAAAAAGAACATAAATCAAAGACAGAAACCCCTGGTTCTCTGCTTCCCTCAACTCAGAGAGGAGATCCCTACGACAATCCGAAAGAATCTGGAGACAGCACCCTTCTGCTGCGCACCTTAAACTTCTCCGTCAGGCAAGAAACTCCTACAACAAGCACATCCTCAAATCAAAAAAAGAATACTTCAGATCGGAATTGGGGAATGCCACCAATAGACCCCGCAAGCTCTTTGAACTGGTCAAACACCAATCAAATAAACTGGCCAAAACCCCGAAAGAATACCCTAAGTCTCTAATATCTTCGGATGAATTCTCTTCCTTCTTCGCTGATAAAATCGCTTCTCTAGGAATCGAACTCAGTACTGCCTCTTTCTGTCAACCCCCTCCTGACCAACCCCCTTTGTCCGCACTACCCTCACTGGCCTCACCCAAAAATGAAGCTCGCTGGACCGACTTCGAATACTATGATGAAGACTCCATTGCTAAAATCCTCTCTACCTTAAACCCAAATAACCACTTCAATGACCCACTGTTGCAGGGATTCTGCTTATACACAGAACTATGCGTAGAACCCCAGGACCTCAGTGAGTTGTGGTGTACCAGAAACTCACCTCAGAACCCAGAACCCAGTATCCGGCTAGCATAAGTGTCCCATTCGTTATCCGAGATTTAGCTCGGCGGTCCCAATGAAAAGACAACCCAGAACAAGCGACTCAGTACATACTCAGGAATGGTGGGAATCGGAAATACCTGTTCGTATATTATTCTCACATCAGTCCACAACAAGAATCAACAGAGACACGGTGAAAATAAAAAGAGTTTATTTTTATAGACCACGTGTCCTAAGATGCAGTACTTTGGCTAATACAAGCAGACAAATGATTAAAATCAAAACCATCAACATAGTTACAATTCCATAGAATATAAAAGGGGTGATCCTGTTATAATGACAGTGGATACTACCACCTTCCCTTTACTAAGAAGCTAATATTATTATTAGACTAACAGAAGGTCTCTTAGGCTTGAATAGGGGACCCCATACCTCAAAGATCAGCTTAGTGAAATCACATCACAGGAGCATCAGGAGTCTTCTCGCAGGAAGGCTCGTCTTCGGTCTGAATAATAAACATGATGTCTGTGATATTAAAAGCACCAACTTTCAGGTATTTGCAGCTGCTCGTGTGTTATGACTAAATAGTGGGTCGATCAACCTAGAGTGGAAAACATGCATTGTCTAACAACTCAGACTGTTTGTCACATCGTGTGCAGACCAAGGTCGCTGCGCAGAGCTCGGGATGGTAACAACAGATTGCTCTTGTGTGAGGCAAAACTCGAGTCAGCAGTTTGTTTAAGCAATAACATGTGAACGCAGTGTCGTGTGCAAAAGCAGCAAGATGGCTTTCTAACTTCTAACGTGGTTATGCTAACTTAACAATGTATGTACGTATTAAGGGAGTCCTTACTACATGCCCCCTTGATGGAAGCACTACTTAGTATGCAAGAAAAGAGAGAACGCAGAGTTCAAGCGCGATAGAGCAGAACAAGGCGTATCCAATTTAAAAAAACAGCGGTCAGTTCAGGCAAAGTCCGAACAGGAAAAAACCAGAGGTGGAAAGAAAAAACAAAAAACCTCAAACGTGCCGTGGGGGGTGAAGAAAATGAAAAAAAAAACGCCTCACCAGGCAGAAGTGCAGACGCACAGGGACAGTTCCAGACACGTGAGGAAAACACAGTGGACGATAGTTCACTCAATCCATGAAAGTATATGCAGCATATGTGGCCACTGCTTCCAGCAGAAAATCATTGGCACGGCCACTGAAGGTTTCAGCCATCCAGTTAATCAAAGAAAAGGAACATACATGTTCTTCTATTAGCGGAGCCTCTAGCACCATCAGAGGGCAACCAGCGTGTACTTCCAAATAACTCATATCCAAGAAGTCATATGCCGCTCTCGCGATGTCCCAATTACCCAGGATACCATGCGCCGCACCGCAGGCCATAATCCGAACACCAGAACAGGCGGACTCGTGAGACACTAAGGGCCTCATCAGTCGATCATAATCCGGGTCCGGAGACACCATGTTGGTTAAGCACAAATCCATAGGCCATTCAAAGGGACAATCTAGGCAGTGGAAGACAGGTTGCACTCAGGTGAAGTAGGAATACCGGAAGGATAATCCATATGCCAGGCTCAAAGTCGCCAACGGCAGGACACCATAGTAATCAAGCATCCTGTCACGAAGAAGCTGCAGACGAGACAGGCTGTCGTGTGGCACAGAAAGAGCAGCCATTCCGCAAGATGAAAAGTAAAAGTAGCACACCTGCCACTAGCGCCAGAATCAAAGGGACACCTCCAAAGACGCTCGAGAAAATAGAATGAAAAAATGCCGGAATCACACCAAAAATAGTTTGGAAAGAGGTCACGAGGCCCGAGCCCACAAGTTTAAAAAAATGAGCCAGGCCAGTCGTGGACGAGGCATTGAAAATTGTTTGGATCAAAGCTCCAAAATGCAGGGGGAGGTCAGTATTCAAAAGCGCCTGTACCTCAGTGCGCGTATTTGCTACGTGAAGGACAAATGTTTCCCGGGAGGAAGTCAATGGCACCTCCTTTTGGGACAATAGCGCTCTTATTCTGCTCATCTTGTTGAACTCTGCTTTCAAGGTTGGAATCGAAGGCCAGATGGAAGCATCCAGCCTCCCATGCGGGGGTGGAAATAGAACGTTATTGCAGCAGACAACCCTCTGCGATACAATTACTATATACGGGATCCCCACCAAAATCCCGCAGCAAGCTTCATTGTTTAAAATTAAATAACTACCGTTTGCAAGCAGCGTGAAAGATGGCGTAATCACTGGTACCGGGATACCTTTGAGGACGCAGGCCAAATTCGGGGCGTGTACATTGCAAGCTCCGTGCAACTGAATGTGCCTACATACAACAGAATGATCAGGTGACGTTGTACATTCTTCACCCTTCAGATAAACCTCAGTACCGTCCCTTGTACATCTATACGTAAAGGGGAGGGACCAAACTTCATGTATGAAAGCGGTACCCAGCTGTACACATCTACCCAGAGCATAGTGTTTCATACAAGAGGTAAACTTAAAAAGTGCGAACGGGAGAGTTATCAATCCGTGTAAGAGCCACACTGCGGAATCTACTTCCGCTACAGAGAAAGGTAACGGCTCCAATTTTTCAATATGTAGCAAGGAATATGAAGCATCCTTCATGGACATGAACTGCTGTTTGTCAGTAAGGTTGAAGGGAAGAAATAACGATGTTGTATTCAGAATAGGGGTGGGCGGAATTTGCGTAATCGCGTTACGCAAATCTCCGCGAAACGGTAAAAAATCTCCGCGAACACGCAGAAATTCCGCGAACAAGCGGAATTGCTTGTTCGCGATACTTTTTTCCTGTTCGCGATCGCTGTTTGCGTGCTCGGGGTGAAATATCTCGCGAACACGCATATTGAGAACGCGAACAAGCAAAAAATTTCGCGAAGTCGCGGAACGCAGATTTTTGGGCAATTTCGCGTTCTCCGCGGAACGCGAAATTACCCAAATTCCGCAAATTCCGCGAACGGAATTTACCGCTCAGGCCTAATTCAGATAGTCCCAAGGGACCTTCCCTGCCTTCAATGTTTGTAATGTCCATGCAAACTGCATAACAGAACGCAACTGGTTTTGACCATGATACAACACAGACATATCATCCTGTACAATATCCACAATTGAAGAAACAATATTATCTAATGTATAAATGTGAGAAGAAAGAGTGTTAATGCTGTTATCAATAACTGCTAATACTTTTTCCATATTAGCCTGATCAATAGCTCTCAATCTTGAAGCTGCCTCAATTTGCGACAGTTTCCATACTTCGTTGTAAATAGCATACGCCTATCTCCTGGATCTGCCACCCACAGGACCTTTAACAAAATCATTCAAATCTATTTTGTCATGTAATTTTGATAAATGAACTTTGACAGATGCCAAGGTAGAATGTCGCAGCCAGGACTGACATAATTTCCCTACAGAGTATGTAGTTACAGTATGTGACGACTCAAACCGGGGGTCTACGCGATCTTGAGTATACCCCGGTTTCAGCCCTAGAAAACGACGTTGACAGGTATCAGAACTGCTTTGCCAAATTAACCATCCCTCATTACTAAATTTCGAAATATTGAAAGATGAATTAGAAACTAATAACTGCAAAGCAGGAAGGGACAGATCTGTGTGATTATTCCAATTTGGGTAAGCACCCAGATCCGGCACAGAAGGCGAATTTAGTTTTTTAGAAGTGGCCAATCCGAAACAGGTGGTTTGGAAGATGGTTGCATTTAAAAACAACATATGATTTGGTACTAGACAGGCACGGTGTAAAGCTTCAGTTCCCTGAACCTGCCACGGTTTGGAACCCCAAACCGACTTAAGATCAATAGTAGCCTTCCATAGATCATAACCTTTGATTGACAACTCATCCATAAAGGACTTAGAATATAGCAATTTGGTGTGTGTCAGTCTAACCTTGGAGGCAGACTCAGGCTTAACTTTAAAATAAAAGGATGCCGGGGCTGAAACACTGAAATCAGTAAAATAAGTAAACTTATCAACTAATGTATGTGAACTGCCAAACGAGGGGGTGGGACAGTGTTCCCACTGGGTAAAATTTACAAAATTTCTAAACGTATTCGCTTTATGCAGGAAGTGATTGCCATAATGTTGAAAACAATACTGTTCTGCATAATTAGCCGCATTTTCATACAAATCTTCAGCATCAAAGGCGGCATAATATTTCAAATCTGAAAACAGTGCCTCAATGGCGTGAACATCCCAATCATCAGAACGTATGTTCTGTTTAACTACATCACCCATAGAAACACGAAATACATTAGGTACATTAATGACCTCTGTAGGCCCATGAATTTGAAATTTAACTGCATCCCATGCAATTCCATCCATGACGGGCCAGGCAGTAATATTCACAAAAGTCTGGTCCCTTTTCATGATGTGGGATGAGGAGTGGGGGGCCAAAGTTCCATTGATAAGTCTAATTGTCGATCTCTCTTTGAGATAATGGCCATCCACCAAACAGAAGAAAACTACAACAAATCCAATGGACATGAACAAAAAAATACTGAAAAGCATCAACCAGATGTATGTCCAAGGGGCTATCAAAAAATGTCTCTTAAACCAACTTACAAAAACAGCAATGTTCGATGGGGGAGTTGAGGGCAAAGAGTTAGTGTCAAAGGAAAAACGGGACTGGCCAAGCGCTGTAGATTGCAAAACAGGCGAGGGTCCACGTGTAGGATAAGCGTACTCAGTCTCTTCGGGCAAACCACCAGCCGGTGGTATCAGCAAGGGATCAGTAACTGAATGCATCTCGATGGCAACATCAGACAAGGTGGTAGAAGCAGGAACCAACATTGAATTTCTTTGCATTGTCTGGCATGAAACTGCCGGAGTCATACTAAGAAGTATCGGCCACTCGCTGAAGTTTGACATTGTCAATAGAGATGTACCTGTTTTCTTTGCGACCAGGAAGTGGAGGTAAAATGACTGTTCTTGTACCCTGCACTCCAAGCACTGGAACTGGTGCACGATAAGAGGGGCCGAACTCCTTCTTGTTCTCCACCTTCTCACGGACCAGATCTCCAACTCGGGGTAGCCAGCCGACTACCGGAATCTGAACCTCAGCTTCAGATGTGGAGGGCAAATGTTCTTTCGAAAGAGAGTCTCTGGCTTCTTGTAGAGTCTGCAAAACAGCACAGTGATCATCTACGTCAAAGGGTGCGGTCGACGCCGCAATGTCTAGACCATCAAGGTCTGGAACAAACATTCTGATTCCGAAGAGCATCATGTACGAGGTCCGCCCACCCAGAGACCTTCTAGGGAGATTATTAAGTGCACGTTGGACGTTATACAAATGGGCTAGCCAGTTCCGGCCTGTGCCTAAAACACGT
Source organism: Triturus cristatus (assembly GCF_964204655.1). Taxonomy (NCBI): domain Eukaryota; kingdom Metazoa; phylum Chordata; class Amphibia; order Caudata; family Salamandridae; genus Triturus; species Triturus cristatus. Next base: position 902,254,967 of record NC_140583.1, read on the forward strand.
GCTGTCAATGATTGCTTTAAGTCACGGTTCATTCGCTCCACCACACTATTACCCTCAGGTCGTTAGGGAGACGAAAATTTGACTAGGACCCCCAAATTTCTCATAGTCTCCTTGTAAGCCTTAGAGGCGAACGCAGGGCCCTGATCAGAATGGAAGGTACCACACGCAAAAGTTCCCACAAAGACACGCAAATCCCTGATGACAGTCCGCGAGTCAGCACTCCTTTGTGGCCACACCCATAGAAAACGTGTGCACGAATCCACTGCAACCAAGATGTACTTGTACGCAGTATCAGAAGAAAAAGGACCGCAGTGATCTAAATAAACACAACCAAATGGCTTATTAGAGATGTACAGCTGTGTCTGTGGTGGGCGCGCAACAGTAGAAGGTTTAATCTGTTGGCAAATGTCACAATCAAGAACATATGCGCGCGCTTGTTTATATAAACCAAACCACCAGTAACGTTGTTGTAGCAGAGATATTGTAGCTGACACACCGGCATGGGCTGACGCCAACCCCTCGTGCGCAGCTAGGATCAGTGCTGGTCTGCAGTCCGCGTTGGGAATAATTCTGTCACCAACGTCGTTAATCCTCACTAATGGGACGTTATCAGGACTTAAATGATAAATATAACGAGAGGGAAAACCCTTCGGGTAATCACCTCCCTTCTCTGTAGCAGCAATAGCTGCCAAGATGTCATCATCAATCTTACTTTTGGATCTTGTAACTGCTGCCACTAAGTATGTAGCCACTGCTGTTTTCGCTGCCTCGTCAGCTAAGCTGTTGCCGACAGCATGGACACCAAGCCGCTGGTGACCAAGAGTGTGAATAACACTCACGAGAGGGAGACGTTCTTTAAAGTCTGCCACTCGAACCCAAAGCGTTTTATGCTTAATTGTGCTACCTTTAGTGTCTCGATAATCATTCTGAGACCAGAAGTGTAAATTGTCATTGTAGGACTGGACACAGTAGAAGGAGTCACTCACTATAAGAGTAGTGACTCGGGGATCAGCAAACTCCAGTGCAAGCACCAGAGCCCGGAGCTCCGCTAATTGCGCGGTACAATCACCCAATGACTGCATATGCACTGCATCAGATTGGAATTCACCATTCACGAATGTACCTACGACAATTGCGCAAGCCGCTGAATAAGCGCGCTTCGATCCAATTGCGGGTTGCGCAGACCCGTCAGTGTATATGACACAATGGTATTCTTCGAGCGGGCGCAAAGACAGAGGTGCCGGATGAACGAATTCATACTGCAAGTACTCTTGAGTCTGTAATGAGGCATCAAAGATGTAAGTGACATCTGGCGACGTCAGTGTTGTGGCCCATTGTATCCACCGTGGATGCAAAGCTTTAGAATTTGGTACACTTGCTTTAGTCACTGCCTCTAAAGCAGGATATGGTGTTACAACCAGAATCTGTTTCCCATGCGACAGTGCGCGTTCCTTGAGGATCGCCATCTGCACAGCAGTCAGAACTTTTTCGACCGTGGAAAAACGTAATTCAGCAGAGGTGTACAAGTGGGATTTGTACGCAATGGGGACTGTGTCGCCCTCATTAAACGTCAAATACGTGAACCCCACGGCGCCTGGTACTATTCTTATTACCAGGTTAGTGCAGTTATCACGTGTCAGCAAGTATTGTGAAGCAAGAAGGTCAGCCTGTAAAGACTGTAAAATTGCAGAGTGTTCTAGCTGCCAGCTAGACTTCGAAAACGAAGGTTGTACCTAGGCCTAAAGCGGCTTGATACGCTGGGCATAATCAGGAATGTACGTACGGCCGAAATTCAGAAAACCCAGCAGAGATTGTAATTTCTTCAGTGTCGTAGGAGCACTTAAGCGTGCACACTTCTCCAGAAAGTGGGGGGCTAACCCCTTACCTTCAATGTTGAGCTCGTAGCCCAAAAACAACACCGTATATTCTGCGATGTGTGACTTCGCAAAATTGAATTTGTAGCCATAGTCAGCAAAACTCACGATAATATTGTCGACTCGAGACAGATGCGGCATCAGCTCATCATCCGTAAGATAGATATCGTCAACATAGGAGTATGCGTCGGGGTCTATTCTTTCTAAGAGAGAAACCACGCGAGCAGAAAAGACGCCAGGGCTATTTTTGTAACCCATGGCTAATCTTGTAAACTGTTTTTGTTTGCCGCCCGAAGTAAACGCCGTCCACTGGCTACTCAGTGTGGACAGGTTGTGGCTAAAAAAGCCATTGGAAATGTCAAGTGTCGTTTTAAACCGTTTACGCACGAGACTGTCGACCAAAGCCGAGCTATGTGTATTTTGTACCGCGCAGGTCCGGCAATGGGAGTTTAGGTGCCGGTAATCCAAAACTAAACGGTACGAGCTGTCAGGCTTCGTTACAGTGAATAAAGGGTTATTCATAGGGGACACACATGTTTCAATAACACCCTGATATTCCAATTGTTCAAGGATTGCCGCGACGTGGGGTCTCGCTTCACGACGCATAGGATATTGAGGTTGGGGCATAGACCGCAATGGAATCTCATGGCAGGGGGACAATCTGTCCCATCCCACCTGAGTACGATACACCGCCGGCGCAAGCGCAAGCGCCCACTCCCCAGCATACACTTCAGCTTGGTCCTTAGGCACCGTGTGCGCAAAGGACGGGAGGATTACTTCCTCCCCTCTAGGAGCCTCTAAAATGAAAGCTGGGGGCCAATCTGCCTCCGCTAGGAGGATATCATAGGTGGTGGTCAGATTATCCCAAAAAATCCCTTTTATTGTACGTTGTATGTCACCCTCAATTAATAAGACTATTTCATAAAGTCTGTCAGGGGGAGCCACTCTGGTGTCAGCTGTTTCAACAGTAACCGATATATCAGTTGCTGTCACCGCCAGAAATGGACGCAGAGCTTGACGGACTATGGTAATTTCCGCTGCGCTGTCCAGGAGCGTCAGCGCCCATGTCCGGTTCCGAAGCTGTGTCCGCACTATCTGAGGCATACCTTGCCGTCAGAGCCGCCACTTTCTTCTTCTGAAACGGGGGTCTTTGTCGTGCAAATTCGTCCTGCTTGCCTTTACCCTCAGTCTGTCGGGGTTGTTCACGCTGTTGTGGAGCACCCCGACCTTTGCCACCGCCTCCGCCACTGGACTGTGTAGCCGATGTTTCCTGTGAAGAACGAGGAGAGCGCTGTTCAGAAACCTGAAATCTATCAGGAGACTTTATAGTAGCACGATCGCGCAGATCATAAGTGCGTTCACTACTGGACTGTACGGGAGAGGCAGGCCGAGAGCCCTGTTTCTGTTGCTGCTGCTTTCCCTGTTGTTTAAACTGCCATTTTTGTTTCGGAAAACTTGGTCGTTCGTCCTTACCAGACGTTTCTGCCTTACCCTGCTGTTTTAGATCGGGATTCTTTATGACAGGCTTAACTCCTAAAGAGCTACGACCCAAATCCCGATATGCCTCTGCGATTATGTTCGCAAATTCCTGCGGTTTGTCCTCCTCAGCAACTCGCTTCAGTTCATTACGAACCTGGAAATGCAAAGCATCACCCTTAAGGTTTCCAATTATCATGGTAGCCACCAGGTCAAATTGACCGAGGAGCCGCATCCCTAACTCTATCGCAGACTCCGCACCATGGTTCTCTTGAACTCGTTTGATAACGGAGGGCAGCTGCAACATAGACGGAGTGCCAAAGCACTGCGCGTACGTCGCTGCAAAGACCTTGCCCCAATTTACACAATCATCTATGTGGGGGACCAAGTCTTTAGGCAAACTAATGGTGAGGATCCTGTGTTTCTCCACAGGAGAAGTATTCGGGTAAACCGCTTCTATTTGGTCAAATTTTTCAGCAAGCCAAAAGGGGAAATCATCCCTATTTTGGGGGCGCTTGCCCATAACAGAATTAACCATAACAGGACTAATGACCACCGCGTGATGATCAGATGGCTGCCCCGCAACAGCAGGTGCCCCCGCCTGCACATTGCGCGACACGTACTGCACTAACGCCCTATATACCGTAATTAGGGCAGTGTGCAGTACACGCAACTCAGCCACCGTCACCGTGAGGTAACGGGGATGAGGCGTAAATCCGGCTAGTACCGGCCAAGTGGCCCCTGCAATTGATAAAGGGCCCATTCTTGGCGGTATAACCACATGGGGAAGGGCGCCATTAAACCAAATAAGATGCTGCCAAGCAGATATTGGTATTTCCTGTGTCCTATACGGCGTATAGTTCGCTGCAGCGGCAGTGTAAGAATGAAAGGTGTCATCATCCCCTACCGCCGGAATCGTCACCCAAGAGTAGAACAACTCATAGGGATGAGCCGCATCGGCTCCCACCACAAAGATGACGTTCATACCAGTGTCCGGCACCCCATACTGCGTCAAATGACGTTTCAGAGCTGCACGGCTATGCGCCGCAATATCCACCGACATCAGGACAACACACACTTGAAACTATCAGTAGCACAAGGGTTCAATAACCTTTTTAATGATCAAGCTTGAAGGAACCTATATCAATAGACCTAGGTAGGTTTAATTCCGTCAGACTTGTTATCCGGAAACAAGAATGAGGGTGTTGTGGACAAACGCGAGCACTACTAAGGCGTTTCAACTCATAGACCAAACGTTAGGTGCGCCATGTTGCAGGGATTCTGCTTATACACAGAACTATGCGTAGAACCCCAGGACCTCAGTGAGTTGTGGTGTACCAGAAACTCACCTCAGAACCCAGAACCCAGTATCCGGCTAGCATAAGTGTCCCATTCGTTATCCGAGATTTAGCTTGGCGGTCCCAATGAAAAGACAACCCAGAACAAGCGACTCAGTACATACTCAGGAATGGTGGGAATCGGAAATACCTGTTCGTATATTATTCTCACATCAGTCCACAACAAGAATCAACAGAGACACGGTGAAAATAAAAAGAGTTTATTTTTATAGACCACGTGTCCTAAGATGCAGTACTTTGGCTAATACAAGCAGACAAATGATTAAAATCAAAACCATCAACATAGTTACAATTCCATAGAATATAAAAGGGGTGATCATGTTATAATGACAGTGGATACTACCACCTTCCCTTTACTAAGAAGCTAATATTATTATTAGACTAACAGAAGGTCTCTTAGGCTTGAATAGGGGACCCCATACCTCAAAGATCAGCTTAGTGAAATCACATCACAGGAGCATCAGGAGTCTTCTCGCAGGAAGGCTCGTCTTCGGTCTGAATAATAAACATGATGTCTGTGATATTAAAAGCACCAACTTTCAGGTATTTGCAGCTGCTCGTGTGTTATGACTAAATAGTGGGTCGATCAACCTAGAGTGGAAAACATGCATTGTCTAACAACTCAGACTGTTTGTCACATCGTGTGCAGACCAAGGTCGCTGCGCAGAGCTCGGGATGGTAACAACCGATTGCTCTCGTGTGAGGCAAAACTCGAGTCAGTAGTTTGTTTAAGCAATAACATGTGAACGCAGTGTCGTGTGCAAAAGCAGCAAGATGGCTTTCTAACTTCTAACGTGGTTATGCTAACTTAACAATGTATGTACGTATTAAGGGAGTCCTTACTACACCACTACCATCCAAATGCCTTGCTGCTGCCTCCCATGCCATTGTTCCTTGCTGGACTGCGATAATCAACGCCTCTCTCCAGCAGGGATCCATTCCGGACCCCTTGAAAGCCGGCCAAGTCCTCCCTATTCTAAAAAAACCATCGCTGGATCCTGCTCCACCTGACAATTTCAGACCCATCTCCAATATACCTTTGTTAGCCAAAGTTTTAGAGAAGAGCGTACAACACCAACTAAGTCAACACATCAACAACTTCCACCTACTCGATGACTTTCAATCTGGATTCAGACCGGGGAACAGCACGGAAACTACTATGCTCCACATCGTGGACGACGCCCTCCAAGCCCTTGACCAAGGCAAAACCTGCCTTCTAATCCTCTTAGATCCATCTTCCGCCTTCGATTCGGTCAATCATGAAAAATTACTCAAACGCCTTAAACTCAGGATGGGTTTGGACGGCGTTGTCCTAGAATGGTTCAGGTCCTTCCTCCATAACCGATCTCAGAGATTCCTCATTAACGGCAACCTATCAGCTCCCACCCCGGTCACGATTGGAGTCCCCCAAGGTTCCACCCTGTCACCCACCCTCTTCAATCCCTACTTGGAGCCACTCACTGAAGTTCTTCGCTCCGCTAATATCTCCTACCATATGTACACAGACGACACCCAAATTTACATCAATATTTCATCACTCGATGAGATCCTCGCCCTGAACGAGACCCAGAAACTAACTGTCCAGTGGCTAGCCACTAACCAACTAAAACTCAACACAAAGAAAACTGAATTTCTCCTGATCTCCCCCCCTAAAGTCAACCCAGGGAGATACAGGTGTGGATCAAGGCCAACACAGCCTTAAATTGCCCACCGACCATTGTGGACTCTGCCAAATCACTGGGCATATTCCTCGACTGCAACCTGAACATGCGAGACCACATTAACTCAATGGCCAAATCAGCCAGATTCCACCTGAGCTACCTTTGGAAACTAAAACCCTTCATCGATGCTCCTGACTTAAAAATGGCAGTCCAAGCTCTAGTCATCTCCAGACTGGAATATGGATGCTCCACCCTCATGGGATTACCCAAGATCTCCTTGGCACCTCTAAAAGCCTGTCTCAACGCGGCTGTCAGACTACTCACCGGCACCAGGAAATTCAACCACATCTCTCCACACTTGAAAGCTCTAAACTGGCTCCCTCTAGAGGCCAGAATACAGCTGAAATTGGCATGCATTACACATAAGGCCCTATACACAAACTCCCCTGCATACCTGGCACAGAAACTTGTGTTATCTGGAGGAAGCAGGAACTCCTGATCCACCAGAAACCTCCTGCTCCGACCTGCCCATTTTCAGAAAAAAAGAACCTACAATAGGGCATTCTCTGGGGCAGCACCAAGAATTTGGAACTCCTTCCCACCCGACATCAGAAGAATCCCCTCTCTAGCACGCTTCAAGAAGGAGGACAAAACCTTCCTCATGGGTAAATTCCTGGTCTAAGGCCTTCTCTCAGCTACCACAATGTGCCTGTTGAATCTAAGACTATTGCTTCTTCCACAGATCACCAACCTCACACTGCCTAGAACACGTGGGGCTACGGTTTTTACCGACTCTAACCATAACTGTACCCTCACATGTGTGTCCCCTTTTGCCCCTATGCTCCCTGCAACCCTTCCCCGCACTAATCCTCTATATATTTCTGCTCTTGAGACTTTTCTGCTTTTCTATTGTTTTCCTCTGTTAACCATGTAAAGCGCTCTGATACCCTCACGGGTCAAGTTCGCGCTCTATAAAACATTAAAATAAACCAATAAAATAATAAGTATATTATTCCCCGCTGTCGCTTTTCTGAACAGTGTTGTTTCTAAAGTGTGGTCGTTTATTGACACTTGTACATCCAAAAAGTCTACTCTCACTTTACTTATATTGGATGTAAAGTTTAGATTGCTAGAATTGTTGTTCAGTGTATTCACAAACTCTTGTGCACTAGCCTCATCTCCATCCCACACACAAAAAACTAGGGGTGGGCGACAATTTCCGTTCCGCTCGCGGAAATTGCGACAATTCGCGATCCGCGAGGGAACGGAAATTGTCGCCCTGACTAGTCCTTTCCTGTCACAAAAATTAAACCTCAACAGGAAGCACTTACAGATATAAATAAAGCAGGGGCCCGAGTTGAAGCTCAAATTCAGTAACGCATTAATCAGCACAAAACATTCGGGAGCTAGGTCGAGGCTGGGCAGGTGTGCTTTTCTCCCCATATCTACCGTCAAAAATTAGCTGTGATCCTGGATAGAGCTCTGTGCATCCATGACTTTCTCGAGCGCAATCCCCGTGTAGTTCCTGACACCAGGAGGTTCTGTCTCCTCATCTGCTACTCTGATCGGTCTCTGGCCCTTTATAAACAAGAGGCATGTGAACTGCCTCATCTCCATCCCACACACAAAAAACTAGGGGTGGGCGACAATTTCCGTTCCGCTCGCGGAAATTGCGACAATTCGCGATCCGCGAGGGAACGGAAATTGTCGCCCTGACTAGTCCTTTCCTGTCACAAAAATTAAACCTCAACAGGAAGCACTTACAGATATAAATAAAGCAGGGGCCCGAGTTGAAGCTCAAATTCAGTAACGCATTAATCAGCACAAAACATTCGGGAGCTAGGTCGAGGCTGGGCAGGTGTGCTTTTCTCCCCATATCTACCGTCAAAAATTAGCTGTGATCCTGGATAGAGCTCTGTGCATCCATGACTTTCTCGAGCGCAATCCCCGTGTAGTTCCTGACACCAGGAGGTTCTGTCTCCTCATCTGCTACTCTGATCGGTCTCTGGCCCTTTATAAACAAGAGGCATGTGAACTGCATGGAAGCCCCGCCCGTTTGGCCCCGCCCCACACACCAGTGGTTGGCATCGTCTTCCCGCCCTTTCCCTCACTATGATGGACAGCTGACTCGAGGAACCCCAGGGCCCGTCGGCGCCGTTGCAACGTTAAAGACACACATGGTCACTGTAGACAACTCTTCTGGCCCTTTACGCAGTTGTAGTGTAGGAAAAGCACTATACATTTACCCAACGAGGTAGCACTTACTGATTAGCCAGTAGAAAGTACTCCAGTTGAGTAGAGGTATTGCACAAAACGGTGGTGGCATCTTCGTGGGTAAATATGCAGGGCAGGATTCATTCTGGCACGATGCTCCTGTCACAAAAATTAAACCTCAACAGGAAGCACTTACAGATATAAATAAAGCAGGTGCCCGAGTTGAAGCTCAAATTCAGTAACGCATTAATCAGCACAATACATTCGGGAGCTAGGTCGAGGCTGGGCAGGTGTGCTGTTCTCCCCATATCTACCGTCAAAAATTAGCTGTGATCCTGGATAGAGCTCTGGGCATCCATTACTTTCTCGAGCGCAATCCCCGTGTAGTTCCTGACACCAGGAGGTTCTGTCTCCTCGTCTGCTGCTCTGATCGGTCTCTGGCCCTTTAAACAAGCGGCATGTGAACTGCATGGAAGCCCCGCCACACACACCAGCGGTGGGCAACGTCTTCCCGCCCTTTCCCCCACTATGATGGACAGCTGACTCGACGGACCCCAGGGCCGTCGGCGCCGTGGCAACGTTACAGACACACATTGCCACTGTGACTGGAGATAACTCTTCTGGCCCTTTACCTTTACGCAGCTGTAGTGTAGGAAAAGCACTATACATTTACCCAACGAGGTAGCACTTACTGATTAGCCAGTAGAAAGTACTCGAGTTGAGTCGAGGTATTGCACAAAACGGTGGCATCTTCTTGGGTAAATATGCAGGGCAGTATTCATTCTGGGACGATGCTCCTGTCACAAAAATAATTAAACCCCAACCGGAAGCAATAATCTCCGCGATCACGCGAAATATCGCGAGATCGCGGAGATTTTGTGCCGTTTCGCGATATTTTGCGAAAAGGCACTTTCGCTAATTCCGCCCACCCCTACAAAAAACATCATCTATAAATCTCAACCAATGATTTGCATGATGTATATTTGGTATTTTTCTCAGGACCTGTTCCTCCCACCAGTCAACATGCAAGCATGCGTAGCTGGGGGAGAAACAGGATCCCATAGCCACACCCCTTTCTTTGTTGAACATGAAGAAATTATTCACATGGTCTTTTGTAGGGGTGGGCGGAATTTGCGAAATTCACTTTCGCGAAAATGTTAAAAATCTCCGCAAACACGCGGAAATATCGCGAAGATATGGAAGTTTTTTTCCCGCCCATTCGCGGTATGTTCTGCGTGGTCGCGGCTCGCCAACATACCCATGCTGTTGCTCGCGGACGCGGCCATCTTGTTTTCACTTGTCTCGCGGTGCATGATCGCGAGAAGAAAGACAAGATCGCGCGACGAATGATGTTACTGCGGGCGCGAACTGTCGCGAGACAGCGCAAATGGCTACCAACAATCCAACATCTCGTGGAGAACGCGACCGGATCGGGAAAACTTGTTGGCGAATGCGGGGATTCAGGTAAGGCGATCGCGCGTACGCAAGAATGTATTATTTTACAGCGCGAGCAAGCAAAAAATTTCCGGTAAAATGCGGATTGCGGAAACTTTGACATTTTCGCGCTCTCCGCGGAGCGCTGAAATGTCAAATTATCGCAATTTCCGTGAGTGGAACGGATTTTTAGCCCAGGCCAAAAAGTGCCTGACACCCTTTAATCCTGCTTCAGGCTTAATGCTGGTGTACAGCGACTCAATGTCCAATGTTAGTAGACACCAGCCTTCTTCCCATTGGATAGTATTTACCTTATTCAAAAAATCCCCAGTGTCTTTCACATAACTAGGAAAGCTCTTGACAAGTCCTGTAGATAAAAATCAATATATTGTGAGATATGTTCACCAACGCTATCAATCGCAGATATAATTGGTGTGCCAGGTGTCGGGGAGACCAATTTATGCACCTTAAAGATTAAGTACAAGATAGGAATTACTGGGTTATCAATGTTAAGATAATCAAATTCTATGGATGAAATCAAGCCTTCCCTTTTTGTATTGACACAGTAATTTTTTTAACATTTCTTTACCTCTCTTGTACTCAGTTCCATTTGATCTTTGATAGCATTGTTCATTACTCAATTGTCTCATTGCCTCCTTGATGTAATCTTTTTTGGGCCACAAGACAATATTTCCTCCCTTATCTGATTTGTTAATTATCACCTCTTGGTTGTTGCCCAGTTTCTTCATCAAGTTCACATATTGTGTTAGATTGTAGTTTTTCTTATGATGTTGTTTGTTGACTGTCCGATTCAATTTTTTCAGATCCTCAACTATGCATTCATGAAAAATGTCTATGGCATCTTTTGTCATGATGGGAATAAAAGTACTTTTTGATTTGAAGGGACTCTCTCCTGCTCCCTTTTGTGATGTATTAATTTTCTGCAGTCGATTCTGAGTACTGATTACATCTGTATCATTTGATTGTAATGGATCTGTAGATAGTGCTCCTAAATCATGAAGAGTTAAAAGGATTTCAGCATCTGATGCTGGAATAACCAGAGGTAAGATATCCTTGCTATGATCTTCAGTCGCTATATTGGTGTTAGTGCTTCCCGCTTTGATGGTAAAAAACTTTTAAACTTTTAATTTCCTAATAAAGCAAAAAATGTCCATCCTAGTGCTGGCATAATTAAATGAACTCTAGGGGCAAACATTGAGGCCTAGGGCAAGAAGCTGTTTTTCTGCTGCTGTTAAAGTGATATCAGACAGAACTGTGATGGTCAAATCCACTACCGCTTCTTCCTGAACCATTGCTGTTTTTTCTTTTGCTGTGGTTTTGTGCTTCTTTCTCCATGCTCTCCGCCTTGCATTTCTCCTTTTCCTGTTTGATTGTTACGGTTTCTTGAATGGAGCGTTTGTCTCCGGTCTTCTACTAAAAAATCAATCTCTTCGCCCAAATTTAACACCACCTTGGAACTGAGCCCCTCGTAGCTGCTATGATTAGAACCTGATGCACTTCATAGGGACACTGTGTCTCCTTTAGTTTCTGATGTGAGCTTAGTGTGGCTTTGTTGTTGCACAGAACGAGTGGTGGAATTTTTGCTATTGAATTTCAACTTCTTCACATGTTTAAATTTGCGAGAAAAAGTATACATTTGCCCCTGCTCGTAGTCTGTTTGATCCCGGGCAAAGTTATGCGCTTTACGGATTTTGATTCTGTCTTCATGTTTACGCAGTTGTTCGCTTATTTCTTTCCGTGATTTAGTTATTAGTTCCTTTTGTTCTACATGAACCGTTTTGTCTAGCTCTTCATTAATTTTAATGATGTCTTCCAGAAGGGCTTGGCGATCAATGACTGCGTATTTTATCAGAATCTTGACTAAATTCATAGATGCCACCAGATTACTCTGCTGCTTCCCGCTCTCTCTCTAAACTGGCTGACATTTTCTTCAGAGTGGAGCAAATTTGTATATTGGAGTCGGTATCCGCCGTTCTCCACTACTCGCTGCTTACTAGCCGTTACCTCCCCACCTACACGCAGATAATTTACTTTCACTCACTGCCGGACTGCATTTTCAACGGGTCCTCCGAACCAGTTGTCCTCGTATTCCGTTCGGCTTCTGTGATAAATCGCGCTGCTGTAGGGGGCCACCGCTCAATACATATATATACATATTTACACTGAAAAAACCATAGGTTTCAGGGGCGTTATAGTTAGTTGGATATTTCACTCATCCAAAACCATAGAAATTCCCCCGTTATAGTTAGTTCAGCTAACTATAACTCGTGCGCCTGCAATGCACTGCTTGTGATGTCACATATTACATGGTCAGTGACATCACTCATGACATCACTGATGACATCTCAAATGACATCACTGATGACATCACTGATTACATCATCCTTGTGATAGAGTGGCAGACCTCCTCTCACCCTAATACACACCTTTGATACACACACTCAGAAAATACAAACTAACATTTTCAAAACAATGGACATACCAAAACCAGTTACAACACACCTATTCAGTAATTCTAAGATCTACACACACACATCCACTCATTCACCAACAGTCCCTATACAGTCACTCATACATGTACTCACTCATCATATGTACTCATACACCTATACATTCTGTTACACACCACCACTCATCCATAGAGTTACTCACACACATAGTCACACATGCAGACAAAGTATCAAACATTCATTTACTTGCATACACAGTTATACACACACTACCACACTTACTTCTACAGAAACTTACACATACTTACTCTCTTAAACAATCACTTATAGAAACACCTACTTATTTGTACAGGAACTCTTCCAATCTCTCACTCTCACATATACTCACTTATATACACCAATACTCACATATACTAGTTTAGAACATATGTAGTTACTCATAAAGACACTATTGAGACAGTCATTCACTCACTAACACACCCATACATACACTCATCCACCTATACAGTCCTGCACACATGCTGTCTTCAACACATACAAACAGTGAGTCACTCATTCATGCATCTATGCACTAAGTAATACCCCCCACCGAACCATACAGACACTCAGACACTCATACTGATACTCAAAAAACCAACTAATAACCCATATAGACACTCATGTAGCTACTCACCAACCCATGCAGCCACATGTACACAATTTGAGAGACTGATACAGATATTTACATATTTAAACATTACTCACTAACCCATGTATTCACTAAGATACACTGAATCAGTCAGTTATACAATCAATTTAAAAAAAAAAAATCATCAATTTAGACACTTATATACCCATTTATTCTTCCATCGACCTTGAGATATACATATATAAAACATATATAATTTTCAGAAATACATACATTCAGTGGATGATGTGAACAGTGATGTCATTTGAGATGTCATCTGTGATTTCATGAGTGATGTCACTGACCATGTCATGAGTGATGTAATATGTGACGTCATCAGCAGTGCAGTGCGGGCGCGCGAGTTATAGTTAGCTGACCTAACTATAACAGGGAATTTTTCAGGGAATTTCTAAGGTTTTTTACATGCTAATTTCTAACTATAACGTGCCTGAAACCTATGTTTATTTCAGTGAATATATATATATTTATTATACTCCTTTCTTTCCAGCAGGGCTCCAAATTGACAGGAAACCAAAGGATGGACACAGACCCAGAGTAGGTGCTTGCGGTATTATTTATTATCCATATGTCGTCGATACGCGTTTTGGCTCGGGCGAGCCTTGTTCACTCGATGTATACATGTGAAAATGTCTTGGTCCGCCTGTTTGCCTCGGTGGCACAGAAAAAATGGGTGGAACTGATGTCAGCATGCCGACGAGGTCTTCTTATGGCTCCGATGACATCATACTGTGTCGCGAGCTGAGCCGTGCTATTATGACGTCCTCGTCGACGTGGGAGAGCTAAGAAAGAATTTCCGTGGAATGCTGGTGCAGGCGATATTCACCTAAGTGTGCAGGCTAGTCCTTTGGGAGCAACTGTTTCTGTTGCCACTCCATAAACAGAAACCAGTGATCTGAGGCCAGAGGCCCTGCAGATGGCACACGAGGTGGGGTGCCCAGTCATGTGCACCGGCGGGGCAGCGAAGTGACAAGTACCACAACCCACAAAAAAGGTAATGAGGGCACTGAATAACACAGAATCTTCTCTTTGTATCTGGCAGGAACAACAAAGTTAAAACTAACCCTGGGCGTAGTTCGCGAAGTAGCACTTCGCGAAGCTACGCAAAGTGCAGTTCGCACTACGCGAGCTACGCGTAGCACTTCGCGAACTGCGTAGTACCTTGTTCGCACTGTGCCAGATGTCGTTTTCAATGATTGCACAGTGCGGACAAGCAACCAACACTGTGCAATCATTGAAAATGGCATCTTGCACAGTGCAAGCTGTAGTTTTCTGCTGCTCGAGTAGATTTTTACTCAACGCGAACTGGTAGTTTCTCATCGCGAGCGGTCGCGAGCATACGCGACCACTCGCAATGAGAAACCTGACCTCCTCGCGTTGGGAATCTCGCCGGGAGGTTTATTTTCCATGCTCGCGATCGCCAACTTGATGTTGCTGATCGCGAACAAGGAAAAAGTCTCGCCGGGATGTCATTTTGCTTGCTCGCGGTCGCCAACTTGACGTTGAGCACCGCGAGCAAGCAAAAAATGACCGCAGCACTACGCAACACTACGCTACGTGTGTTCGCACTGTGCTACGTGCAGTTCGCGTAGTGCAAAGTAGCGCAAACTTCACAAACTACGTGAGCGTAGCGTGGTGCTTTGCCCAGGCTTAGTTAAAACACCCTAGTATCAAAATGTAGAATTAGTGCTACAACGGTCATCAAGAGGACCTGCGATGCCGCTTCTGCCTCCCGTACCCTGGAGGCGGCACATGGGTCACGCGGTACGGTCATACTGCGGTGGGACGCACACTCGTTGACCTCTCATGGCACTGCTCCGCACTTCAGGGAGGACGCTTTTCGTTAGCTATGTTTTCTGAAGACGTGTCTCGCCGGCCCCATCTAACAACAGAACTCCTTTAGATCCAAACAGACCACGCGGACACTTTCCCTATACAACAGATGGGAATGCACTTTTCGGTAAAAACAAACATTTCTTCCTCCTAATTAATCAAATAAACGTCTCACTGAAGAACAGGGGCCAGCTTCAATCGGTAAACAGCCATTACAACGACTTTTTTACTTTGTGATACCATTACAACGCATGCATTACCACGCATGCGTTGTACATCGCAAAGTCATTACTACACATTTTTTTAGAACGCATGGTCATTTACCACGCATCCCTTTACAGCAAATTTTGTTGTAAAGGTATGTATGGTAAATGACCATGCATTCTAAAATACATATAGGTGATCCACGCTGTTGTAAGGAAACAGAGGCTGTTCCGTTTCCTCACAACGACGTGCACCGCCCATCAGAGACGACGTGAAGCAAGAACCACGAGGAGAGAGGAACCACGAGGAGTGAGAGGTAAGGGGGATTGGGCATGGGGTGTTTTTTTTTTCTTTAGGGTTTAGGGTAGTGCAGTGGTGTTTGGGTAGTGTAGGGGGTTGTGCTGGGGGTATTGTTTTAGGGTTTAGGGTAGTGCAATGGTGTTTGGGTAGTGCAGGGGGTCAAGCTGGGGTAGTGTTTTAGGGTTTAGGGTAGTGCAGTAGTGTAGGGTGTCATGCTGGGGGTATTGTTTTAGGATTTAGGGTAGTGCAGTGGTGTATGGGTAGTGTAGGGGGTGGTGCTGGGTAGTGCTTTGGGTTTAGGGTAGTGCAGTGGTGTTTGAGTAGTGTAGGGGGTCATGCTGGTTGTAGTGTTTTAGGGTTTAGGGTAGTACAGTGGTGTTTGTGTAGTGTAGGGGGTTGTGCTGGGGTAGTGTTTTATTTTATGGTTTAGGGTAGCGCAGTGGTGTCTGTGTAGTGTAGGGGTCGTGCTGGGGGGTGTAGGATAGTGCAGTGGTGTTTGGGTAGTGTAGGGAGTAGTGTTTTAGGGTGTAGGGTAGTGCAGTGGTGTTTGTGTAGTGTAGGGGGGTAGTACTTTAGGGTTTAGGGTAGTGCAGTGGTGTTTGTGTACTGTAGGGGGTCGTGCTGGGTTCTAGTGTTTTAAGGTTTAGGGTAGCGCAGTGGTGTTTGTGTAGTGTAGGGGGTCGTGTTTTTGGGTCGGGCAGTGGTGTTTGGGTAGTGAAGGGGTCGTGCTGGGGTAGTGTTTTAGGGTTTAGGGTAGTGCAGTTGTTTTTTGGTAGTGAATGGGGTCATGCTGGCGGTAGTGTTTTAGGGTTTAGGGTAGTGCATTGGTGTTTGTGTACTGTAGGGGTCATGCTGGGGGTAGTTTAGTGTTTAGGGTAGTGCCGTGGTGTTTGTGTAGTGTAGGGGGTCGTGCTGGGGTAGTGTTTTAGGGTTTAAGGCAGTACAGTGGTGTTTGTGTAGTGAAGGGGTTCGTGCTGGGGGTAGGGTTTTAGGGTTTAGGGTAGTACAGTGGTGTTTGTGTAGTGTAGAGGGTTGTGCTGGGGGTAGATTTAGGGTTTAGGGTAGTGCAGTGGTGTTTGGGTAGTGTAGGGAGTCGTGCTGGTGGTAGTGTTTTAGGGTTTAGGGTAGTGCAGTTATGTTTGGGTAGTGTAGGGAGTCGTGCTGGGGGTAGTATTTTAGGGTTTAGGGTTGTGCAGTGGTGTTTGGGTAGTGGAGGGGGTAGTGTTTTAGGGTTTAGGGTAGTGCACCCAACCAGCCACAATATCCGTGGACAAAGGGGATCCTGACTCTTTTGAACGCTCTGCCAATTGAATAATTTGGGTCAAGGGCCCTACCACGTCCAAGACTTATCAATTCCTTTCTTGGGATCCCTCATATACTTGGAGAAAAAGGTACATAGTTTCTCATCAATTTCAGGCGTGTGTGCCACCTTCCCCTTCAGTGAGGGCTGGGGCAATCTTCCCTCATCCTATTCCTGATCTCCCGTTCAAGGGGTTGATGGATTTTCCCCACCACATACTCTGCCACTTTGGTGTCAGGGGTCCATCCGTCGACGTAGGATGGTAAATTTGGGTAGGCTCAAACATGTCCGAGTGGATCCCGTCCCCAACCCGGGACTGAGAGGAGTGGGACTCTGGATGCCAGGGATGCCCCGAGTCCTTATCCTCATCGGAGGAGAAATCTTCCTCCGATACACCCTCTCCCTCTAAGGGAAACCAGCCGTCGGGGTCTACAATAGTGGTAACAGCGTCGCTATTCTCTCCCCCTCCAGGCAGGGTGCATGTTTTAGCATTCGGGCACTCTTGAGGAAGGTCTCCGTAAGTTTATCAAATTCTTCCAAGTTCCCCGCATTATGCTTAACGGCCCTTTTATTCCCCATCTGGGAGCTACTGGGACCCGCCACCACCAGATCTGGGTCACTGAACACCCCAGGGATGCTTTTTGCCAGCTTATCAATCTGATCCCTAAGAGGAACCAACGCCCTAGAGATAGCCAGAGAGAGGGCTTGGTCCACTGTGGAGGGAGAAGTTGGGGGGCCATTCCTCTTCCACTTCCTGGTAGGAGGAGTAAAAATGGTCTTCTGGAGAAGACATGATAGCAGAGGGTGTGAGCACAGAACAAATGCCCTTAAAATCCTTAAGGCAGCCCCCTCGCCGGTGCTGCAACAGCTGGGCTTTCATCAAAGCTGTTATAAGAATAGACTGAGGCGCAATACCAATAACGTGGCCGTGTGGGGAAATCACCGCATAGCAGTGTCAAAATTAGGCGAGTTTTGGTCGGGAATGACGCGGAAACTAAAGGAGTGACTGGATTCCCAAACGCGCGTAAAGACCAGCGGGAGCACTCAACGGAACTGCCTCGCTCGGACCAGACGTGCCTGACAGGATCTCACCGCGTGCAGAGCGCACAGCAGGAGAAACTGCGAGGGGGAGAACGCTCTCGGGCAAGAGCCTGCTGCGCAGGGAATATGAAAAATACCAAGGCAATAATGCTAATAACGTGCACAAGAAACCTCTATACAAAACAGCAACAACGTCAGATTAAGCCAAGAATGTAAGGAATGCACTTAACTGACGAGCAGTGAAGAAAGAGGAAGCGGGAGGGACATCACGATATTATATATGATGGACTGTGATATGATTGGACTATAGTTGCCTTGGAGACTACCCCCCTAATGGTTCATGGGTTGTGTAGTCTTTTGTTTAATGATTGTTGTGTTAAGTTTTCTTTGAACTGCTATGGAAATAAAGTGAGGAAAGATATGCATAATCCTCGCCTCCGTCCTGCCATAGAATTCATTCAACTTTATTCGATCTGATTTAGAAACATAGATCATAAAAGTGTACATATAAACAGTAAGTCCTCTTTTCCAATACAATACAGTGAGAATTAATTAAAACCAGTAGGTAAAAATGGGTGTTACAAAGCCCGGTTCAGAGCAACTTCAGGTTAACAGAATTGTAAAGTTAAATGTTTTGCAAGATCAATCTCATGTACTTCGTACAAAATACGCAATAAGGGGTCCAAGTAAGATTTAACGCTCCAATACCTGACCAGTCTGCACTATATAAACCTACAGAAAAACTAAAAATAAAACTTGTTTTGCACACTTTTGTCATTGGGCTATAAGTGGGCTCCATCTGGGTGATATTTGTACTACATTTGGGCTATTTTTTCTCTGGTGGCCATCTTGGGAGACTTATTTGTTATGAAGTTTCCTAATTTCCTCATTTACTGCAGTCTCCTCAGTAGGACATGCTTTCAGTTTTTTATTTTGATTCCATCAAGAAGGTATTCAGATGTGTCACACATTTGATATAAATTCAGAATGTCAGCACTCTAGTTGTTCATTAGATCACTGTAGTAAAGCTACTGCTCACCAGGGAGTTAACTAGAAGTCTACTGCTGGTATTGAAAGTGATTGTTTCAGTCTGCATGTCAGAGTTTTCCAATGAAATAGAAGAGGATTTGAGATCTCACTTAAAACATGCCCTAAATTTTCTTTCTGCAGCACTAACCATAATTTCTATGGCAAAATGAACACTCTCATTTTGTTCCTTTTTAAATTAAATGTTTTAAGTGTTACCAGTCTATTCCAATCAAGATGGCTTCAGCTGTGCCATCATTCTGTCATAAGTAAGACTGTTAGCTCTCTAGTTGTTCTTTAGAACACTCTGGGAGGCTGCAGTAGAACACGAAGGCATCAACTGATAGGCTGCTCCTGTTGACATATAACAGGAAGATATTTGAGATCTCACTTAAAACACGTCCTAAGTTTTCTTTCTACAGCACTAACCATAATTTCTTTGGCAAAATGAACCCCCTAATTTTGTTCCTTTTTAAATTTAATGTTTTAAGTGTTACCAGTTTATTCCAATCAAGATGGCTTCAGGTGTGCCATCATTTTGTCATAAGTAAGACTGTTAGCTCTCTAGTTGTTCTTTAGAACACTCTGGGAAGCTGCAGTAGAACACAAAGGCATCAACTGACAGGCTGCTCCTGCTGACATATAACAGGCAGATATTTGAGATCTCACTTAAAACATGTCCTAATTTTTCTTTCAACAGCACTAACCATAATTTCTATGACAAAATGAACCCCCTCATTTTGTTCCTTTTTAAATTAAATGTTTTAAGAGTTACCAGTAGGCCTGGGCTAAATTTCCGTTCCGCTCGCGGAAATTGCGATAATTTGACATTTTCGCGTTCCGCGGAGAGCGCGAAAATGTCAAAATTTCCGCATTCCGCAGCTTAGCGAAAATTTGTTTCTTGCTCGCGCTGTAAAATTATACATTCTCGTGTGCGCGCGATCGCCTTAGCTGAATCCCCGCGTTCACCGACAAGTTTTCCCGATCCGGTCGCGTTCTCCACGAGATGTTGGATTGTTGGTAGCCATTTGCTCTGTCTCGCGACAGTTCACGCCCGCAGTAATGTCATTGGTTGCGCGATTACGTCTTTCTTCTCGCGATCATCCACCGCGAGAAGAGTGAAAACAAGATGGCCGCGCCCGCGAGCAACCGCATGGGCAAGTTGGCTAGCCACGACCACACAGAAAATACCGCGAACGGACGGGAAAAAAACTTCTGCATCTTCGCGACATTTCCGCGTGTTTGCGGAGATTTGTAACATTTTCGCGATAATTTGCAAAATTCACTTTCGCAAATTCCGCCCACCCCTAGTTACCAGTTTATTCCAATCAAGATGGCTTCAGATGTGCCATCATTTTGTAATAAGTAAGACTATTGGCGCTCTAGTTGTTCTTTAGAACACTCTAGGAAGCTGCAGTAGAACACAAAGGCATCAACTGACAGGCTGCTCCTGTTGAGATATAACAGGAAGATATTTGAGATCACACTTGAAACATGGCCTAATTTTTCTTTCTACAGCACTAACCATAATTTCTAAGACAAAATGAACCCCCTCATTTTGTTCCTTTTCAAATTAAATGTTTTAAGTGTTACCAGTTTATTCCAATCAAGATGGCTTCAGGTGTGCCATCATTTTGTCATAAGCAAGACTGTTAGCTCTCTAGTTGTTCTTTAGAACACTCTGGGAAGCTGCAGTAGAACACAAAGGCATCAACTGACAGGCTGCTCCTGCTGACATATAACAGGAAGATATTTGAGATCTCACTTAAAACATGTCCTAATTTTTCTTTCTACAGCACTAACCATACTTTCTATGACAAAATGAACCCCCTCATTTTGTTCCTTTTTAAAATAAATGTTTTATGAGTTACCAGTTTATTCCAATCAAGATGGCTTCAGATGTGCCATCATTTTGTAATAAGTAAGACTAGTGGCGCTATAGTTGTTCTTTAGAACACTCTAGGAAGCTGCAGTAGAACACAAAGGCATCAACTGACCGGCTGCTCCTGTTGAAATATAACAGGAAGATATTTGAGATCTCACTTAAAACATGTCATAATTTTTCTTTCTACAGCACTAACCATAATTTCTATGACAAAATGAACCCCCTCATTTTTTTCCTTTTTAAATTAAATGTTTTCAGTGTTACCAGTTTATTCCAATCAAAATGGCTTCAGGTGTGCCATACTTTTGTCATGAGTAAGACTGTTAGCGCTCTAGTTGTTCTTTAGAACACTCTGGGAAGCTGCAGTAGAACACTATGGCATCAACTGACAGGCTGCTCCTGGTGAAATATAACAGGAAAATATTTGAGATCTCACTTAAAACATGTCCTAAGTTTTCTTTGTACAGCACTAACCATAATTTCTATGACAAAATGAACCCCACCATTTTGTTCTTTTTTAAGTTAAATGTTTTAAGTGTTACCAGTTTATTCCAATCAAAATGGCTTCAGGTGTGCCATACTTTTGTCATAAATAAGACTGTTAGCGCTCTAGTTGTTCTTTAGAACATTCTGGGAAGCTGCAGTAGAACACAAAGGAATCAACTGGCAGTCTCTGCCCTTGTTGGCTGTACATCAGTTACTGAGAATGACAGACTTCATTCTCACATGACTGAGAAAGATAATGTGAATTTATAGAAAATATGCTCTCATTTTAGCTTCAGTTTTCTCTCAAACATGATTCATGGTATCCAAGCAGAAGGTTCACCTTAGAACACACCACAATTCCTGAAATTATTATGGTACCATCAACAAATGAATTCTAATGTAACTAAAGTCTGTTATCACCCTTTACAGTTCTCCTTTTGGTAGCCCTCAAAATCTTTGATTCACTACAATGCATTTCAATGTGGTACTATCATGTATATTGGTCCCAAGATGGCTGCATGCAATTCAAGGATGAAGTGCTGACAGCCAATCAGATCTCACGATGAGATGTGTTGTTAGACTCCGCCCAGATATTGAAACTTTTTCTTTTTCTAATTTCTCATGAACTACTGAACGGATTTACACCATTTAACATAAAGGGATCTTTCTGAACCAAGGGCTACCTTTTCGCCAAATTTGGTGTAATTCCATTCAGCAGTTTGGGCTGTAGCCGTGTCTAAAGTTTCCAGTGGGAATTAACATTGAGAAAACACGTTTTGGGACCCCCCTTTTTTCTCAGCCCCTGCTTGCCGAATCACCCTGAAACTTTTAATATAGGAGCTGACCGGAGCGCTCCACGAGTTTTGAAAATTTTGCGAAGATTCGTCAACCGACGCCAAAGTTATTGGAAAAAGAATGTTACGAATTTCCTATGGATAATAGGTCCTCACTATGACTACCTACTGGCGACCTACAGTAGGTAATATATATATATATCGGCCAAGAAGGGAGAGCACTTCCTGGAATTTTTGACAAAAAAAGTGCTTTTTATTGTGCAGAACCTCCCAGCACTGACAGATGCATTTTTGCACTATGCCTTTATCAATGCCAATTTGAATACATTCAAGAAACCATTTAAAAAACTTAAGTTCATGACATGACAAATTTCATCAACAGCGAAGATGGCCTCAAATCGTTTTTCACATTTGTACATTGTACAACTTATAAGGAGAGAATACTGGGAAGACACATTCAAATTGGTGGATATAATATGCAAACAAAAGAAGCTTGATTCTGTCTTTTCTCACCAGACTCTGTCTGTCCAATGGGAAGCAGGACAGGGTGTTAAAAATGTGGCCTTGATAATATGAATATGATTGGCATTGAGAAAGGCTGTTAAGCTGAAACGCGTCTGCCGAAATGAAATAAATGAAGTTCAGACACCGTGGAGTGAACCAATGTCTTGGTGTTTATGTTTTGCACTACCATAATGGGAGCACCCGCCCGCAAGCAGTTTGGAAATAAGACTGGCAATTTATTGGAAATTATATTATCTACTGGCGGTCGCCAGTAGATAGTTATAGTTAGGACCGTGTTTCCATAGGAAATCTGAAAATTCTATTTTGAATAACTTTGGCGCCGGTTGACGAATCCTCGCAAAATTTTCAAAACTAATGGGGCGCTCCGCTCAGCTCCTACCCTGAAAGTCTCAGGGTGATTTGTCAAGCGGGGGCTGAGAAAAAGGGGGGGTCCCAAAACACGTTTTCCCCATGCATTTTCCCATAGGACCTTTAGTCGAAGGTACAGCCCAAACGGCTGAACAGAATTACTTGAAATTTGGCAAAGAGGTAGTCCTCAGGTCAGGGATGTGCCTTTTGCATATATGGAGTCAATCTGTTCAGTAGTTCCTGAGAAAATTGCAGTTAAAATTCATAAATATCTATAGGCGCGCATGGTGCCGTGCGCGAGCGTAATTCTGATTGGTGGTTACATGTCAGTCAACGTTCGAATCGGTCGAAATCAGGAAGTGTCGGCCGCCATTTTGTGTGTTTTGTGTGTGACAGTGAAAAAGAAAGGTGGAGAACGTGAAAAGAGGGCAGGGTAGAGAGTTCCTGACCCCCTAGCCTTTGTCAGGGGGTCCCTGAAGGACCCCGAAGGGTGAAATTTTTTTTTTATTTTTTTTCAAAAAATCGCGGGGTGCGCGCACGGTAAAAAACCTTTAAAAAAATATATATATATATATAAAAAATATAATAAAACATACATAACTTAGCATTTAAAAAACCTTACAAATTCACTTAAAAAACCATAGGTTTCACACATGTTATAGTTAGCTGGACATTTCACTCGTAAAAAAACATTGAAATTCCCCCGTTATAGTTAGTTCAGATAACTATAACTCGCGCGACTGCCACTCTATCACAAGGATGATGTCATCAGTGATGTCATGAGTGATGCCACTGACCATGTCATGAGTGATGTAATATGTGACGTCATGAGCAGTGGATTGCGGGCGCGCGAGTTATAGTTATCTGAACTAACTATAATGGGGGAATTTCAATGGTTTTTTACGAGTGAAATGTCCAGCTAACTATAACCTGTGTGAAACCTATGGTTTGTGAATACATATATATATATATATATATATTCACTGAAAAAACCATAGGTTTCACACATGTTATAGTTAGCGGAAATTTTACTGATAAAAAACCAATGAAATTCCCCCGTTATAGTTAGTGCAGGCAACTATAACTCACGCGACCGCAATCCTCTGCTGATGCTAATACTGTATTTAGACACTTATTTGCCCATGTCTTCTTCCATACATTTTTAGCTATACATATATTACAAATATTTTTTTTTCATAAAGACACATATGTCATCAGCAGAAGATTGCGGTCGCGTGAGTTATAGTTGCCTGCACTAACTATAACGGGGGAATTTCATTGGTTTTTTATCAGTAAAATTTCCGCTAACTATAACATGTGTGAAACCTATGGTTTTTTCAGTGAATTTGCAAGGTTTTTAAAATGCTAATTCCTAACTATAACGTGTGTGAAACCTATGGTTTTTTCAGTGAATTTGTACGTTTTTTTAAATGCTAAGTTACTTTACGCCATTTGTGGCGTGCGCGCCCACTTAACGCAGTTCGTTCCATGCGCGCACCGTGCGCTTCGCGCACCGTGCGCGCACAGTGAGCACGCGGTGCGCTTCGCGCACCGTGCGCCCACTTTACGCAGTTAGTGCCGTGCACGCACGGTGGGCACGCGGTGCGCTACGCGCACCGCGTGCCCACGTTACGCTAGATGGGCCATGTACGCACGATGCGCTTCGCGCACCGTGCGCACATGGAGGACATATGATGCACTTCGTTTTGAAAGGTAATATTTTAATTTTTCGTATATTTTATAAGCCATGCACAAATGGTGCCCTTCGGGCACCATTTGCACACAGGGTGGAGAGAGTGTGGATAATTTTTTTTTTATTATTTTTTTTTTAAATATTTTAGTTTATCTCAAACGTAATAAGCCATGCACAATTGGTGCCCTGTGGGCACAAATTGCACACGGGGTGGAGAGAGTGTGGATAATTTTTTTTTTTTTTTAATTTTTTACCGTACGCGTCCGGTAAGCGTAATCGGCGAAATTACCGAAAAAATAAAAATTCCGTTTTTGGCCTTGGGGGATCTTTGGGGACTCCCTCAACATGGCTATGTGTGTGGGAGCTGTCTAAACAGCCCCTTTACATGTTTTTGGACTTTATATTTTAGAAATCACTCTCAGTGCGAGAGAGAAAATGGCGGCCGCCGCTTCCTGGTTTCGGCCGATTCGAATGTTTACTAAGATCTAAGAGCCAATCAGAATCGCGCTCGCGCACGCCACCGTACGCGTACGGTAAGCGTACCGTAAGCGCACCGTAAGCTGGCTCAGATATATATATTGATTTAAAGGCTATTTTCTCAGAATCTACTGAACAGATTTACACCAAACCTACAAAAGGCACTTCCTTGACCTGAGGACTACCTCTCTGCCAAATTTCTAGTAATTCTGTTCAGCCGTTCGGGCTGTAGCCCTGTCTAAAGGTCCTATGGAAAAATGCATGGGAAAAACGCGTTTTGGTACCCCCCTTTTATCTCAGCCCCCGCTTGACGAATCCCCCCGAGACTTTCAGGGTAGGAGCGGAGCGTAGCGCCCCACCTATTTTGAAAAATTCGCGAGGATTCGTCGACCGGCGCCAAAGTTATTCAAAATAGAATGTTGCGGATTTCCTATGGAAAAGTGGTCCTAACTATAACTACCTACTGGCGACCGCCAGTAGGTAATATATATATATATATATCAAATTCAAGTTGCCTTTTTCGTGAGCTTGCACTCCCAGGATGGAAAACAGCCGACAATCCTTAAGCGCTTCTGGTCAAGACACCAACCTCCTTCTTATGGTGCCGACGCGTTTCGGGCTGTGCGCCCTTCTTCATGGGCACTTTACAAAACGAATGGCATCACGGAGACCACCAGAACATCCCCTCCATTTTAAACTCATGGCGCTCAGGTGAGTGATTCGCTCAGAATTATGGGACTGGTAGTCTTAATTTTATACCCCAAGTGGGTCGCATGCCTTCGTGTGTTTTAAAGTTGAAAAGTTCATCAGGATTTAAAAACAGTGTCCTGCTCCGTTGCGCGAAGGCATATTGCAGCTCCAACCTGTTCCGCAATGCCACGTCAATGCGCGGCTGCAGCCCCACACGGTTTCTGGTGGTGGTGCACACTCGTGGCCCGGGCAGGGCCACTTAAACATCAAATTCAAGTTGCCTTTTTCGTGAGCTTGCACTCCCAGGATGGAAAACAGCCGACAATCCTTAAGCGCTTCTGGTCAAGACACCAACCTCCTTCTTATGGTGCCGATGCGTTTCGGGCTGTGCGCCCTTCTTCATGGGCACTTTACACAACGAATGGCATCACGGAGACCACCAGAACATCCCCTCCATTTTAAACTCATGGCGCTCAGGTGAGTGATTTGCTCAGAATTATGGGACTGGTAGTCTTAATTTTATAACCCGAGTGGGTCGCATGCCTTCGTGTGTTTTAAAGTTGAAAAGTTCATCAGGATTTAAAAACAGTGTCCTGCTCCGTTGCGCGAAGGCATATTGCAGCTCCAACCTGTTCCGCAATGCCACGTCAATGCGCGGCTGCAGCCCCACACGGTTTCTGGTGGTGGTGCACACTCGTGGCCCGGGCAGGGCCACTTAAACATCAAATTCAAGTTGCCTTTTTCGTGAGCTTGCACTCCCAGGATGGAAAACAGCCGACAATCCTTAAGCGCTTCTGGTCAAGACACCAACCTCCTTCTTATGATGCCGACGTGTTTCGGGCTGTGCGCCCTTCTTCATGGGCACTTTACACAACGAATGGCATCATGGAGACCACCAGAACATCCCCTCCATTTTAAACTCATGGCGCTCAGGTGAGTGATTCGCTCAGAATTATGGGACTGGTAGTCTTAATTTTATAACCCGAGTGGGTCGCATGCCTTCGTGTGTTTTAAAGTTGAAAAGTTCATCAGGATTTAAAAACAGTTTCCTGCTCCGTTGCGCGAAGGCATATTGCAGCTCCAACCTGTTCCGCAATGCCACGTCAATGCGCGGCTGCAGCCCCACACGGTTTCTGGTGGTGGTGCACACTCGTGGCCCGGGCAGGGCCACTTAAACATCAAATTCAAGTTGCCTTTTTCGTGAGCTTGCACTCCCAGGATGGAAAACAGCCGACAATCCTTAAGCGCTTCTGGTCAAGACACCAACCTCCTTCTTATGGTGCCGACGCGTTTCGGGCTGTGCGCCCTTCTTCATGGGCACTTTACACAACGAATGGCATCACGGAGACCACCAGAACATCCCCTCCATTTTAAACTCATGGCGCTCAGGTGATATATATATATATTATCTACTGGCGGTCGCCAGTAGATAGTTATAGTTAGGACCGAGTTCCCATAGGAAATCTGAAAATTCTATTTTGAATAACTTTGGCGCCAGTTGACGAATCCTCGCGAATTTTTCAAAACTAATGGGGCGCTCCGCTCAGCTCCTACCCTGAAAGTCTTGGGGTGATTCGTCAAGCGGGGGCTGAGAAAAAAGGGGGGTCCCAAAACGCGTTTTCCCCATGCATTTTCCCAAAGGACCTTTAGTCGAAGTTACAGCCCGAACGGCTGAACAGAATTACTTGAAATTTGGCAAAGAGGTAGTCCTCAGGTCAGGCATGTGCCTTTTGCATATATGGTGTCAATCTGTTCAGTAGTTCCTGAGAAAATTGCAGTTAAAAGTACATAAATATCTATATGCGCGCACCGTGTGCGCACGGTGCGCGCACCATAACGTGCGCGAGCGTAATTCTGATTGGTGGTTACATGTCAGTCAACATTCGAATCGGTCGAAATCAGGAAGTGTCGGCCGCCATTTTGTGTGTGACAATGAAAAAGAAAGGTGGAGAACATGAAAAGGGGGCAGGGTAGAGAGTTCCTGACCCCCTAGCCTTTGTCAGGGGGTCCCGGAAGGACCCCGAAGGGTGAAAAAAACATTTTATTTTCAAAAAATCGCGGGGTGCGCGCACTGTGCGAGCATCGTGCGCGCACGGTGCGCGCACCGTGAAAAAAACGTAAAAAAAATAAGAAACATTTTAAACTGTTTATAAGTTTATAGAAGATATTAACTATGCTGTTCAACTTTATCCAAATAAAAAAAAATAAGAGCTGAGCCATTCCATATTACAGGATACAGTCAATCTATAACTATATACATAGGTAGTTTATGGTAAAATAAATATATAAAAAATATAATAATACATACATAAATTAGCATTTAAAACACCTTACAAATTCACTTAAAAAACCATAGGTTTCACACATGTTATAGTTAGGAATTAGCATTTAAAAAATCTTGCAAATTCACTTAAAAAACCATAAGTTTCACACATGTTATAGTTAGCTGGACATTTCACTCGTAAAAAACCATTGACCGCGACCGCCACTCTATCACAAGGATGATGTCATCAGTGATGTCATGAGTGATGCCACTAACCATGTCATGAGTGATGTAATATGTGACGTCATGAGCAGAGGATTGCGGGCCCGCGAGTTATAGTTATCTCAACTAACTATAACGGGGGAATTTCAATGGTTTTTTACGAGTGAAATGTCCAGCTAACTATAACATGTGTGAAACCTATGGTTTTTTAAGTGAATATATATATATATATATATATATATATATATATATATATATATATATATATTATCTACTGGCGGTCGCCAGTAGATAGTTATAGTTAGGACCGAGTTCCCATAGGAAATCTGAAAATTCTATTTTGAATAACTTTGGCGCCGGTTGACGAATCCTCGCGAAATTCTGAAAACTAATGGGGCGCTCCGCTCAGCTCTTTCCCTGAAAGTCTCGGGGTGATTCGTCAAGCGGGGGCTGAGAAAAAAGGGGGGTCCCAAAACGCGTTTTCCCCATGCATTTTCCCATAGGACCTTTAGTCGAAGGTACAGCCCGAACGGCTGAACAGAATTACTTGAAATTTGCCAAAGAGGTAGTCCTCAGGTCAGGCATGTGCCTTTTGCATATATGGTGTCAATCTGTTCAGTAGTTCCTGAGAAAATTGCAGTTAAAAGTACATAAATATCTATATGCGCGCACCGTGTGCGCACGGTGCGCGCACCATAACGTGCGCAAGCGTAATTCTGATTGGTGGTTACATGTCAGTCAACATTCGAATCGGTCGAAATCAGGAAGTGTCGGCCGCCATTTTGTGTGTGACAGTGAAAAAGAAAGGTGGAGAACGTGAAAAGGGGGCAGGGTAGAGAGTCCCTGACCACCTAGCCTTTGTCAGGGGGTCCCTGAAGGACCCCGAAGGTGAAAAAAACATTTTAAAAAAAAATCGCAGGGTGCGCCTACCGTGCGAGCACCGTGCGCGCACCGTGAAAAAAACTAAACAAAAATAAAAAACATTTTAAACTGTTTATAAGTTTATAGAAGATATTAACTATGCTGTTCAACTTTATCCAAATTCAAAAAAAAAGAGCTGAGCCATTCCATATTACAGGATACAGTCAATCTATAACTATATACATAGGTAGTTTATGGTAAAATAAAATAATACATACATAAATTAGCATTTAAAAAACCTTACAAATTCCCTTAAAAAAACATACGTTTCACACACGTTATAGTTAGGAATTAGCATTTTAAAAACCTTGCAAATTCACTTAAAAAACCATAGGTTTCACACATGTTATAGTTAGCTGGACATTTCACTCGTAAAAAACCATTGAAATTCCCCCGTTATAGTTAGTTCAGATAACTATAACTCGCGCGACCGCCACTCTATCACAAGGATGATGTCATCAGTGATGTCATGAGTGATGTCACTGGCCATGTCATGAGTGATGTAATATGTGACGTCATCAGCAGTGGACTGCGGTCGCGGGAGTTATAGTTATCTGAACTAACTATAACGGGGGAATTTCAATGGTTTTTTACGAGTGAAATGTCCAGCTAACTATAACATGTGTGAAACCTATGGTTTTTTAAGTGAATATATATATATCTATATATATGCAGCAGGTATAGCTACCTGAGGTAACTATAATTTACGGCCGCACAATGCACTGCTTATGACCTCACATATGACATCACTCATGACATGGTCAGGGACATCATTGATGACTTCACTGATGACATCTCAAACTACATCACTGATGATGTAGTTTGAGATAATATGTAATCATGGAAGTCAGATGCAATGAAAATGATAATTCTAAAAAAATTGTAATGCAAAGAAATAAAATATTATGTCTGTTAATTGCTCCTACCCATTCGTCTTTGCATCTAATTTGACTCAATGTATTATTGAGGCATGGTTACCGGTAAGTACCTCCCCGTGAGTTGATTCACGCATGGCAATGTCTGGCTCGTGGCAAGTGCTCATATCATCCTGCCCAAGTGGGCAAGTACACATATTATTGTTAAATAATAAAATTATATTTGCTTATGGAAAGTACACTACTACTCTGGTAAAACAGTATACCTGATGATACCTGAAGTGCAGTTACCTCAAGTTACCGCCTTATGGGTTTTTACACCTGTGGTGATGTTTAACACTCGACGAGTGCTCATACCGTCCTGCCCAGGTGCCCAACTACACATATTATATTGTATAGGCAGGAAGCTGTTACTTGCTATATGATAGTAAGATACTATTCTGATAAAATGAGAAGTGACCATGTGCTCCTACCATCAGGCACACCCGTCTCTTAGTGCAAGGACTAATCTATGTGCCCTGTGCCAACAGTCAGTCTCACCCATGCAAGCTTATATCTTGTTCTTTATATCCAATAATGCTAGAGTGCCGGTAACAAAAGTGGGTGCTTTGCTCAGCTGGCTACTCTTTGATGTCAGACGGTGATCAAACCTGTGTGAAAATACAAAAGTAAGAAGAAGCTATTCGAATTTAGATAAAAGCCAGCTCTAAAAACAGTGAATATACAAATAGAAGCTATACAAAGAAATAAAATGATTAACAGATACTCAGAAAACAGGTGCTAAAAAACATAAGGAGTATACGGAGTATGAGTAGCAATATAGTATTACGCTCTGCCCCCACCAGATCTTCAACAGAGCCACCGACACCATCGCACCCATGCTTCGCCATATCATCAACCACTCCCTGGCAAACGCCTCCTTCCACGACGACTGGAAACATGCCCAGATCACCCCCCTCCTGAAGAAGCCCTCGGCGGACCCCACCGACCTCAAAAACTACAGTCCCATCTCCCTGCTCCTGTTCCCAGTGAAAGTCATCAAGAAAGCCATCAACAGCTAACTCGCCACCTTCATCGAAGAGCACAACATCCTCGACCCGTCACAGTCCGGATTCAGAAAAAACCACAGCACAGAAACCACCCTCCTCACTGCAACAGATGGCTACCGATCCCTACTGGACAAAAGACAAACAGTAGCCCTCATCCTCCTCGACCTCTCAGCAGCCTTTGACGCGGTAACCCACCACACCCTAATATGCAGACTCCACGACGTAGGTATCCAGGACAAGGCCCTCGACTGGATCTACTCTTTCCTCTCTGCCAGAACGCAGTGGGTCAGACTCCCCCCTTTCCTCTCAGACCCTACACCAACCACCTGCAGAGTGCCCCAGGGGTCCTCCCTCAGCCCAACGCTCTTCAACATCTACATGGCTCCTCTCGCCCCCATCGTCAGAGCCTATGGACTCAACATTGTTTCATAAGAAGGAGACACCCAACTCATCCTCTCCCTATCTCCCTATCCAAAGAAGCCAACACAGCCAAACACAACTTCCAAGAAGGCATGGAAGCTGTTGCCAAATGGATGAAAAGAAGCTGCTTACAACTCAACACCGACAAAATAGAAGTACTCATCATGGGCACACACTCCGATGCCTGGAACGACACCTGGTCGCCCCCTGCCCTCGGTAGACCACCCACCCCCACGGACCACACACTCATCCTTGGAATCATCCAAGACTCCGAGATCAAAATGGACCGCCAGATCAACTCCGTCACATCCTCCTGCTTCCACATCCTCCTCCTCCTACGTAAGACCTTCAAATGGATCCCCTTCGAGCACAGAAAAACTGTTACCCACGCCCTTGTCACCAGCAGACTTGACTACGGCAAAGCACTCTATGCCGGAATAAACAAAAATCTCACTGCAAGCAACAAAACATCCAGAACGCCGCCGCAAGACTGATCCTCAATCTACCACAACACTGCCACATCTCCCAACACCTGCACACACTCCACTGGCTCCCCATCAAGGCTAGAATCACCTTCAAGATCTTCACCCACGCACACAAAGCCCTCCACAACACCAGACCAGAATCCCTCAACAGTCTAATCAACTTCCGCGCACCCCGAAGAGCCCTACGATCAGCCCAGCTCTTCTACGCCATGGAAAGACCAGAGCAGAAGGCCACTCCTTCTCCTTCCTCGTGGCCAGAGCATGGAACGCCCTACCGCTCCACCTCAGGCAGACAACATCACTCCCCATCTTCACGAGAAACCTCAAAACCTGACTCTTCGACAGACCCCCTCCTTGATGAACTGGAACCTGCACCTCTCCTCCTCCCCAGCACCTTGAGACACTTACGGGTGAGTAGTCGTGCTTAACAAACCCGTAATTGATTGATCGATTGTATTACAGTACTAAATGTACAGACAGTTCCTCATTAGATTTCAGGCCTATTGGTGAGAGTGTTTCAAAGTCTATATTGAATTTAGACTCACAAATTCTTAATCTGCATCCTCTGTTTCCTCCGCTCAACTGGGGCACCACAGCATATAGGTCTACAAATGACAATAGTTTTTCATTTTGAAAACGTGTTTCTTTGAAGTGTCGAGATACAGGATAGTGCTCATAATTGCGTTTGGTAGCTCGTTTGTGTTCTCATACTCTTGTCTTTGCTTTATGGATGGTACTACCTGTGTAGTATTTCCCACATGAGCAGATGAAACAGTAAACACAAAAATCAGTTTTGCAATCAAAGTTACCCTTGAGGGTATACTCCCTGTTGCTGTTAGGGACTTTGAATTTGGAGCAGTTGGAACATTTAATGCATACTCTGCATCTCATGCAGCATGTGAATCCATTTATACCCCTAATGTTTCTACCTGAAGGTTGATCAGATATAATCATGTTCTGACTAAGACTGTTCCTCAGGAATCTACTTCTTTTGAGTGCTATCTGCAGTGAGTCATGTTGAAAATGTGATCTCTTTAAAGGACATGCCAGTTTTTGTTAAATATTTTCCTGATTCTGTATGATTGATTAGAAAATGTTGTGATTATTCTGATTTGACCAGAATCCTCAGAGTCTCTGCTGTTACCCAGATGCAGTAGGCTTGTCCTGAATACAGTTTCCACCTTGGTACTAGTACTGATCTTGATGCTGTATCCACTTTCCCTAAATCTCCTTGTCATCACCATTGTTCCCTGTTCATATTCTTATGGGGTACTGCAATTACATTTAGCTATTAACAGTTCGCCAAATGGTATTGTGTATATCAGACTAGAGGTATGTGTGCTTGAAGTGCATAACAGTCTCTTTTCGATGGACTTGGTTCACAACTGCCTATTCTAGACAGTAATTTCTACATCTAGAAATACAATCTTGCTTCTACTGGTCTGTCCTGTGAATTGTATGTTGAATGCATTCTCATGCAGGATAGAAAAAATGTTTGGGCAGATTCTTCATCTCCTTTCCAAATGACAAAAATGTCGTACTTGAACCCAGTCCACATTACAACCTGGTTCTCAAAACTCTCTGATTTGAGGGACACCTGCTCCTCACACCAGCCCATGAACAGATTCTCATAACTGGGGGTGAAGCAGGTACCAATTGTAATCCCTTGGACCTCTGTAATCAAAAAGGAAAACGTTATTGGTTAAGCAATACCAGATCATGTCAATTAACAATTCAGTATGGAGCAACAAGGAGAATGATCTTGACTGTAAAAAGTGTGGGATGGCATGGGCACCCAAATCATGTATGATTCTAGTGAACAAACTAGTCACATCCAGTGTGACCAGTGTGTAATCATCTTCCCACATTACTTCCTCAATTAGAGTAAGAAAATGAGTGGTGTCTTTGAGGTATGCTGACAGTGTTGTCACAAAAGGCCTCAATTGGTCTATGTATTTGGGTGTTTGCTCCAAGAGAGAACCAATAGAAGATACAATGGGTCTCCCTGGTGGTTTGTGGGCATTCTTGTGTAATTTGGGCAGTAAGTAAAGGACTGGAATTTTTAGATAATTGTATTAAGAAAAGATACTCTTCCCACTCCAGCAAACCTCTCTCTTTCCAATTGCACCACATGTCCATGTATTTGAGGTTAGAAGAAACCACCTCTGTCTTGTTAGATAGACTATAACAAGACTAGTTACTAAGTTGCCTACTCCCCTCACTCAGGTATTCTGTTTTTGACCAGACCACAAAATGACCTCCTTTGTCAGACTGTCGAATCACAAAGGAGGGATCATTTTGTAGTTTCTCCAAAGCAGAGAATTCTGTAGCAGAGAGTTTGCTCTTAGTGTTACCTCTAGACTTATATCTCATACATTTCAATTCTTTCATGATACTTTTTTCAAACACTTCAAGAACATCGCCATGGATTGCTGGTATAAAAGTAGATGTTGGTTTCAAGGTGCTAGAACATGCTAGATCTCAATCCATGTCTAGAATATGCAAGTTAAGGAAAGGGTCTTCAAGACTCTCTGTTCCATCAACCAATAGAGCAACAGAGTGTAAGAGTTTTATGTCTCCAATATGCAGCATGCTCAGGGTTTGATTTGGAACTGAAGCATGTGTTCTGGGTTGCTTCTAATTAGGCCTGGGCCAAAATTTTGTTACGTTTGCGGAAATTGCGATAATTGGGCATTTTCGCGTTCCGCGGAAAGCGCAAAAATGTCAAAATTTCCGCATTCCGCAGCTTAGCGATAATTTGTTTCTTGCTCGCACTGTAAAATAATCCATTCTCGCGTGCGCGCGATCGCCTTACCTGAATCCCCGCATTCGCCGACAAGTTTTCCCGATCCGGTTGCGTTCTCCACGAGATGTTGGATTGTTGGTAGCCATTTGCGCTGTCTCGCGACAGTTCGCACCCGCAGTAACATCATGCGTCGCGCGATCACGTCTTTCTTCTCGCGATCATGCACCGCAAGACAAGTGAAAACAAGATGGCCGCGCCCGCAAGCAACCGCATGGGTAAGTTGGCGAGCCGCAACCACACAGAAAATACCGCGAACGGGCGGGAAAAAAACTTCCGCATCTTCGCGATATTTCCGCGTGTTTGCAGAGATTTTTAACATTTTTGCGATAATTTGCGAAAGTGAATTTCGCAAATTCCACCCACCCCTACTTCTAATGAACCCATTTTTGAGTTTCAATTTTAGGAGAAAACAAAATGAATCAATTCTAGTTTGTACATAGTCAAGGTTCCTAGATGGGCAGAAATAGATACCCAGGGAAAGATGTTTAATGTCATGTTGGGATAACTCATGGTCACATTCATTTTGTTGCTTGTCTCGCCTTCATTTTCACTCCCACATGCTCTGTTGTGTTGTTTCTTGTACCTTGTTTTTGCTTTTTTGTTCCTATTGTTCTTACTTGTGTTCCTTGCCCCCTTCCTCTCCGAAAATACTGTTCGGAAAACTGTTGGTTTGTTCTTTCCTGATTCAATAGTTGAAATTTTTTCAAAAAGTTATTGCTACTCACATTGCTAGCATTGGTGCTTAAGGCCATTGTTTCAATTGAAACATCCAATACGTTGCTATCAGATACATCAATTTCTTCCGTGGTTTCATCCCTTTGCCTGGTATTTGCACTGGTTTATACCTTTTGCTCAGCTGGTTCATTAGCAAATAGATAGTCATATCTTCTTTGCAACATTAGAGTTCTCCCAGACTGGTAGTCCTTGCAGTCTCTAATGAACTTTTGTTAATTTTAGTTGTGATTTCCTCTTCAGTTTGCGTGTTTGCAAAAGGGTGAAGAATTCATCAAACACCTCTTTCGAGCACAGCATCAGTAGCTTCTCTGTTGTTTAGATAATTTCTTCAAAAAATTTGCTGCTATCTTTTAGAGCATACTCAATCAAAATGTGCATCATGTTTGTTGAGCATTCTTTAGTGTTATTGGCCCACTCTTCGAGCATGTCATGATCAGGGTTTCTTTTCATAGGTGAATATGGTGAATATGCCGAGTCCCCTTGGGACTCGACCCACATCTATGTATTTCTGCAAGGATTCTGCTTCCCACCATTTTGCCACTTCTTTTTTGTAGAGTTTTTCTAATTTACATTCCATATAGCGATTGAATTTTCATGCCATCTCCAATGCTGGTTTTATTTCTGGTATTTGTACCTCTCTCTGCATTCTGGGTAAAGAAAAGTCTATTTAAAACCACTTTGGGGCAGATTCCGATCTGGGTCGGAAGGGCACTGAACGCGATCCAGCTGGAAAAACTATGAGCCGTACGCGTGTTTTCCGCCCGACTCGTACAGCTGTGCGAGCGAGCAAGTACGATGCGAGCTACGTGAGATTCACCGACCGAGTTGTTTCCGGGTCCGAACCGCTCCGTACGTCTCGGTTGGAAGCTAACCGTGGCGTGCAATGGATGCGATTTACAACCGAGCCAGTACGATACACGCGTTGGACAGCCTGTGTGAGCCGAAGTGTCCGGCTCATAAAAGCTCCCGGAGTCAGACTTCGGGGGTCCGTGTCGGACCCCCTGACACCTGCAGCCCTACGACTCGGACACAGGGGGAGACCTATGGGTCTCCCCAACACAGGCTTGTACGGTGCGGATGGCACTGACGCGTGCCCACTGTAGGGGGCGCACTTGTTCTAGACGTACCCATTCAGTCAATGGGAGCGCATGTACGTGTCGTACAACTGGCTCCCATTGACTTCTATGGGAGTCCGACCGAACCGAGTCCGACAGCATACGTGCGCATCGTACTCGCTCGGTTGGACTGTAGGGGTCCGGCTCGGTTGGAAAACACTCCGGATCCAACTTGGTCGGAGTGCTTTCCGACCCGGATTGGAATCGGCCCCTTTGTGATTAGCTTCCAATGTAGACTGCATCATTGTCACCTGCTGGTGTCCGTTAGTATAATATAATAATGGGTAGATAAGGGATTTTTTTTTTACTTCACGTGTAGAGTTGTGACCTCCATCGTGGCACTCAGTGTGCCTCCGTGTAACGTCACTGTGGAGGCACGAACCACACCAAAGCAAATACAAAAAATAGGGCTGGCATTTTATGAAACGAAGGTTGGTACCGGGGGATAGTTATCAAGTTGAAGGAATGTAGAAATTGGAGTACCCTGACCTCATTGGCATATTTTGACTGTTATAAGTTTTATAATGTGCAGAAGTTTTTTATCCATACTCATAAAGTCATGACCCCATTGTGGCACTCAGCGTTGTCCCCCCGTGTAATGTCACAGTGGAGTCGCAAATGTCACCCAAAAAATTATAAAAATATACATTCAATCACTTACTCACTCATACATTAATGTATGCACTCACAGACACACACAGACAGTCACACATCCACTCACAAACCCAGTCACAGAGGCATACACCCACTCAGAGACTCACACACCCACTTAGAGAACCACTGAGACAGTCACTCACCCCCTCAGAGACCCACTTTTATACTCTTGCATATACTCACACACCTACTGAGACACTCAAGCACTCACACACAGCTCCAATTAGAGACTTATGCACCCACTCACAAACCCACTCAGAATCTCAGGCACCCACTCACACACACACTCAGATACTCAAACATCCACTCACAGTCCCACTCAGACACTCATTCACCCACTGACATACACACTCAGACAGACACCCACCCACTCAAGACTCACTTAAACACTCATGCACCCACTCACAGACCCACTGTGAGACTCATGCACACACTAACAGACCCACTCAGAGACTCATCTAGTTACTCACAGACTCACTTAGAGACTAACATTCCCACTAACAGACCCACTCAGATACCCAATACACTAACAGACCCACTCAGACACCCACTCATAGACCTACTCTGACACTCACAGACCCACTCATAAACCCATTAAGAGACTCATGACCACTCACAGATCCACTCTGAGACTTCTGGACCCACTCACAGACCTACTCAGAGACTCATGCACCCACTGACCAACCCACTCAGAGACTCGTGTACTTACTCACAGACCCACATAGAGATGCATACACCCATTCACAGGCCTACTCAGTCAGTCACAGACCAATTCACAAACCCACTTTAACACTCATAGATGCCCTCACAAACCCCCTTTGAGACTCACACCCATGCACAGAGCCAGTGACAGACTCCTGGACCCACTTACAGACCTACTCAGAGAGTTATGCACCCACTCACATACCCACTCAGACACTCATGCATCCACTCAAAAACTCACTCAGAGTTTCATGCACCCACTCACAGAGTCATGCACCCACTCACAGAACCACTGAAACACTCACGCACCCATTCACAGATCCACTGAGACACCTATACACCCACTCACAAACCCCCTCCAAAAGTCTATTTTAAAATGTTGCTATGGTTTTTAGTAACTATGCAATTAAAAATAAACTTGAAACCCTCCAAAAGTCATATTCCTACTCACAGGCTCACTCAGATACTCATGTACCATTCACAGACACACATAGACACTCACACATCCACTGACAGACCTACTGTGATTTACACACCCACTGACAAATCCACTCAGACTCACACACCTACTCACCGATCCACTCAGAGACACACACCCACTCACAGACCCACTCAGAGACTCATGCACTTGCTCACAGATTCACTAATAAAGTAATGTACTCACTCACAGACCTACTCTTAGACTCATGGACTCACTCTTAGACCTACTCAGACTCATGCACTCACACACAGCCCCACTCAGAAACTCATGCACTCACTCTCAGACCCACTCAGCAAGTACACATACAGTCTTACACATTTACTCACAGAGCCACTCACAGATGCATGCACCCACTGACAGACTCCCTCAAAGTCACAAACCCACTCTCATAACCGCTTGGACAGTCACCCACTCAAAGACCCTCTCAGAGACTGAAGCATCCTCTCACAGACCCACGCAGAGACTTACGCTCCCCCTTACAGATTCACTCAGAGACTCATGCGCCCTCTGACAGAAGTACAGAGAAATTAATGCCTTCACTCAGAGACCCACACAGGGACTAATACATCCATTCATAGACCCATTGACAAACCCACTGACAGATGGAGTTAGACACTGGTGCATCAACTCACATACCCACTCAGAGACTCATCCACCTACTGAAATACCCACTAAGACAATCATGCACCCAACCAGACTAAAAGAGATATATGCTCTCACAGACTTATGCACCCAATTGCACATAAAGCATAGAAGCATCCGCAGCCAATTTTAAAAAACTGCTTGCAGGCAGTGGCCTCCTGGATGGTAGAGAACTACTTTAGACTTAACAGCGATAAAACGGAGGTCCTGGTCTTTGGAAACCAACAGCCCCATGCCATGTGACCTGAAATGCTTGGTTCATGCCCTGTCCAGGTACCATAACAAAATATTGTGGAGTCATAGTTGACAACTCCTTCTCCCTGGGCCCTCAGATTAACAGAATGGTGTCCACCTGTTTTGGAATCATCAGGGTCCTTAGTAAGACTTCTCAATTTCTTTCCTTTTTTACCTGAAAGCAGGCAGTTGTTGTGATAGTGCTGTCCAGATTGGATTATTGCAATACCCTTTATCTGGACATCAAAAAGGGACTCATCCACCAACTTCAGCTGGTGCAGAATGCAGCTGCCAGACTGGTGATATGCCTTTCCAAATCCCACTCAATCTCGGAGTCTATTAGTGAGCTGCATTGACTTCCCCTAAGCCGGAGAATTCTATTTAAAGCCCTTTGCCTCACCCACAAGGCATTTTATAATCTAGGCTCGGAAGGTATTAAAAGGCTCTTTCAACAATATCTTCCCACAAGACAGTTGAGATCTGCCTCTAAAAATTAGTTGGTAGTTCCTAGGTGTAGGAGAGCCAGATGGGGGGAAGACCTTCCTCCGTTGCTATTGCTAAGCTCGGAATTCTCTCCCTCTCTCAATCTCTGGACAAGAGTCTCACTTGCTCTTTTGCAATGCCTTGAAGACTTGGCTCTTTACCATCTAACCATTGTGAGCCTTCCACGTACCTCGACTGCTGGCCCCATCTGCAGTGCCTTGTAGCCTTTGGGCAAAGGTTGCGCTTTATAAGATTATTATTCATTCATTCATTCACACAGTTAGATCCTCACAAAACTACTCATACAATGATTGTAACATATATAGATGTAAGATCACAGTTATAAATGTAAATTGTGTTGTGCATTGAATTCCTGCTTTTGCTTTCTGGATTTGCGATGGAGTCACAACTCAGAAAAATATTTTCTTTAAAAAAAGGATTTAAATTAAATATTATGTAGAGTTGGGCCATAGGGTGGCTTTGAAGAGAGACTTTGCAATCATTGTGCGTATGTGACAGCTACATATAAGAGTGGATTCAGAGTTTGAGGTTGCTGAGAAATACTCGGTTGCCTTCATCTGCAAACTAGATCACTTCTGTGAACTACATCACTTCTGTGAGTTCCATTCATGTCGAAATGTAGATTGTTGTTATAGATAGAGCCCATGCTATGGTCTATGAGGAATTCAGAAACATGTTTACTGGCTTTGTCAATCTGTGGACAGAATTGATTTGACCTCTTTCATTTCTGCCTTTGGCATATGTTGGAGTATACCAAGACAGAGTGAGGCAAAACTGCCATTAATTGTCCAACTATCTCCTTCATTGCAATTTCCAAACCAACCCCAGTAAGAGTGCCTAGGTCATCCACCACCGCGCACTATCAAGAGGTCTGGATATTCATAAAGTGCAATGCTGTCAACGAAAGGCAGTAATTGATGCTACTTGAAACCTCTCTGGCCAATCCATTTAATGTCCACATTAGGCAAACCCAAGTCCCTGTCAATATCACTCTGTCTTGCACATTCTCTGGCCCAGAGAACATAGCTGTGACCCACAATCAACACTCTAACCATTTTGAAGGAAGGAGGAGTAGTAGTCAGGACAAGGCTATTTCTAAATGTGATAGCTGGTTGAATGAAAGACAGTTAAAATGGAGGAGTGTACTTAGTTTAAAAAAATGTTGTATTTGGTTGGGTGGTGTGAATAATGTGAAAAGTAAAAATAGGATGTGATTTTGTTACTAATGTGAGTACATCTATGGTTGGCTTCGTTTAAAACTTCGATATAGTTAAAAAAACATTATTTGTATCAATGCAGTGATTACATCTGAAATGTAATTAAAAAATAATATTAATATTATAATGCTGAAATGGGCTCCCACACGGAATCGCAACTCCATTGCGGAGTTACACGGGGGATGCACTGTGAGTCGTCATTGGGTCGCAACTCCACCCATCCGCACTACCAGATTGGGCTGTTTATCAGGAAGCTAATAAAGGGTTAAAATGAACTGACCAATGAAAACTAATATACCACAATATGCAAGAATGAAGGCATCATTTGGAAAAAGAGAGGGAAAACTTGCCATTACTGGTTCATTTCTTGCACAGAGAGTTAGTAATTATTTTCTGTGAGAAGAAATTTGAAGT
The DNA here is from genome assembly GCF_964204655.1 of Triturus cristatus. Lineage (NCBI taxonomy): Eukaryota > Metazoa > Chordata > Amphibia > Caudata > Salamandridae > Triturus > Triturus cristatus. The sequence goes on from NC_140583.1 coordinate 902,296,481, forward strand.
GAAAGGTTGGTAATACCTAAGAATTTAGAATACCAACTAACAGGTATGTTACTAATGAAGACATTGATAAAAGATGTATGTTACAAAGACATTATAGTTAGGCTCAGATTTCACTTGTACAAAACCAGGGAAATTCAGCAGTTATATTTAGATGAGCTAACTATAACTATAACTCACGGCTCTGCAATGCACTACTTATGACCTCACCTATTACATCACTCAGGACATGGTCAGTGACATCAATGATGACCACTGAGCCCGCCCGCATTTATAATGAAAAAGCCTAGGGAAGATCGCAATCCCCTGAGCTATGATAAGCCCGAGGAGAGGGGCCCTGTGTGCCCCCTCCTATAATTAGCATATGCCCCTGGGACCTGGCCCACCCAGTGGTTATTTTAAAACAGGCGCAGAAACCTGCCCTTGCCTTTTTTTTTTAGTTTTGCTGCAGATTCACGGATCCACAGCAAAAGAAAAATAAGTTTTTTGATCCACAGCGGGGGACATCAGGAAACCCACCACCATATCTGGGGAGTAGGGTATTGCTACCCTGCCCTCTTTTTTTTTTTTTTACACTTTCTTTCCGGGACTGGGCTTCAAGCCAAGTTCTAAGATGACTGCCAACACTTCCTGGTTGAAGTGTTGACAGACAATCAAATTTTAGTAGGATTCACGAGTCCTCTGCAAGGACTCGCGTCTCCAGATATCAATATTTTTTAAATATAGATATTTAATAAACTACACAAAATGACAAAAAGCACACTTTCTGGACCGACATCAAGCTTTCTGCCAAATTTGATGTAATTCCGTTCAGTAGTTCACGCTGTAGTTGTGTTAAAAAAACTGAAAAATCCCCATAGACTTAACATGTGCAAAACGCATTTGTGACCCCCCTTTTTCTCAGACCCCGCTTGACCGATCACCCCAAAACTTTAAACACAGCAGCTGAACCAGAAAGGGGATGTTTAGTGAACATTTCATGGAGATTCGTCAATCCGCACCAAAGTTATTGGCAAAACAAAAATTGCTTTTCTATGGAAACTTTGATCCTAACTTAAACCACCTACTGGCAAGTGATCAACTATATAAAAAAAAACATAAAGATAGCACATTTTTTTAAAGTGCTTTGTTGCTATTTGAAAACAGTTTTTTAACCCCTTCGCCGCGGCAGGAATTCCGCCGCGGCGCTGGAGGGTTTGGGGGCAGTTGCGGGTCCGCTGTGCTCGTGACAGAACCACTCCGTCACGAGTCACGGGTGAGCTGTTCTTATGACGGAGTGGTTCTGTCACGTCTCCGCCCACTGCGCTAATCACCCGCACAGGCGGGGAATTAGCACCGCGTGGGCGGAGCGGCTGCCAACGGCCACAGCATGACGGAACCACTCCATCATGAGCACAGCGCACCCGTGGCTCATGACAGAGTGGTTCCGTCATGAGCACGGAAAGGGTTAAAGCACTAAGTATAATATCTCAGGGACTAAGACCCTCTCATGGAGGAGGGAGCAGAGGAAATAAGTTGACCACGCTGGGTAGGCAGGAGGGACGGACAATGGAGGGTAGAGGAAAGGGGAGCAAGGGCAGCAAACCAACCATGCAGTACAGGCAAAAGAGGCTGTGGCAACATGAAAGACCACTGAGGGCAGAAGGAAGAGGCAGTGGCAGTACAACCATACATGCCAACAGACTATGATTCAGGCAGGAGACACCCGATGATTTTAAGCCTAAAGGGCTTTATTTTATGTCTCCTGCCTAAAAGCTCCTCTTTCAATGTGAGTGAATGGGGAAAATCAATTCCCCAGGTTTTCTTTTTAAAAATCTCTCTCATGGAGCCCGTTGGCCAGTCCTTTATGCCCTTGGGATTCCGATGCATGGTTTCCGACATGGCTTCCATGCCTGCCTGTCCGACATGGAACCCATGTCAGCAAGCGTGTTTGGGGCCCCACAGCAGGGCTCACTTGTGTGTGCGGCCTCCGGTTAGAGGCCGAGTGGGCACTATTTTGATTCCTGGACCTTATTGCAGGCACCTTGAGGTGCCTGCCACGGGATGCAGGGATCAACAACCACTCCCATTTCTCAATTGGAGCTTGGGTTATGGCTGGTTTACGTCTGTAACACAATCTCCCATAGAGAAATGTGAGTATGCAACCGAGACGGTTTCCCCACATCGTAATTAGGCACTCAGAGTTGATAGGAGTGTGGCAGGACCATGGAATATGGTGGGCAGAAAGGAGGGAGCAGGGACATGCACAAAGACATTTGAGGGCAAGTGGAAGGGGAGTAGAGGCAGCAAGCTAAGCACAGAGACTAAGCAGAGTGCTATGATGAGGTATTGAATTGGACAACAGAGGGCAAGAGGAGTGGGCAGGAACATCAAGTTTAAAGTAGGGCAGTGGCAGCACATCAGACCATGCAGGCCAGTAGGGAGGTGGCTTGTGCATGGATGTGGACAATCACAAGTTAGCTGTTTAGGGCAGGCAGGAATGGTAGCGGCAGAACAATAGCCAAAATCTCTATAATGAGGAAGCAGAGTCACGGACTTGGACAATGGATGGCAAGAAGGAGGGGGCAGGAGCAGCAAACTTGGATGGGGGCAGCACAAGTCCAGGCCACGCCCTGTGTTTAACCCCCCACTGTGCAATGCAATGGGCATAGCACTTAATGTTAATAAAACCTTAGAATATTACTATAAAAACAAACATTACAGGGTTGTTATAGTTAGGAAATAGAATTTGAAAAATCTTAGAAATTCACTGAAATAACCAAAGGTTACAGGCACTTTATAGTTAGACTCATACTTCACTCGTACAAAACCAATGATACTCAGTGGTTATAGTTACCTGAGCTGACTATAATGTATGCCCCTACAATGCACTGCTTATCACCTCACATATTAGATCAATCATGACATGGTCAATGATATTACTCTTGACATCACTGATGACATCTCAAATGACATCATCCAGTGATTAGAGTTTGTGTTTTCTAAATGTTTATGAGTATTAAACATATATACTAAGGTACTATAAAAGTACCGAATACACCCAGATATATAAATGTGGTTTGCTATAATATCTTAAAAACCACTGAATGGAATTACAACAAATAAGGGGAAGCATGACTTCTAGAACAAAATCTCTCCGTCTCTTAAATTCGGTGTAATTCTGTCCAGCGGTTTGGGCTGCAGGAGTGTCTAAAGATCTAGGTAATTCACTTGGGAAAAACACACTTTTTTTGACCTCCATCTTTTTATATGGTTCCAAAAGATTCCATGCACAGCTAGAATCAGCAGCGACTGTTTTGGGAATATTTTGTGAAGATTCATCAATGACTCAAAAGATATAGGCAAGTCAAAAAACACTAAAATTCCCTTGCCATCCAACAGCCCATACCCACCCTAACCCCCTAAAATTCCTTTGTCAATCAAAAACCCATACCCACCCTAATCCCAAAACTCTCTTGCCACCCTAAACCCTAACAAAACCTTTGCCACCCAAAGACGCATACCCACACTAAACCCTAAAAATTCCTTTTCTACGAAAAACCACATATCCATGCTAAACGAATGTATGATGTTCCAATACATACTTTTACAATGCATGCCTTTACAACTCAGTTTTTACATTGCACCATTCTTTACAATGCATTATTTTACATCGCATCTTGAGAAGAGTGTTGGAGTCAAGTTGCAGTAGTAGATTGATCGACCCTCCGCCCAGGAATATAATTCGGAGCCGTAACACAAGCACCTTGTGCCAGGCCATTTTTGAGGCAAGCGAGCTGGTAAAGAACACGAACGCTCGCATTCCGGATGAATTAGTTTAAAAGATTTCCACTTGGAGATACAAGAACCAGGAATCTTACATCTGCAAATACGCCTGTGATACCTCCAGTCCTCTGTATAACTCTTGTCCATCCTGATGAAGACCTTCGACAATAAGTGCCACGCTGAAGGTCGAAACGCATTGCTTTTTTGATGAGGCAAGCCTTAAAGAATTAGGGAACAACATTTGAAACGAATTCAAAATAGTGTCGCAAACTCAGTTTCCAAAAACCTGTAGGCTACCTCTCCTCGGCACCTTAATAGATTATCATCCTGAGAGGACTAGAAGAATATGAGTCCCTGGAACTCTATGTGAACAACGTAGGACTTTTCCTATATGTATAACATTCTACACATAGTTGCCTAAAATAGTATGAGGAGATTCTTTGTGTCTAGTATACAGAATTGTTGTTGTCTTTTATGTGAAGATTGTTCAAGTATATGACATTGTGTTTATTTGTCATTTGATTATTGTTAAGTTTTCTGAAACATTCTTGTTCTTTTTTAGTCACAGTTGCACAGAATCAACAGGTCTTGATGTAAGAATATGAAATGCAATATTTGTACAGCGAATACAATTAGTAGAAAATAAAAATCTACTCCTGAAAAGTTGAAAAGTTGATTTATGGTGACAGAGGTATTATGTTTTGCTAAGAGTTCTTTTACATCGCATGTCATTACATCGCATTTTCAGAAACTACCTTTACAATGCATTCCATTACATCGCATTATACATTTGCAACGCATACCATTAGAATGCATACCATTACATCGCATTTGAGGTAAGTGCTGGATAGTATAGGGGTAATTACTATTCTAACTCCAGTGAGTGCAACAGTAGGGTAAGTGTTGGAAAGTGCAGAGATAAAAATTACTATTCTAATGCCAGTGAATGCAACAGTAGGGTAAGTGTTGGATAGCGTAGGGGTAAAAATTACTATTCTAACTCCAGTGAGTGCAACAGTAGTGTAAGTGTTGGATAGTGTAAGGGTACTATGTGTTGTATGGTATGCATTGTAATGACTTGAGATATAATGCCTGCGTTGCAGTGACATACATTGTAAGGACATGCATTGTAGTGACATGCGATGTAATGGCTGCGTTGTAATGACATGCGATGTAGAGGATGTTGCGATGTAATGACTGCTCTGTAAAGGTCGTGCGATGTAATGACTGCATTGTAAAGGTTGTTTCCCATGCTAAACCATTAAAATTACTTTGCCACCCCAACCCCAAACAAATCCCTTACCACCCAAAAACCCATACCCACCCTAAACCCATAAAAATTAACTTGCCACCCAAAAACCCATACCCACCCTAAACCCATAAAAAAATATACCACCCAAAAATCTGTAACCACCAAAAACTCCAAAAATTCCATTGCCACCCAAAAACCCATACCCAACCTAAACCCTAAGAAATACCTTAACACACAAAAACACACACCTGCCCTAAACCTGAAAATTTCCCTTATCACCCAAAACCCATACCCACCTGAAACCATAACATTTACTTTGTCTCCCAAACACACACACCAATCCTGAAACCTAAATATTCCCTTGCCACCCAAAAACGCTTACCCACCCTAACCCCTAAGAAATCCCTTACCACCTAAAAACCCAGACTCACCCTAAACACAAAAAATCAATTGCCACCCAAAAACCCATACCCATAAAAATGAATTACCACCCAAAAACCAATACCCACCCTAAACCCTAAAAGTTCCCTTGCCACCCAAAACCCAAACCCACCTTCAACACTAAAAAATCCCTTACTATCTAAAAATCTATACCCATAGTAAACCCCACAGAATTCCCTTGCCCCCAAAAACCCTTACCCACCATAAACCCTAAAACATCCCTTACCACCCAAAAACCCATACCCACCATATTCACCCTAAACCTTAAAAAAATCCTTTGCCACCCAAAAACCTGTACAAACACTAAACCCTAAAAAAATCAATACCATCCCAAAAAAACATACCCACTCTAAACGCTAAAGGTTCCTTTGCCACCCAAAACCCAAAACCCATACCTACGCTAAGACCTAAAAAATCCCTTACCAACCAAATACCCATACCCACCTTAAACCCAAAATGTCCCTTTTCTTCCCACTCCAAAACCCATACCAACCTTAATCCCCAAAAAAGCCCCTTATCACACAAAAACCCATATCCACTGTCAACCCTTAAAAATACCTTACCACCCAAAAACCCATATTCAACCTAAACCCTAAAAATTCCCATGCCACTCAAAAACTCATACCCACCCTAAAGCCTAAAATAGCTTACCACCCAAAAACCCAAACCCACCCTAAACTCTAAAAATTATCTTGCCACTTAAATACCCATACCCACCCTAAACCCTAAAAAACCCTTTTCCACCTAAAAACCCATACCCGCCCTAAACCCTAAGAAATAACTTAGCACACAAAAACACATGCCCACCCAAAATATAAAACTTCCCTTGTCACCCAAATACCTATACAAACCTAAACCAGAGAAAAATCCTTTACCAGTTACCACCCAAAAACCCATACCCACCCTTAACTCTAAAAAATACCTTAACACCCAAAAACCCATACCCACCCTAATCCTAAAAAATCCTTTGTCATCCAAAAACCCATAAAAACGTTAAACAATAAAAAAAAACATTACTACCCAAAAACCCATACCCACCATAAACCCTAAAAGTTCCCTTGCCACCCAAACCCACTCTAAAACCTAAAAATTCCCTTGCCACCCAAAAATCCATATCCACCCTAAACGCTAAAAAATCCCTTACCACCCAAAAACCCATATCCACCCTACACCCTAAAAAATCCTTTGCCACCCAAAAACCTCTGAATAATGTCACAGTGTGGGACTTACTGGAGGTAACAGGAGGGGTCCTTGGGGGCCAACAACCCCTCCTGCAGGATTGCTGAGAGGTTGTTGGAGACCATGTATCCTATTTCCACCAATCTGCAAGTGCACCTTCTGCCACACTACTAGTTGGGAGATGAAGTCCCCTTGCTCTTGAGGGTCCTTGGAGGCCAACTACCCCTCCTATTACCTGTAGACCCCATCTCCCGGGGCCTAGACTGTAGTGTGTCATTACTTTTACACATTGGGAGCTGCTGACACGCAGTTCCCTGTGTGTAAAGGTAAATTATGCTTCGTTTTTAGCAAGCAAGAACAAAATGCTCTTGCTTACTCAAAGCAGAGCACTGTTTGCTATGGCATTGGTCAAGCGGTGCTCCAGCCAAGCCATAGCAAACTGCAATGTCCCGGGGAGGACACCCTGGGACATTGCTGGAGCTGGCCCTGTGGGGTGGCGGTCCCAGGGCCATCCAGAGTTCCACAAGGGTGGGCCATGCAGCCCCCTCTCCTTTGTTCAAATTTGCCTCAGGGACGTGGTGGGCCCCCAGTCGGGGCTCCGCAATGGACCCCCTGCATATATATGTATAATGCATATATATATATATTACCTACTGGCGGTCGCCAGTAGGTAGTTATAGTTAGGACCACGTTTCCATAGGAAATCCGCAACATTCTATTTTGAATAACTTTGGCGCCGGTCGACGAATCCTCGCGAATTTTTCAAAATAGGTGGGGCGCTACGCTCCGCTCCTTCCCTGAAAGTCTCGGGGGGATTCGTCAAGCGGGGGCTGAGATAAAAGGGGGGTCCCAAAACGCGTTTTTCCCATGCATTTTTCCATAGGACCTTTAGACAGGGCTACAGCCCGAACGGCTGAACAGAATTACTAGAAATTTGGCAGAGAGGTAGTCCTCAGGTCAAGGAAGTGCCTTTTGTAGGTTTGGTGTAAATCTGTTCAGTAGATTCTGAGAAAATAGCCTTTAAATCAATATATATATCTGAGCCAGCTTACGGTGCGCTTACGGTACGCTTACCGTACGCGTACGGTGGCGTGCGCGAGCACGATTCTGATTGGCTCTTAGATCTTAGTAAACATTCGAATCGGCCGAAACCAGGAAGCGGCGGCCGCCATTTCGTGTGTTTCACTCAGAAAAAGAAGAGTGATAACAAGAAAAGGGGGCAAGGAGGAGAGTTACAGACCCCCTAACATTTGTAAGGGGGTCAAAGAAGGACAGAAAAGTACAAAGAAAACATTTATTGATTTTAAAAAAAATCGCGGGGTACGCGTACGGTAAGCGTACGGTAAAAAAAAAAAAAAAAAGAAATGAAATGCAGATTTAAGTGTTTAGATATTAGGGGGCTCTAAAAAGAGCCGTTGTGTTTATGAAGTGATTTTTAAGTGGTACCTACAAGTAAGTACCGATGCAGAGTCTAAGGTTCAAGAGGAAGACTCTGTTCCCTTCATCATTGAAGTGCACACCATCTCCTCTATAAATGTCTTGCATGTCGTAACGCAAGTTGTTGTGGTAAATGGAACCCATACCATAGTCACGGAGGAAAGCAGAAACAGATTTGTTGATGTGCTTTCTTGCTTTGTCAATCTGTGGACAGAAATGATTGGACCAGTTCCATTTTTGCCTTTGGCATATGTTAGAAAACACAAAGGCAGTTTTAGGGAAAAGTGAAAACAGTTGTGCAAAGGTGTCCTTCATAAGCATTTCCAGACCTACCCCAGTCAAAGTGCCTAGGTCATTGCCACCACAGTGCACTATTATGAGGTCAGGGTGTTGGTTTTGCATGAAGGATTTCACCAATGGCATCAATTGGTGCCACTTTAACCCTCTCTGACCAATCCATTTAATGTCTACATTTGGCAAAGCAAGGTCTCTCACCATACCTGTTTTCTCTGCAAACTTTTCACTCCAGAAGACATAGCTGTGTCCTACAATCCACACTGTGAACATCTTCAAAGGAGATCTGGATGCACTCAGGAGGTGTATTTCAGTAGAATGGTAAAAAGAAATGAAAGACAGTTTGGAAATGGAGGCATACATATTTTTTTTTTAAAAAAGAACTGATTGGCTGTTTCATACCATTCTACACTAAAAACTAGGCTGTATGTGTAAATTTATAGAAGCATGTTTTGTATTGGTACAGAAAAATGTGTTACCAAAGAACAGTACTATGGATTTGCTGTTAGGTTAGAAAAGTCAAGCACTCTTGCTCTGTGGAATTGAAACATTGTTTGGCGAACTTCTGACCTAACTCCACACAGCAGTGTTCCATGAGCTGTTGCTATGGTAGCAGGCAGAAGTCAAGTTGGGGGAAGGGTACTAGGCAGAAGTCAAGTTGGGGGAAGGGTACTTTTGGAAAAGGGTTGGTTTTCAACCAATAGAAATGTGTGATTACATTTGAAAAAAAGGGGGAAGCACTGAGATTTGAAATTAACATGTATATATGTGGAAAAAGAGAGGGAAAGTTTGCCATTATCTGGTTCTGCTGAGAGGAGAGAGGTGTAAAGAACAGAGATCCTGGCTCTGATAATCTGCTGTTTGAGTGCCACATTTCTTTCACAACTAACTAATTTTAAAGGTGAGTTTAGAGTTTGAGAGGGGATGTATATGGTAAATTAAGAAATGAATAATAGAAATGCAATTCTTTTTGTTGAAGTTGTGTTTATTATTTTCTGTTTTGGGAGAAATTTAAATGTGAGGAACATGTAAAATAATATGGACTATGTTTTCACAATAAATTAAGGTGTACTGGTATAAAAAAAGAATAGTTTAAGGGTTTGAGGTTGGACTCAGTAATGCAAATACATTCAGCATCACTAAGGCTGGTTGCCCTTGCTGGAGTGTAGGCAGTCACCCAGGTTACAAATGGTGCTGGTCTGAAAAAGCAGTTTGGACATGTGCTTTTTAAAAAATCTGAAAAGTGGATTCATAATGTGTCAGTCTGTAAAAGTGATTATCACTTGCCAAAAAAAAGAGCAGTAAGTGTGCTTTCAAATTGGCAAAGAAATTTCGTTTTGTGACTAATGTGAAAACATAACTCTGTGTGCAAAGAGGAATTATAGACAGAGATTTATTGCGTATTACTCTGGTGATTTCACAGTTGCATTAGATGGAAAGGGGGAGCCATTTTTTGGTGCAGAAGCAGACTCTTAGCACATACCCAGCTGCTTACCATGTGGAATCATGCACAGTATTCACAAGCGAGTGGGGTTTGAGGTTTCAGTCAGTAATGCAAATACATTCAGCATCACTAAGGCTGGTTGCCCTTGCTGGAGTGTAGGCAGTCATCCAGGTTACAAATGGTGCTGGTCTGAAAAAGCAGTTTGGACATGTGCTTTTTTAAGAATCTGAAAAGTGGATTCATAATGTGTCAGTCTGTAAAAGTGTTTATCACTTGCCAAAAAAAAGAGTAGTATGTGTGCTTTCAAATTGGCAAAGAAATTTCGTTTAAGGGCCTAATGTGATAACATGACTCTGTGTGCAAATAGGAATTACAGGCAGAGATTTATTGCGTATTGCTCTGGTGATTTCACAGTTGCATTAGATGGAAAGGGGGAGCCATTTTTTGGTGCAGAAGCAGACTCTTAGCACACACCCAGCTGCTTACCATGTGGAATCATGCACAGTATTCACAAGCGAGTGGGGTTTGAGGTTTCAGTCAGTAATGCAAATACATTCAGCATCACTAAGGCTGGTTGCCCTTGCTGGAGTGTAGGCAGTCATCCAGGTTACAAATGGTGCTGGTCTGAAAACGCAGTTTGGACATGTGCTTTTTTAAGAATCTGAAAAGTGGATTCATAATGTGTCAGTCTGTAAAAGTGTTTATCACTTGCCAAAAAAAAGAGTAGCATGTGTGCTTTCAAATTGGCAAAGAAATTTCGTTTTCTGACTAATGTGAAAACATGACTCTGTGTGCAAAGAGGAATTATAGACAGAGATTTATTGCGTATTACTCTGGTGATTTCACAGTTGCATTAGATGGAAAGGGGGAGCCATTTTTTGGTGCAGAAGCAGACTCTTAGCACATACCCAGCTGCTTACCATGTGGAATCATGCACAGTATTCACAAGCGAGTGGGGTTTGAGGTTTCAGTCAGTAATGCAAATACATTCAGCATCACTAAGGCTGGTTGCCCTTGATGGAGTGTAGGTAGTCACCCAGGTTACAAATGGTGCTGGTCTGAAAAAGCAGTTTGGACATGTGCTTTTTTAAGAATCTGAAAAGTGGATTCATAATGTGTCAGTCTGTAAAAGTGTTTATCACTTGCCAAAAAAAAGAGTAGTATGTGTGCTTTCAAATTGGCAAAGAAATTTCGTTTAAGGGCCTAATGTGATAACATGACTCTGTGTGCAAATAGGAATTACAGGCAGAGATTTATTGCGTATTGCTCTGGTGATTTCACAGTTGCATTAGATGGAAAGGGGGAGCCATTTTTTGGTGCAGAAGCAGACTCTTAGCACATACCCAGCTGCTTACCATGTGGAATCATGCACAGTTATCACCAGCGAGTGGGGTTTGAGGTTTCAGTCAGTAATGCAAATACATTCAGCATCACTAAGGCTGGTTGCCCTTGCTGGAGTGTAGGCAGTCATCCAGGTTACAAATGGTGCTGGTCTGAAAACGCAGTTTGGACATGTGCTTTTTTAAGAATCTGAAAAGTGGATTCATAATGTGTCAGTCTGTAAAAGTGTTTATCACTCGCCAAAAAAAAGAGTAGTAAGTGTGCTTTCAAATTGGCAAAGAAATTTCGTTTTGTGACTAATGTGAAAACATAACTCTGTGTGCAAAGAGGAATTATAGACAGAGATTTATTGCGTATTACTCTGGTGATTTCACAGTTGCATTAGATGGAAAGGGGGAGCCATTTTTTGGTGCAGAAGCAGACTCTTAGCACATACCCAGCTGCTTACCATGTGGAATCATGCACAGTATTCACAAGCGAGTGGGGTTTGAGGTTTCAGTCAGTAATGCAAATACATTCAGCATCACTAAGGCTGGTTGCCCTTGCTGGAGTGTAGGCAGTCATCCAGGTTACAAATGGTGCTGGTCTGAAAAAGCAGTTTGGACATGTGCTTTTTTAAGAATCTGAAAAGTGGATTCATAATGTGTCAGTCTGTAAAAGTGTTTATCACTTGCCAAAAAAAAGAGTAGTATGTGTGCTTTCAAATTGGCAAAGAAATTTTGTTTAAGGGCCTAATGTGATAACATGACTCTGTGTGCAAATAGGAATTACAGGCAGCGATTTATTGCGTATTGCTCTGGTGATTTCACAGTTGCATTAGATGGAAAGGGGGAGCCATTTTTTGGTGCAGAAGCAGACTCTTAGCACACACCCAGCTGCTTACCATGTGGAATCATGCACAGTATTCACAAGCGAGTGGGGTTTGAGGTTTCAGTCAGTAATGCAAATACATTCAGCATCACTAAGGCTGGTTGCCCTTGCTGGAGTGTAGGCAGTCATCCAGGTTACAAATGGTGCTGGTCTGAAAACGCAGTTTGGACATGTGCTTTTTTAAGAATCTGAAAAGTGGATTCATAATGTGTCAGTCTGTAAAAGTGTTTATCACTTGCCAAAAAAAAGAGTAGTATGTGTGCTTTCAAATTGGCAAAGAAATTTCGTTTTCTGACTAATGTGAAAACATGACTCTGTGTGCAAAGAGGAATTATAGACAGAGATTTATTGCGTATTACTCTGGTGATTTCACAGTTGCATTAGATGGAAAGGGGGAGCCATTTTTTGGTGCAGAAGCAGACTCTTAGCACATACCCAGCTGCTTACCATGTGGAATCATGCACAGTATTCACAAGCGAGTGGGGTTTGAGGTTTCAGTCAGTAATGCAAATACATTCAGCATCACTAAGGCTGGTTGCCCTTGATGGAGTGTAGGTAGTCACCCAGGTTACAAATGGTGCTGGTCTGAAAAAGCAGTTTGGACATGTGCTTTTTTAAGAATCTGAAAAGTGGATTCATAATGTGTCAGTCTGTAAAAGTGTTTATCACTTGCCAAAAAAAAGAGTAGTATGTGTGCTTTCAAATTGGCAAAGAAATTTCGTTTAAGGGCCTAATGTGATAACATGACTCTGTGTGCAAATAGGAATTACAGGCAGAGATTTATTGCGTATTGCTCTGGTGATTTCACAGTTGCATTAGATGGAAAGGGGGAGCCATTTTTTGGTGCAGAAGCAGACTCTTAGCACATACCCAGCTGCTTACCATGTGGAATCATGCACAGTTATCACCAGCGAGTGGGGTTTGAGGTTTCAGTCAGTAATGCAAATACATTCAGCATCACTAAGGCTGGTTGCCCTTGCTGGAGTGTAGGCAGTCATCCAGGTTACAAATGGTGCTGGTCTGAAAAAGCAGTTTGGACATGTGCTTTTTTAAGAATCTGAAAAGTGGATTCATAATGTGTCAGTCTGTAAAAGTGTTTATCACTTGCCAAAAAAAAGAGTAGTATGTGTGCTTTCAAATTGGCAAAGAAATTTCGTTTAAGGGCCTAATGTGATAACATGACTCTGTGTGCAAATAGGAATTACAGGCAGAGATTTATTGCGTATTGCTCTGGTGATTTCACAGTTGCATTAGATGGAAAGGGGGAGCCATTTTTTAGTGCAGAAGCAGACTCTTAGCACACACCCAGCTGCTTACCATGTGGAATCATGCACAGTATTCACAAGCGAGTCGGGTTTGAGGTTTCAGTCAGTAATGCAAATACATTCAGCATCACTAAGGCTGGTTGCCCTTGCTGGAGTGTAGGCAGTCATCCAGATTACAAATGGTGCTGGTCTGAAAACGCAGTTTGGACATGTGCTTTTTTAAGAATCTGAAAAGTGGATTCATAATGTGTCAGTCTGTAAAAGTGTTTATCACTCGCCAAAAAAAAGAGTAGTATGTGTGCTTTCAAATTGGCAAAGAAATTTCGTTTTCTGACTAATGTGAAAACATGACTCTGTGTGCAAAGAGGAATTATAGACAGAGATTTATTGCTTATTACTCTGGTGATTTCACAGTTGCATTAGATGGAAAGGGGGAGCCATTTTTTGGTGCAGAAGCAGACTCTTAGCACGTACCCAGCTGCTTACCATGTGGAATCATGCACAGTATTCACAAGCGAGTGGGGTTTGAGGTTTCAGTCAGTAATGCAAACACATTCAGCATCACTAAGGCTGGTTGCCCTTGATGGAGTGTAGGTAGTCACCCAGGTTACAAATGGTGCTGGTCTGAAAAAGCAGTTTGGACATGTGCTTTTTAAAAAATCTGAAAAGTGGATTCATAATGTGTCAGTCTGTGAAAGTGATTATCACTTGCCAAAAAAAAGAGTAGTAAGTGTGCTTTCAAATTGGCAAAGAAATTTCGTTTTGTGACTAATGTGAAAACATGACTCTGTGTGCAAATAGGAATTACAGGCAGAGATTTATTGCGTATTGCTCTGGTGATTTCACAGTTGCATTAGATGGAAAGGGGGAGCCATTTTTTTGTGCAGAAGCAGACTCTTAGCACACACCCAGCTGCTTACCATGTGGAATCATGCACAGTATTCACAAGCGAGTGGGGTTTGAGGTTTCAGTCAGTAATGCAAATACATTCAGCATCACTAAGGCTGGTTGCCCTTGCTGGAGTGTAGGCAGTCATCCAGGTTACAAATGGTGCTGGTCTGAAAAGGCAGTTTGGACATGTGCTTTTTAAAAAATCTGAAAAGTGGATTCATAATGTGTCAGTCTGTAAAAGTGATTATCACTTGCCAAAAAAAAGAGCAGTAAGTGTGCTTTCAAATTGGCAAAGAAATTTCGTTTTGTGACTAATGTGAAAACATGACTCTGTGTGCAAAGAGGAATTATAGACAGAGATTTATTGCGTATTACTCTGGTGATTTCACAGTTGCATTAGATGGAAAGGGGGAGCCATTGTTTGGTGCAGAAGCAGACTCTTAGCACATACCCAGCTGCTTACCATGTGGAATCATGCACAGTATTCACAAGCGAGTGGGGTTTGAGGTTTCAGTCAGTAATGCAAATACATTCAGCATCACTAAGGCTGGTTGCCCTTGCTGGAGTGTAGGCAGTCATCCAGGTTACAAATGGTGCTGGTCTGAAAAAGCAGTTTGGACATGTGCTTTTTTAAGAATCTGAAAAGTGGATTCATAATGTGTCAGTCTGTAAAAGTGTTTATCACTTGCCAAAAAAAAGAGTAGTATGTGTGCTTTCAAATCGGCAAAGAAATTTCGTTTAAGGGCCTAATGTGATAACATGACTCTGTGTGCAAATAGGAATTACAGGCAGAGATTTATTGCGTATTGCTCTGGTGATTTCACAGTTGCATTAGATGGAAAGGGGGAGCCATTTTTGGTGCAGAAGCAGACTCTTAGCACACACCCAGCTGCTTACCATGTGGAATCATGCACAGTATTCACAAGCGAGTGGGGTTTGAGGTTTCAGTCAGTAATGCAAATACATTCAGCATCACTAAGGCTGGTTGCCCTTGCTGGAGTGTAGGCAGTCATCCAGGTTACAAATGGTGCTGGTCTGAAAAAGCAGTTTGGACATGTGCTTTTTTAAGAATCTGAAAAGTGGATTCATAATGTGTCAGTCTGTAAAAGTGTTTATCACTTGCCAAAAAAAAGAGTAGTATGTGTGCTTTCAAATTGGCAAAGAAATTTCGTTTTGTGACTAATGTGAAAACATGACTCTGTGTGCAAAGAGGAATTATAGACAGAGATTTATTGCGTATTACTCTGGTGATTTCACAGTTGCATTAGATGGAAAGGGGGAGCCATTTTTTGGTGCAGAAGCAGACTCTCAGCACACACCCAGCTGCTTACCATGTGGAATCATGCACAGTATTCACAAGCGAGTGGGGTTTGAGGTTTCAGTCAGTAATGCAAATACATTCAGCATCACTAAGGCTGGTTGCCCTTGCTGGAGTGTAGGCAGTCACCCAGGTTACAAATGGTGCTGGTCTGAAAAAGCAGTTTGGACATCTGCTTTTTAAAAAATCTGAAAAGTGGATTCATAATGTGTCAGTCTGTAAAAGTGATTATCACTTGCCAAAAAAAAGAGTAGTAAGTGTGCTTTCAAATTGGCAAAGAAATTTCGTTTTGTGACTAATGTGAAAACATGACTCTGTGTGCATAGAGGAATTATAGACAGAGATTTATTGCGTATTGCTCTGGTGATTTCACAGTTGCATTAGAAGGAAAGGGGGAGCCATTTTTTGGTGCAGAAGCAGACTCTTAGCACACACCCAGCTGCTTACCATGTGGAATCATGCACAGTATTCACAAGCGAGTGGGGTTTGAGGTTTCAGTCAGTAATGCAAATACATTCAGCATCACTAAGGCTGGTTGCCCTTGCTGGAGTGTAGGCAGTCACCCAGGTTACAAATGGTGCTGGTCTGAAAAAGCAGTTTGGACATGTGCTTTTTAAAAAATCTGAAAAGTGGATTCATAATGTGTCAGTCTGTAAAAGTGATTATCACTTGCCAAAAAAAAGAGTAGTATGTGTGCTTTCAAATTGGCAAAGAAATTTCGTTTAAGGGCCTAATGTGATAACATGACTCTGTGTGCAAATAGGAATTACAGGCAGAGATTTATTGCGTATTGCTCTGGTGATTTCACAGTTGCATTAGATGGAAAGGGGGAGCCATTTTTTGGTGCAGAAGCAGACTCTTAGCACATACCCAGCTGCTTACCATGTGGAATCATGCACAGTTATCACCAGCGAGTGGGGTTTGAGGTTTCAGTCAGTAATGCAAATACATTCAGCATCACTAAGGCTGGTTGCCCTTGCTGGAGTGTAGGCAGTCAACCCAGGTTACAAATGGTGCTGGTCTGAAAAAGCAGTTTGGACATGTGCTTTTTTAAGAATCTGAAAAGTGGATTCATAATGTGTCAGTCTGTAAAAGTGTTTATCACTTGCCAAAAAAAAGAGTAGTATGTGTGCTTTCAAATTGGCAAAGAAATTTCGTTTAAGGGCCTAATGTGATAACATGACTCTGTGTGCAAATAGGAATTACAGGCAGAGATTTATTGCGTATTGCTCTGGTGATTTCACAGTTGCATTAGATGGAAAGGGGGAGCCATTTTTTAGTGCAGAAGCAGACTCTTAGCACACACCCAGCTGCTTACCATGTGGAATCATGCACAGTATTCACAAGCGAGTCGGGTTTGAGGTTTCAGTCAGTAATGCAAATACATTCAGCATCACTAAGGCTGGTTGCCCTTGCTGGAGTGTAGGCAGTCATCCAGGTTACAAATGGTGCTGGTCTGAAAACGCAGTTTGGACATGTGCTTTTTTAAGAATCTGAAAAGTGGATTCATAATGTGTCAGTCTGTAAAAGTGTTTATCACTCGCCAAAAAAAAGAGTAGTAAGTGTGCTTTCAAATTGGCAAAGAAATTTCGTTTTGTGACTAATGTGAAAACATAACTCTGTGTGCAAAGAGGAATTATAGACAGAGATTTATTGCGTATTACTCTGGTGATTTCACAGTTGCATTAGATGGAAAGGGGGAGCCATTTTTTGGTGCAGAAGCAGACTCTTAGCACATACCCAGCTGCTTACCATGTGGAATCATGCACAGTATTCACAAGCGAGTGGGGTTTGAGGTTTCAGTCAGTAATGCAAATACATTCAGCATCACTAAGGCTGGTTGCCCTTGATGGAGTGTAGGTAGTCACCCAGGTTACAAATGGTGCTGGTCTGAAAAAGCAGTTTGGACATGTGCTTTTTTAAGAATCTGAAAAGTGGATTCATAATGTGTCAGTCTGTAAAAGTGTTTATCACTTGCCAAAAAAAAGAGTAGTATGTGTGCTTTCAAATTGGCAAAGAAATTTCGTTTAAGGGCCTAATGTGATAACATGACTCTGTGTGCAAATAGGAATTACAGGCAGAGATTTATTGCGTATTGCTCTGGTGATTTCACAGTTGCATTAGATGGAAAGGGGGAGCCATTTTTTGGTGCAGAAGCAGACTCTTAGCACATACCCAGCTGCTTACCATGTGGAATCATGCACCGTTATCACCAGCGAGTGGGGTTTGAGGTTTCAGTCAGTAATGCAAATACATTCAGCATCACTAAGGCTGGTTGCCCTTGCTGGAGTGTAGGCAGTCATCCAGGTTACAAATGGTGCTGGTCTGAAAAAGCAGTTTGGACATGTGCTTTTTTAAGAATCTGAAAAGTGGATTCATAATGTGTCAGTCTGTAAAAGTGTTTATCACTTGCCAAAAAAAAGAGTAGTATGTGTGCTTTCAAATTGGCAAAGAAATTTCGTTTAAGGGCCTAATGTGATAACATGACTCTGTGTGCAAATAGGAATTACAGGCAGAGATTTATTGCGTATTGCTCTGGTGATTTCACAGTTGCATTAGATGGAAAGGGGGAGCCATTTTTTAGTGCAGAAGCAGACTCTTAGCACACACCCAGCTGCTTACCATGTGGAATCATGCACAGTATTCACAAGCGAGTCGGGTTTGAGGTTTCAGTCAGTAATGCAAATACATTCAGCATCACTAAGGCTGGTTGCCCTTGCTGGAGTGTAGGCAGTCATCCAGGTTACAAATGGTGCTGGTCTGAAAACGCAGTTTGGACATGTGCTTTTTTAAGAATCTGAAAAGTGGATTCATAATGTGTCAGTCTGTAAAAGTGTTTATCACTCGCCAAAAAAAAGAGTAGTATGTGTGCTTTCAAATTGGCAAAGAAATTTCGTTTTCTGACTAATGTGAAAACATGACTCTGTGTGCAAAGAGGAATTATAGACAGAGATGTATTGCGTATTACTCTGGTGATTTCACAGTTGCATTAGATGGAAAGGGGGAGCCATTGTTTGGTGCAGAAGCAGACTCTTAGCACATACCCAGCTGCTTACCATGTGGAATCATGCACAGTATTCACAAGCGAGTGGGGTTTGAGGTTTCAGTCAGTAATGCAAATACATTCAGCATCACTAAGGCTGGTTGCCCTTGCTGGAGTGTAGGCAGTCATCCAGGTTACAAATGGTGCTGGTCTGAAAAAGCAGTTTGGACATGTGCTTTTTTAAGAATCTGAAAAGTGGATTCATAATGTGTCAGTCTGTAAAAGTGTTTATCACTTGCCAAAAAAAAGAGTAGTATGTGTGCTTTCAAATTGGCAAAGAAATTTCGTTTTGTGACTAATGTGAAAACATGACTCTGTGTGCAAAGAGGAATTATAGACAGAGATTTATTGCGTATTACTCTAGTGATTTCACAGTTGCATTAGATGGAAAGGGGGAGCCATTTTTTGGTGCAGAAGCAGACTCTCAGCACACACCCAGCTGCTTACCATGTGGAATCATGCACAGTATTCACAAGCGAGTGGGGTTTGAGGTTTCAGTCAGTAATGCAAATACATTCAGCATCACTAAGGCTGGTTGCCCTTGCTGGAGTGTAGGCAGTCACCCAGGTTACAAATGGTGCTGGTCTGAAAAAGCAGTTTGGACATCTGCTTTTTAAAAAATCTGAAAAGTGGATTCATAATGTGTCAGTCTGTAAAAGTGATTATCACTTGCCAAAAAAAAGAGTAGTAAGTGTGCTTTCAAATTGGCAAAGAAATTTCGTTTTGTGACTAATGTGAAAACATGACTCTGTGTGCATAGAGGAATTATAGACAGAGATTTATTGCGTATTGCTCTGGTGATTTCACAGTTGCATTAGAAGGAAAGGGGGAGCCATTTTTTGGTGCAGAAGCAGACTCTTAGCACACACCCAGCTGCTTACCATGTGGAATCATGCACAGTATTCACAAGCGAGTGGGGTTTGAGGTTTCAGTCAGTAATGCAAATACATTCAGCATCACTAAGGCTGGTTGCCCTTGCTGGAGTGTAGGCAGTCACCCAGGTTACAAATGGTGCTGGTCTGAAAAAGCAGTTTGGACATGTGCTTTTTAAAAAATCTGAAAAGTGGATTCATAATGTGTCAGTCTGTAAAAGTGATTATCACTTGCCAAAAAAAAGAGTAGTAAGTGTGCTTTCAAATTGGCAAAGAAATTTCGTTTTGTGACTAATGTGAAAACAAATGTAGTAATATATTTAAATAAAATAAAGGAATTTTTTTTTAGTTTTTTTCAGGTATTGCTGAAGAGCAGTGAACAAAATTTAAGATGCCTACAAAATCCAGAGTAAAAAAAGACCACAAAAAAAAACTATATTTGAAGACAACTGGAGGACCTAAGTTAGTTGAAGATGCTCATGTTGGGAAAAAGAAAAAATCTTCTGGTAAGCAGACAAAAATTTTTCTAAAGAACATATTCAAAAAAAGGAAAAATGTACAAAATGTCTGTACTGGAAAGAATGTTTTCAATAGAAAAGGACAGGAAAAAATTGAGAATTTAGTTAATGCAAATATACCTTCTGCAACTAAAAAGATTAACCTAAACAGAAAAACAGCGTTTAAAGAGATACGTAGAAAAATGTTTCAGAGAAGAGTTATGTCCAATTTGATAAAGGATGTGAAGAAATATAAGCAAAAGGCTAAGTTTTATAAGAGAAAAAAAGAAATTGAAGCCATTGCAGCAAAGGCATTAGAATTAAAAAGGAAACTATTCATTTTAATTTTGAATAGGATGCGTACATTAGACAAAATGGTTAATGTACTGAAATCACATAGCAAAAGGAAAAGAGTAGTGAACAGAACAAACTTTTCTAAAGTGTTTTTAGGAAAATGGATGCATAGTTCAAGTAGTGAACCTTTTTTTAATGAAGAGAGTTATTTTCAAAGTAATAGTTTGCTGCATGCAGTTGACACCAGAGGTCGTGCTTATGAAGTGAAAAATGGTTGCATAATGGAGAAGGAGATAATGGTTCCAAGAGATGAGGTACAAGTGATGGCGGATGAGGCTATGGGGAGACGTCCTAAAGCCCCAGTGTACACTTGGAATTGTAGTAGTATTTGCACTGTGCGTCAGGAATCTATTGATAAATTTCGTGAGTTTCTAAGAGAATATAGTAAAAAAAAGTGTAAAACAGAATATTAAGGTGCTTCAAAGTCTGGATCCATGCAGAGTGAGAGAGAATACTGGTTTGCAGGGTCATTCTCTGGCTTGTCTATCTAGAAAAGTGTGTAATAGTGTTTTCCATCATTTTAGGATGCTGGCTGTTCATCATACTGAAATGAGAAAGTTTGTGAGACGGTTGTATTTTGCTAAAAGTCCAGCAATAAAGTTAGATGAATTGAATAGGGCTCTGTTCCGTGGAACGGTATCAGATGTAGAGAAGGTTGTTGATGAAATTCAGTTTTGTTACATTGGTCCTGAACAAAACAGTGCAGAGAAGGACACAGTAAATGAGGAAGAAGTGGAAGTGAATGTAGAACCCTCTGTAAGTAAGACATTTAATGATCACATAACAAAATTTGCAATAATCTCTAATGAAAGACCAAATATTACTTGTATTTGTTGCCGCAGAACTCATTATAGAAAACAAACTAGGAATGTTGATCTCTACAGAAAGAGTGAAAATGAAGATAATTATAAGTGGAAGGATTTTGCCACATATATATTTCTTGAAAATTGTTTTGAATTGGGTGAAGATCAGCGTATTTGTAAATACTGTTACAACAAGTTAGAGGAAAATAGAATGCCGACCAGAGCTGTACATAATAATTTAGAATTGGATGCTATTCCTGCTGAACTTTCTGAATTAAATACATATGAGTCTATACTCATTCAATGTGTTCATCCGTTCCAGACCATAGTACGTATGGAACCCAAAACTGGTAAATTACCTCCTTCAGATTTACTGAGAGGTTTAAAAGGTAGAGTGGTGTATTTGCCCTTGGATTTGAAAAAAAATATGGAAACTATTGATGCAGATACTTTGGAAACTGAACCATTAATTATTCTGGTTAATGGTGTACCTACAAAGAATAAGAAGATTTGGCAGGAGCTGGTAGATGTACGGAAAGTACAAAGAGCAAATTTGTATTTGAAAAGGAATAACAAATGGTATGAATCAATTTATATAGAAGAAGAAGAAGAAGAAGATTTACAAGAAGACACAGAAACACCAACTGGACAAATTGAAAAAGTGGACAAGTCAAAGGAAGAAGAAATTTATGAACATTTTAGCATACATCCTCTTCATTCAAAATAAGTTATGGGAGACAATATTGATCTATTTCAGATGAAGAAAGCAAAAGGAACTCCCGTGAGTGTATGGGAGGAGAGCTTGGAAGCTCGATGTTTTCCCCAGCTGTTTCCTAAAGGAAAAGGAGGACGATACGATGAACGTCCGGAACAGATTCCAGCTTCTGAGTATCGGACTACAAGACTATATGCTGAAGATCCCAGATTTTGACAAAGTATTCCTTATTTGTTCCATCTTTTATTTGAAAGCGACTTGTCTGCATTGTCTTATGCAGTAAATCACATTTTAAAAAGTGGAGTACATTTACAAAATGTGTCTGCTAAGGATTTTATGGAGAAAGTGCAGCACCGAGATGATCATTTGGAAACACAACTGATCAATCTGATGGCTTGTCAGCGTGGGACAAATGAATATTGGTACCGACGCCATGGTGAATTAAAATGCATGTTACGGAATTTAGGAACACCAACATGGTTCGTTACCCTAAGCTGTGCCGAGTACGCTTGGTATGATTTACTGGATTTTCTACCAGAGGCAAATTCAAACATTAAAAACATTGAATACAAGACAGCAGGAGAACTGTGCTCATTGGATCCGGTTAATGTTTGCAGATATTTCAATCATAGATTTGAGGCTATGATGTCCTTCATCTGCAATAAAAAAAATCCACCTCTAGGAGAAGTAGTGGATTTCTTTTGGAGAAAAGAGTACCAGGCAAGAGGTGCTCCTCATATTCATATGCTGTTGTGGATCAAGGATGCCCCAAAGTTTGGAACAGATACTGATGAAGCAGTGTTATCTTACATTGAAGAATATGCAACATGTGCTATACCAAAAAGCACAGAAGAGAAAAAGTTAAAGGAGCAAGTTTTACGTTTCCAAAGTCATCGGTGTGGAAAATACTGTCGACGGAAATACAAGAGCAAAGATAAATACTACACTAAATGTCGATTTGGATTTCCTAGACCTGTTCTTTCAAATGGAAGAGTTAACAGTTTTATGTCATCTGTGAGACATACTATCACAAGAAAATCACCTAAGAATACCTACAACCTTAAAAGAAAAGAAGAATCAAAAAATATAAATGACTACAACCCAGTGATTTTATCCATGTGGAACGCTAACATGGATATACAGTATGTAGCTGACAATTCCATTGCTGTTGCTCGATATGTAACGTCTTACATTACGAAATCAGAAAAAACAGAATTGAAGGAAATGTGGGAAGAGATTTCTCACGAGAAAACTGTCAGTAAGAAGCTGTACAGTTTCAGTTTGAAGATGTTATCGCATCGAGAAATTGGATCCTACGAATGTTCAGATAGGTTATCTTCTGCAAGTCTCTACTCGAAATCAAGAAGAATAATTTGGGCAAGTTTAGGCCTTGCAGCAATGAGAAATCGGGTACTGAAATCTGTTGGAGAAATTGAATATTTGGCCGAGAATGACCCAGAAAGTACAGATATTTTGAAATCAAACATGTTGGACACATATTATCCCAAGAGAAGTCATCTTCTGGAGAACATGTGTCTCTATGAAGTGCTGCAGAACTACCTTTATTCACGGAAAGCCACAGAAGACATCAACAATGGAAAATATAAAGTCATTGGTGAAGAAGGATGTTTGGTGAAGCAAACAAAAGGAAGTTTGATAAATCACAGGAAGCTGAGTTGCGACACTACTGACAAAAAGGAATCTTACTACTTGGCTCTTTTACAGCTGTTTAAACCATGGCGTACAGAGGATGAACTACTGGGAGAATTTCAAAGCTATGAAGATTCTTTTAATGCTTGCAAAGACAGCATACAATGCAGTACATTCTCAAGTTATCTGCAAATGTTAAATGAAGAAATTGAACAGGAAACTACAATTGCAGCAGAAATAGCTAGAGACAGTTCTCAGGACAGCCAAAGTTCAGGAACACTCAGTCAAGATCCCCTAGGACAACCAATCGTTGAAAATGAAGCATCAATAGCCATGAATGAAGTGGAAACGGCTATGAATCAAGCTCAAGAAGAATTTATAGACTTACAAAATTTGGAAAGACAACTGAACGAAGAGCAGCAACAAATTTATGAAGAGATCAGAAACAAAATTGATCACGGATTTCTACATGAAAAAAAAGAGTGCTCATGCACATCATTTCATCCAATCAGGATGTATGTAAGCGGACAAGCTGGAACTGGAAAAAGTTTCCTAATAAAAGTCATCAGAAGCTACCTACAGCAAAAAACGGATTCTACTTTGTCTTGTGTGGTTACTGCTCCAACTGGGTTAGCAGCATATAACATAAAAGGAATCACTTTACATCATTTGCTAATGTTACCAGTGGAGCATGAGAACAAAATACAATACAACAAGCTAACTGGAGAAGCATGCTTGGAAGTTTCAAGAGTATTGAAGAAGATGCAAGTTCTCATTATTGATGAGGTGAGCATGGTATCAAACTTAATGCTTGCCTTTGTGCATTTAAGAATGCAGCAAATTTTGAAGACAGACTATGACGTGTTATTTGGAGGAAAACACGTCATAGTTTTTGGAGATCTTTTGCAACTTACTCCAGTTAAAGGACAACCAGTGTTTAATACTGTGACACATGAAGACACGAAGAAGTCATTGGGAAGCATCGGTAATACAAATATTTGGTCCTTCTTTGAGTACAAGGAACTTACTACTAATATGAGGCAAGCAAACGATGAAGAATATGGAAGTATTCTGAAAGATATCAGAATTGGACTACTCACTGAAGCTGGTAAAAAAGCATTACAGAGTCGGCTGCTACATAATTTATTTCCAAAGTAAGAAATAGTTGCAGAGAAGATATACAAGAACATTGCAGAAAAGAAAAGTGTCATCTGCTTAATGCCAACTCTACGTGAATGCTCAATATTCAATGAGGAGCTTTTGAAATTGGAAAAGGAAGATATCAGGAAATTGGAAGCAGTGGACAAAATTGAGGATGGAAGAATTACTGTCACATTAACAGGCACACTGAAAAATAAATTGGATTCACTAGAGAAGAACATTTCCAAAACAGCTGGATTAGAAAAAAATCTATATGTTTGCATGAACTGTAGAGTATTTTTAAGGAGAAATTTGGATGTTGAAAAAGGTTTAGTTAATGGAGCTATGGGAAGAGTTGTGGGTTTTATTAATTATCAGAAAAAAGATGGAATTGAATGTTTAAAAATAAAATTTGATCAGATAGAAGAAGTTAAAGACATTTGTCGTTGTTCAGTTCGTTTCATGCTTGTGAAAGACTTATATGTACGTAGGAAGCAGTTTCCGTTTTCGCTAGCATATGCTGTAACTATTCACAAGTCTCAAGGATTGACTGTAGATTGTGCATTTGTGAACATTGGTTCAACTGTGTTCAAAGAAGGTATGGCATATGTTGCTTTGTCACGAGTGAAAACATTATCAGGTTTATTCATGATAGACTTTGATGATTCAAAAGTTAGTGCTGATACAAATTGTGTAAAGGAGTATAATAGATTAAGAAGAAGCTATGCTCCTCTTTTAGGTCAGTATCCTGTGTTGGAGAAACGTGTAGTTTCTCGTAAAAGGAGAAATGAGAATATCTGTAATGAAGATGTAGAGAGGAGGAAAAAAAAGAGGAGTGATGTAATTGCAAGCAAAAAGAATAAGGAAAATGAAGAACAGGTTGTAGGATGTCATTGTGAAAATAGCTCTGGTGTCAACTGCTACGCTAATGTAGTGCTGAATGTTGCATTTTATCTGGAAAGTTTGCAAGAGCAGATAATAGTAAATCAGGGAAAAAGATTCTGTTCTGTGCTGAGTCTCCTTTTTGAAAAGCTGAGTAATGATAAAACTCAAATAGAAAGTGCTACTGAAATTAGAAAAGTTTTAGATGTATGTTCAGGACGAACACAGTTTTCTCAAAATGTACAGCAAGACGCACAGGAATTCTTGATGTATTTTCTTCAGGTACTGGAAGAAGAAGGGGTTCCCATTGAAAATTGATTTGGTCTCTCTTATAAATGGGAACATAGTTGTGAAAACTGTTATAACATATGTGGCTCTAATGTTGATAATGAAAGGTTTATTTATTTAACATTGCCAGAGAGTAAAACAGTCACTTTTGCTAAATTAGTTAAAGATGCTAATCATAGCATGCAATGCGGTGAGTGTAAATCTGACATGTTTTCAACGTTAATTTTAAAGGAATACGGACAGTATGTAATTTTAATGATGCAACGATGTAGAGCTGATGGTTCAAAATTGGATACTTTAATAAAGAAGTTTACAGGACAGCAATTATCAATTTCAGGAAAAACTTTTGTAACAGTTGCAATAATTTTCCATGATGGACCTACTGTAACTTCTGGTCATTACACAGTTTATCTTAAATGTGAAAAAGGCTGGACACTGTGTAATGATTCCCAATTGATTTTTAAGCAACGTTTGCCTTTTGATTTAGCAAATTCCTATCTAATCTTCCTGAAACCTAAATTTTAGAGAGATTTGGCAAGATCTGTACAAAACAATTTTACCATTTTATTGGATTACCATTTGGAATTTACAAATAAAAAGATTGAACAAATTATCATTTGGCCTAATGGAAAGGTAACCAATTGTAATGTGGAATTTTTCCATTTTTTAAGGAAACTTTGGAAAACCAAAAATTTAGAAAAAATCGGTAACATCTGCACAATTTAAATTTTGGAATGTTATTGGATTGCCATTGGAAATTTTTTCAAAAAAGATTTTTAAAATTACTATTTGGCCATGCGGAAAGGTAAACAATTCTATTGTGGACTTATTTAATTATTAATAAATCTTTCGGTAACCAAAATGTTACAGAGAATCGGTGAGATCTGTACAATTTAAACTTTAGATTTTTATTGGATTACCATTGGAAATTTAACCAAAAAAGAATTTTAAAATTACTATTTGGCCTAAAGGAAATGGAACCAGATGTATTGTGGAGTTATTTGAGATATATTATTGTGATTATACTTCTGAAACAAAAATATCAGACGGTATTTTAAAGAAATAAGTATTGATATTAGATGATATTTTTCAAGAATATTATGCATTTCTATAAAGTTATGTTTATGCAAAAAGAGATTGTGGGCTTTTTTAAAACAATCTTTGAGATTGTTAATTTTTTTTTTGCCCGCTGTTAAATGATGAATGCAATTGCTTTCACAATTTATAGTGAAATGCAATATATTCTGAAAACAGCAAAAAAAAGGCAAAAATATTTTTTGAAAAATATGTAAATATGTGTACTGTATTATAAAATGTTTTATTAAATATTAATACTTTTTTCTTTTTTTTCAGATTGAGATAGAAAATTATCGAAAACTAGAACCATTTTTAAAGCAATTAAAAAAAAATTTAAATGAATAAATATTTTTTTGAGTGGGTATGGTGAGTCAATAATATCATGGTCCCTTTTTTCCACTTCTCTACAATCACATTTTCAGTTTTTAATTGTAGTCTCTCAAGGACCTTGTAATGTGATAATTGATTTTTAGTGTTTTAAAAAAAAAAACAAAAAAAATTACGCGTATATATATATATATATATATATATATTACCTACTGGCGGTCGCCAGTAGGTAGTTATAGTTAGGACCACGTTTCCATAGGAAATCCGCAACATTCTATTTTGAATAACTTTGGCGCCGGTCGACGAATCCTCGCGAATTTCTCAAAATAGGTGGGGCGCTACGCTCCGCTCCTACCCTGAAAGTCTCGGGGGGATCCGTCAAGCGGGGGCTGAGATAAAAGGGGGGTCCCAAAACGCGTTTTTCCCATGCATTTTTCCATAGGACCTTTAGAACGAGCTACAGCCCGAACGGCTGAACAGAATTACTCAAAATTTGGCAGAGAGGTAGTCCCTAGGTCAAGGAAGTGCCTTTTGTAGGTTTGGTGTAAATCTGTTCAGTAGATTCTGAGAAAATAGCCTATAAATCAATATATATATCTGAGCCCGCTTACTGTACGCTTACCGTACGCTTACGGTAAGCGTACGGTGGCGTGCGCGAGCGCGATTCTGATTGGCTCTTAGATCTTAGTAAACATTCGAATCGGCCGAAACCAGGAAGCGGCGGCCGCCATTTTGTGTATTTCACTCTGAAAAAAAAGAGTGAAAACAAGGAAAGGGGGCAATGAGGAGAGTTACAGACCCCCTAACAATTGTAAGGGGGTCAAAGAAGGACAGAAAAGTACAAAAAAAACATTTATTGATTTTAAAAAAAATCACGGGGTACGCGTACGGTAAGCTTACGGTAAGCGTACGGTAAAAAAAATAAAAATAAATAAATGAAAAGCAGATTTAAGAGTTTAGAAATTAGGGAGCTCTAAAAAGAGCTGTTGTGTTTATGGAGTCATTTTTTTAGTGGTACCTACAAGTAAGTACCGATGCAGAGTCTAAGGTTCAAGAGGAAGACTCTGTTCCCTTCATCATTGAAGTGCACACCATCTCCTCTATAAATGTCTTGCATGTCGTAACGCAAGTTGTTGTGGTAAATGGCACCCATACCATAGTCACGGAGGAAAGCAGAAACAGATTTGTTGACGTGCTTTCTTGCTTTGTCAATCTGTGGACAGAAATGATTGGACCAGTTCCATTTTTGCCTTTGGCATATGTTGGAAAACACAAAGGCAGTTTTAGGGAAAAGTGTAAACAGTTGTGCAAAGGTGTCCTTCATAAGCATTTCCAGACCTACCCCAGTCAAAGTGCCTAGGTCATTGCCACCACAGTGCACTATTATGAGGTCAGGGTGTTGGATTTGAATGAAGGATTTCACCAATGGCATCAATTGGTGCCACTTTAACCCTCTCTGACCAATCCATTTAATGTCTACATTTGGCAAAGCAAGGTCTCTCACCATATCTGTTTTCTCTGCAAACTTTTCACTCCAGAAGACATAGCTGTGCCCTACAATCCACACTGTGAACATCTTCAAAGGAGAACTGGATGCACTCAGGAGGTGTCTTTCAGTAGAATGGCAATATGAAAAGAAAGACAGTTTGGAAATGGAGGCATACATATTTTTTACAAAACAAAAAGAACTGATTGGCTGTTTCATACCATTCTAGAAAAAAAACTAGGCTGTATGTGAAAATTAATAGAAGCATGTTTTGTATTGGTACAAAAAAATGTGTAACCAAAGAACAGTACTATGGATTTGCTGTTAGGTTTGAAAAGTCAAGCACTCTTGCTCTGTGGAATTGAAACATTGTGTGTCGAACTTCGGACCTAACTGCACACAGCAGTGTTCCATGAGCTGTTGCTATGGTAGCAGGCAGAAGTCAAGTTGGGGGAAGGGTACTAGGCAGAAGTCAAGTTGGGGGCAGGGTACTTTTGGAAAAGGGTTGGTTTTCAACCAATAGAAATGTGTCATTACATTTGAAAAAAAGGGGGAAGCACTGAGATTTGAAACTTACATGTATATGTGTGGAAAAATAGAGGGAAAGTTTGCCATTATCTGGTTCTGCTGAGAGGAGAGAGGTGAACACAACAGAGATCCTGGCTCTGATAATCTGCTGTTTGAGTGTCACATTTCTTTCACAACTAACTAATTTTAAAGGTGAGTTTACAGTTTGAGAGGGGATGTATGTGGTAACTTAAGAAATGAATATTAGAAATGGGAATTGTTTTTGTTGTAGTTACACATGGTGGTTTCATAATGTGTCAGTCTGTAAAAGTGATTTTCACTTGGCCCGAAAAAAAAAGAGCAGTAAGTGTGCTTTCAAATTGGCAAAGAAATTTCGTTTTGGCACTAATGTGAAAACATGACTCTGTGTGCATAGAAGAATTATAGGCAGAGATTTATTGCGTCCTTGCTCTGGTGATTTCACAGTTGCAGTAGATGGAAAAGAGGAGCGAATTTTTGGGGGAAGAAGCAGAGGCTTAGCACACACCCATGTGCTTGCCATGTATAGTCATGCACAGTAATTAGAAGCGAGTGGGGTTTTCAGGTTTAAGTCTGTAATGCAAATACATTCAGCATCACTAAGGCTGGTTGCCC
The DNA here is from genome assembly GCF_964204655.1 of Triturus cristatus. Taxonomy (NCBI): domain Eukaryota; kingdom Metazoa; phylum Chordata; class Amphibia; order Caudata; family Salamandridae; genus Triturus; species Triturus cristatus. Next base: position 902,326,270 of record NC_140583.1, read on the forward strand.
CTGCTGGAGTGTAGGCAGTCACAGAGAATACACACTGTGGTGGTCTGAAAAAAAAACAGCTTGGACATGTGCATTTAAATAAATTTAAAAAAAAGGTTTCAGAATGTGTCAGTCTGTAAAAGTGATTTCAAATTGTAAAAAGAGATTTTCACTTGGCCCGAAAAAAAAAGAGCAGTAAGTGTGCTTTCAAATTGGCAAAGAAATTTCGTTTTGGCACTAATGTGAAAACATGACTCTGTGTGCATAGAAGAATTATAGGCAGAGATTTATTGCGTCTTGCTCTGGTGATTTCACAGTTGCAGTAGATGGAAAGGGGGAGCGAATTTTTGGGGGAAGAAGCAGAGGCTTAGCACACACCCATGTGCTTGCCATGTATAGTCATGCACAGTAATTAGAAGCGAGTGGGGTTTTCAGGTTTAAGTCTGTAATGCAAATACATTCAGCATCACTAAGGCTGGTTGCCCCTGCTGGAGTGTAGGCAGTCACAGAGAATACACACGGTGGTGGTCTGAAAAAAAAACAGCTTGGACATGTGCATTTAAATAAAATTAAAAAAAAGGTTTCAGAATGTGTCAGTCTGTAAAAGTGATTACAAATTGTAAAAAGAGATTTTCACTTGGCCCGAAAAAAAAAGAGCAGTAAGTGTGCTTTCAAATTGGCAAAGAAATTTCGTTTTGGCACTAATGTGAAAACATGACTCTGTGTGCATGGAAGAATTATAGGCAGAGATTTATTGCGTCTTGCTCTGGTGATTTCACAGTTGCAGTAGATGGAAAGGGGGAGCGAATTTTTGGGGGAAGAAGCAGAGGCTTAGCACACACCCATGTGCTTGCCATGTATAGTCATGCACAGTAATTAGAAGCGAGTGGGGTTTTCAGGTTTAAGTCTGTAATGCAAATACATTCAGCATCACTAAGGCTGGTTGCCCCTGCTGGAGTGTAGGCAGTCACAGAGAATACACACGGTGGTGGTCTGAAAAAAAACAGCTTGGACATGTGCATTTAAATAAATTTAAAAAAAAGGTTTCAGAATGTGTCAGTCTGTAAAAGTGATTTCAAATTGTAAAAAGAGATTTTCACTTGGCCCGAAAAAAAAAGAGCAGTAAGTGTGCTTTCAAATTGGCAAAGAAATTTCGTTTTGGCACTAATGTGAAAACATGACTCTGTGTGCATAGAAGAATTATAGGCAGAGATTTATTGCGTCTTGCTCTGGTGATTTCACAGTTGCAGTAGATGGAAAAGAGGAGCGAATTTTTGAGGGAAGAAGCAGAGGCTTAGCACACACCCATGTGCTTGCCATGTATAGTCATGCACAGTAATTAGAAGCGAGTGGGGTTTTCAGGTTTAAGTCTGTAATGCAAATACATTCAGCATCACTAAGGCTGGTTGCCCCTGCTGGAGTGTAGGCAGTCACAGAGAATACACACGGTGGTGGTCTGAAAAAAAAACAGCTTGGACATGTGCATTTAAATAAATTTAAAAAAAAGGTTTCAGAATGTGTCAGTCTGTAAAAGTGATTTCAAATTGTAAAAAGAGATTTTCACTTGGCCCGAAAAAAAAAGAGCAGTAAGTGTGCTTTCAAATTGGCAAAGAAATTTCGTTTTGGCACTAATGTGAAAACATGACTCTGTGTGCATAGAAGAATTATAGGCAGAGATTTATTGCGTCTTGCTCTGGTGATTTCACAGTTGCAGTAGATGGAAAGGGGGAGCGAATTTTTGGGGGAAGAAGCAGAGGCTTAGCACACACCCATGTCCTTGCCGTGTATAGTCATGCACAGTATTTACAAGCCAGTGGGGTTTTCAGGTTTAAGTCTGTAATGCAAATACATTCAGCATCACTAAGGCTGGTTGCCCCTGCTGGAGTGTAGGCAGTCACAGAGAATACACATGGTGGTGGTCTGAAAAAAAAACAGCTTGGACATGTGCATTTAAATAAATTTTAAAAAAAAAGGTTTCAGAATGTGTCAGTCTGTAAAAGTGATTTCAAATTGTAAAAAGAGATTTTCACTTGGCCCGAAAAAAAAAGAGCAGTAAGTGTGCTTTCAAATTGGCAAAGAAATTTCGTTTTGGCACTAATGTGAAAACATGACTCTGTGTGCATAGAAGAATTATAGGCAGAGATTTATTGCGTCTTGCTCTGGTGATTTCACAGTTGCAGTAGATGGAAAAGAGGAGCGAATTTTTGGGGGAAGAAGCAGAGGCTTAGCACACACCCATGTGCTTGCCATGTATAGTCATGCACAGTAATTAGAAGCGAGTGGGGTTTTCAGGTTTAAGTCTGTAATGCAAATACATTCAGCATCACTAAGGCTGGTTGCCCCTGCTGGAGTGTAGGCAGTCACAGAGAATACACACGGTGGTGGTCTGAAAAAAAAACAGCTTGGACATGTGCATTTAAATAAATTTAAAAAAAAGGTTTCAGAATGTGTCAGTCTGTAAAAGTGATTTCAAATTGTAAAAAGAGATTTTCATTTTAAAAACTATTTTTTAAAAAAACAAATGAATAAATATTTTTTTGAGTGAGTATGGTAAGTCAATAATAATAATTGTAGTCTCTCAAGGACCTTCTAATGTGATAAATGATTTTTAGTGTTTTTTTTAAAAAATAAAAAAAAAGGTACGCTTACCGTACGCGTACGGTAAAAAAAAATAAAAAAAAGTTTTTAAAAACATATGTAAAAAAAAGATGAAAGATAAGGTTGGCTCTTAAAAGAACCGTTGTGTTCATGCAGGGACAGAGGAAAGAAAGATTGGGAATATTAGACGGTACGACAAGTGTGCTGATCTATTTTACTGTTCACCAGGGAAACACTGGTCTCCCTATAAGTAATTAGATCGTGACAAGTGGCGCACCGTACTTCAACCCTCGCAAACCGAGGGTTAATTTCCAGAGGGCCAGCAAAAGGAGATTCTCCCCCCACAGATGAAGGGCTCACCTGACCTGCAGAAGAAGGAGTCTGCCCTGCAGGTGATGGTCCAGGCTGAGCTGCTGTGGATGTACTGGCTCGTCTTTCTGAAGAGTTACCTCCAAAAAGATGACCATGTGTCCTTCTGTGTACATCCTGGAGGTGTCTCTTCATGGTGTGATTCCCAAAGGAATACTTCCTGTTAGGATTACCTCTAGAAAGTACACGCTTACACAGCTTGCAAGTAACTAAGGGTGCATTCACCTTTTGCTGGCCTTCTGGAAAAGTAAAATAATCCCAAACATAAGAAGGCTTTACTTTCCTCGCTCTCTGCCTCAAGACAGTGCTGCTGGTGCTAGCCTCACTCTCAGAAGAGCTCTGCTGTTCTGCCATCGTATCCCAAAGACAAACCAGCTCCTTCTCCCAAGGGATCACAAGCAGAAATGAGGGGAATGGGTGTGGTGTAGGAGAGTTCTAGAACTGAAAGTAGTTTCAACCAATCAAAAGTTGTGTTTCATGATCACATGACCAACCGTACGCTTACGGTACGCTTACGGTACGCTTACGGCAAAAAGTACGCGTGCGCGTAAAAAAGACACGCGCTTGCGCGCATGCGCATAACAGTCACTCCCCGGCACTTCCGCGTAACGTGCGCGTGTTGCGTAAGCGCGCACGCGTCCCACGCGCAGTACGCGCGGCTACGCAAAGTACGTAACTATACGCAAGCAGCGTAGATAGATTACGGACGTTGCGTAAACCGTACGCTTACCGTGAGCTTACGGTACGCGTACTATAAAAAAAAAAAAAAACAAAAACAAAAAAAACTGGAAATAAATTTTACATGTTTATTTTAAAAAATATATATAAAAAAAATATTTAAGGATTTTAAAAATTTAAGCATAGTCTTTATAAAAGATAAGAAAATTAAATTAAAAATATGTTTGAAAAAAATGAAGAATAAAAAAAAAAAATAGCATTTAAAAAACCTTGCAAATTCACTGAAAAAACCATGGGTTTCACACACGTTATAGTTAGGAATTAGCATTTAAAAAACCTTGCAAATTCACTGAAAAAACCATGGGTTTCACACGTTACAGTTAGGAATTAGCATTTAAAAAACCTTAGAAATTCACTGAAAAAACCATAGGTTTCACACACGTTATAGTTAGGAATAAGCATTTAAAAAACCTTAGAAATTCAGTGAAAAAACCATAGGTTTCACACATGTTATAGTTAGCTGGACATTTTACTCGTAAAAAACCAATGAAATTGCCCCGTTATAGTTAGTTCAGCTAACTATAACTCGCGCGCCCGCAATGCACTGCTGATGACGTCACATATTACATCACTCATGACATGGTCAGTGACATCACTCATGACATCACTGATGACATCTCAAATGACATCACTGATGACATCACTGATGACATCATCCTTGTGACAGAGTGGCAGACCTCCTCTCACCCTAATATAACCTTTGATACACACATTCAAAAATAGAGACTAAAAATTTCAAAACAATGGACATACCAATACCAGTTACAACAACCTCTTCAGTAATTCTAAGATCCACATACACATCCACTCATTCACCAACAGTCCTATACAGTCACTCATACATGTACTCACTCATCATATGTACTCATACACCTATACATCCTGTTACACAATGCCACTCATCCATAGAGTTACTCACACACATAGTCACTCATGCTAATAAAGAATAAAACATACATTTACTTGCATATACAGTAATACACACACCACCATACTTACTTCTACGGAAACTTACACATACTTAGTCTTTTAAACAATCACTTATAGAAACACATACTTATTCATACAGGAACTCTTTCAATCTCTCCCTCTCACATATACTCACATATATACACCAATAGTCACATATACTAGTTTAAAACATATGTAGTTACTCCTGAAGACACTATTGAGACAGTCATTCACTCACTAACACACCCATACACACACTCATCCACCCATACAGTCCTGCACACATGCTGTCTTCAACACATACAAACAGTGAGTCACTCATTCATGCATCTATGCACTACGTAATACCCCCCACCGTACCATACAGACACTCAGACTGATACTCAAAAAAACAACTAATAACCTATATAGACACCCATGTAGCTACTCACCAACCCATGCAGCCACTTATACACAAAGTGAGAGATACACTTAATCAGTCAGTTACACAATCAATTTTTCAAAAACAAATCATCCATTTAGACACTTATATACCCATTTATTCTTCCATCGACCTTGAGATATACATATATAAAACATATTTAATTTTCAGAAAAACACACATTCACTGGATGATGTCATCAGTGATGTCATCAGTGATGTCATTTGAGATGTCATCAGTGATGTCATGAGTGATGTCACTGACCATGTCATGAGTGATGTAATATGTGACGTCATCAGCAGTGCATTGCGGGCGCGCGAGTTATAGTTAGCTGAACTAACTATAACGGGGCAATTTCATTGGTTTTTTACGAGTAAAATGTCCAGCTAACTATAACATGTGTGAAACCTATGGTTTTTTCACTGAATTTCTAAGGTTTTTTAAATGCTAATTCCTAACTATAACGTGTGTGAAACCTATGGTTTTTTCAGTGAATTTCTAAGGTTTTTTAAATGCTAATTCCTAACTATAACGTGTGTGAAACCCATGGTTTTTTCAGTGAATATATATATAGTTTGAGCCCTGCTGAGGTCACAGGGGCTTCTGGGGGCCTAGCAGGCCACCCGTGTTTCTATTAGTGATTGTCCTGGGGCTGCAGGGGGTCAGCACTGGACAGAATTACACCAAATTTAGCAGAATTGTAGAGGTTGTTACAGAGATTGTGCTTGTTATTATTTGGTGCAAATGCGGTCAGTAGTTTTTGAGAAAATAAACTGGAAAATATAGTGATATCTCTGGCCGTGTATATTTCGTGACTATTCCACGATGGTCGCTGATGTTTTGCAATGATTTCGCAGAAAATCACAAATGCGTTTGCACCAGCGGGAATGCTCTGATCGGCTGGATGCAACCTAAACTGACTGTTGTCGCCGCCATTTTGTTGATCAGTAGCAGTTCCCAGGGCTGAAAATGTCTGTGAAAGCTAACATGAGGGTTAAGGTACTCTGACCCCATCTTTGAGAAATGGGGGTGTTAGTGACACAAGTTATGTACCCAAAATGAGTTTAAAAAAAATCTGGGCTGATATTCACAAAGATACCTCGATCACAAGTAGGGCCCCCATATGAAATCATGAGGACATCATTAATATTGCGGGGACGCAGCGAATATTGGTGAAAATATGAAAAAATATACATATTTGTACACACTTTCTGGTCATTGTCACAGACTCATGTATGCACTCACAAACTCACTCAAACACTTATACACCCTTTCACATACCCACTCACACACTTATACATCAACTCAGGTACTCATGCACCCACTTACAGACTCACCCAGAGAGTGACACACCCATGGACATACCCAGTCAGAGACTCACGCACCTACTTAGAGACCTACTCATACACTCATGTGCACAGTCTCATACCCACTTAGAGACTCTTACCCCACCTACTCAAGGACTCATGCACCTACTTACAGATCCACTCACATATTCACGTATGTGCTCATAGACCCACTAAGACACTCACAAACCCATTGACAGACCCACTGAGACAATCATACACCCACTGACAGAACCACTCAGATGCTCATATACCCATTCACACACGCAGTCACTCACACACTCAGACACAGACCCTCTCAGAGACTTATGCACTCAGTCACTTATCATATACTCAGAAACTCACACACACACTCACAGATTCACTCAAATATACATGCCTCACTCACTCATCCACTCAAAGACTCACATATCCACTCATAGACTCACCCAGATACTCACCCTCCCAGTCACAGACCCATTCAGACACTCATACATGCACCCATTCACTCACCCACTCAGAGACTTATTTTCTCACTCACAGACCCATTGAGACACTCATACACCCACTCACAGATCTACTCAGACACTCATACATCTGCTCACAGACCCACTCAGACAATCACACACCCATACAGTCACTCACACATCCACGCACAGACCCACTCAGATACTTCTGTACCCAGTCACTCATGTACTCAGAGACTCATGCACCCACTCACATTCCTACTCAGAGACCCACACACCCACTCGCAGAACCAATCAGATGCTCGTGCTCCCAGTCATAGACCCACTGAGAGACTCATGCACACACTCACAAATCCACTCAGACACTCATGCATCCACTCAGTCACCAACTCAGATGCACACTTGGACACTCATCTATCCACTCACAGATCCAGTCAGACAGTCATATACTTACTTACGAATGCACAAAGGCACTCATGCACCTACTCACAGATCGACTGGCAGACTCATACAACCAATCACAGTCACATTGAGACACTCATGCACCCACTCGTTGATGTACTGTGACAGTCACACAGTTTGTTACAGAACCATTGATAGACTGATGCACCATCTCACAGATCCACTCAAATACTTATAAAGTGAATGAGGGACTTAATGATACAGTAATGTATGCAGTCACAGATTCCATTGAAAGAGTTATACACTGTGTTATAGAGATGCTAAGGGAGCTATACACACTATTATAGAGTCATTTAGATAGTAATGTGTTTAGTGTGTTAGTTGTAATCCATATTTGCAGTTATAAGTTTTGAATATGGTGGTGGCTGTAATTCACTAAAAAAAACAAAGGTTACATGGGCGTTATAGTTAGAAATTAGCATTTAAAAAACCTAAGAAATTCATTAGTGATGTCATTTGAGATGTCATCAGTGATGTCATCAGTGACACCACTGACAATGTCATGGGTAATGTAATATGTGAGGTGATCAGCAGTGCATTGTGTGGGCGTTAGTTATAGTTAGAGACTCACACACTCATGAACCCACTAACAAACCCACTGAGACACTTATGCACACACAGATCCACTCATCCAACACAATGTCATCAGTGATGTCTTTAGAGATGCCATCAGTGATGTCATATGAGTGATGTATTATGTGAGGCCATAAATTTGAGGTCATAAGCACTGCATTGCAAGGGCATTAGTTATAGTTAGCTCAAGTAACTATAATTGCTGAATTTCTCTGGTTTTGTACGAGTGAAATGTCAGCCGAACTGTAACATCACTGTAACCTTTGTGTTTTTTCAGAGAATATCTATATAAATATTAAAGGCACCAGTAGGTAGGTATAATTAGGAGGATGTAGTTTCCACAGAAAGACATTTTTTCATATGGCAACAAACTTTGCTGTTGTTTGACGAATCCTCCAATTTTTTTTCAAACTAGTAAGAAGCTCACTACAGCTGCTGTCTTCAAAGTTTCATGGTGATCCGTCAAGCAGGGGCAGAGAAAAAGGAAGAGACCCAAAACATGTTTTCCCCATGTTTTACAATGGAGATTTTAGACATGACTGATGCTCGAACTGCTGAACAGAATTACTTCAAATTTGACGGAAAGGTAGCTGTTGGTCCAGAAAAAGACCTTTTTTGTAAATTGGCATAAATCAATTCAGTAGTTTTTGAACTACTCAGTAAATCCAAATTTGAATATATATAGGGATGCCAAGACTCAGCTAACCCTCCTGATCTTGTGCTGGGATCTGATTAGCTGCCAAAACATCAAACCAGGAAGTGTTGGAGGAATTTTGTGACAAAAAATGGAAAAAAGAGAAGGGGAAGGGTAGGAATACCCTGACCACCTAGGCCACAGGGACCCTGCAGGACCCAAAAAAGCATTGTGTGTATACTTTTCAGAGGGAGCTGCATTGGATCCATGGCTCCCATGGAAAATTTAAAAAATAAGTACTTCTTTACTAATCGGCCCCTAGGTGGGTCAGGTCCTGGGGGCATTTGGGAAATAAACAAGGGGGTGCATTAGCCCCCCCTGGGGCACATAAATTGTAGAGGTGGGCGGAATTTGCGATAGTGACTTTCACAAATTGTCTCGAAAATGTTAAAAATCTCCGCAAACACGCGGAAATATCGGGTAAGATGCGGAAGTTTTTTTCCCGCCCGTTCGCTGTATTTTCTGCGTGGTCGCGGCTCGCCAACTTACCCATGCGGTTGCTCGCGGGCGCGGCCATCTTGTTTTCACTCTTCTCGCGGTGCATGGTCGCGAGAAGAAAGACGTGATCACGTGACCAATGACATTAATGCGGGCGCGAACTGTCGCGAGACAGCGCAAATGGCTACCAACAATCCAACATCTCGTGGAGAACGCGACCGAATCGGGAAAACTTGTCGGCGAACGCGGGGATTCAGGTAAGGCGATCGTGCGTGCGCGAGAATGTATTATTTTACAGCACGAGCAAGAAACCAATTATCGCTAAGCTGCGGAATGCGGAAATTTTGACATTTTCGCGCTCTCCGCAGAACGCGAAAATGTCAAATTATCGCAATTTCTGCGAGCGGAACGGAAATTTAGCCCAGGCCTAACAAATTTACCGGGCGCAATCACCTCCCCAGTGCTTATACATTGTTTAATGGGGTCACCACCTCCCTGTGGCTATTTTATTTGTAATGGGGGTCTAAATGACCTCCCGGGCCCGAGGGACCACCATCTTTCTGGGGTAAAATAATGTTTTTTAAATGGGAGGGGGTCCCATGCCCCCCTCCCAGGCTGCTCTCAGCCCCGGGGTCCAATACCTCCCTGGGGCAGGTCCTACAACAACAATGGGGGGTTCACATCACCCCTCCTGGAGCCATAGATGTCCTTGGTGATTGCCCCACCAGGGCAAGCTCCTGCTATGTCCAGGGGTGCCCACCACCAGGACATAGCTGTTTGCTGTGGCTGGGCATGAGCTTTACCACACCCACCAAGACATACAAAATGCTCCGCTTCCAGCAAATGAGAGCTGACAAAATGCTCTTACCTTGCTGGAAGCGGACCATTCATCTGTTTCGCTGCCCGCTATCAAGCAAGCAGGGAAACAAGCGTATTGCTTTCAGACACACAGAGCTGCATGATTAGCATGGCCGGGACTCGGGGGCAACCAGGAGACATGGATGGGCCCTGCCAGATGGGGGTCACCGGGCCAAAGTCAGGCCATGGGGGGTCACATGGCCCGCCTCGTCTATTTCTAAATAGTTGGTCCCATTGGGATGGGGTCCCCGAGGCCAAAATTGGCCTGAGTGGGGGTTGCACTTCTCCCCTCTTCATTACAAAAGGGCTGGGCCCCAGAGAATGGGATCCCTGGTGCCACAATCGGCCTGTGGGAAGAGGGGGCCATGGGGCCCCCTTCTCCGAATACAATACATTCTTTTAATTAAAACATGCCATCCAAAAGGGAAGTCGCTGGAGGCCCTGCGCCCTTTCTCAACCACTCTCCAAAGTGGCATCCTGGTGCGCATCTTGTTGGGGGAGGAAGTTCCACTGGATGCTGAGGGTCGTTGGGGGCCAACAACCCCTCCTGTTACCTCCAGTAAGTCCCACACTGAGGGATTGCTGAGAGCTGGCCAGAGGCCTCGCCCCCTTTCTCCAATACTCTACAAATGTGCCTCATGGTGCACTGCTGACAAGGGGATGAAGTCCTCTTGGATGCTGAGGGTCCTTGTGGGCCAAGAACCCCATCTGTTACCTTCAATAAGTCCCACATAATGGGATAGCTGAGAGCTGCTCTGAGTCCCCGCCACCTTCCTCCACCACTGTGCAAATGTGACTACTAGATAAAAAAACATAGAAATTCACATAAAAAAACAAAGTTGCAGGGATGTTATAGTTAGGAAATAAAATTTTAAAAACCTTGGAAATTCACTTAAAAAAACGAAGGTAGGGGGACACTAGAGAGCACATGGCAAGATGTCCGGAACAGTGCAGCTCCACTGGCCGCCTTCACTATCCTGTAATTATACTGATCCTTGGATGCCATCCTACTCCCATATCGGAGGATAACACAGCTAACAGCATTGTGCGACGATCTTGTGCTGGTTGACGGAGCTGGAAATCCCTATATGTCTCTGTTCGCTACCTAAACTGGTGCCAGCCCGCAGGCCCTGAGACAACATGACGGCTACGTAAGCGACTGGGCTTGTGACAGAGGCTGGAAGTCTGCCACAGAAGCGGTCCTCTTCGGACCTGGACGCTGTACTGGTCCCGTGTGACAGGGACTGTGGGAGCGACCTGTGATCTGTGGCGATTCAGCTGCTTGTGTGGTAGGAGACAGTGAGCCACACGCCGGACTGTGCGATGGTTGCTGTTTCTGCGTGCAGCCTGCACACATGTGTGATTTTTAAGCCCGGCCCTCATGGCCGGAGAACGGTGCGCCTACCTGGGTCTGTCTGCAGGTGGGTGATGGCGACTTGTGACCTGCTAGACATCGCTGCTGGAGATCATGGGCCGCATTGCTGGTGTGTTGGCAGCGGGAGCGGGTGAGCTGCGGAACCAGGACACATCGTCTGCCGGCTTGCGGGGCCCTTGCGCTGCAGCTCTGGAACTCTGGATGGGTCTTTCGCTAGTTGAATGCCTTTTGAGCTGATCGAGCGCATTAACAACATTGAGTGGGGATGTGACTCCCGGGCTGCGAGTGATCTGGCTCGAATATCGCGAGTACCCGAAACCAGCGAGTGTGCGCTGCACTAGAGACAGACCCTTCTCTGAGCTCCCTGGTGTGCTAGACTCCCCTAACTTCTGGGCACTATCTATTCACAAGAGAGACACTTGCTCCCTTTCTGCAGTGTGTGACCGGGCCGTGTGGTGGACTCATATTGAAATCCACTGACCTACAGGCTGACTGCTGTGACGCACTGTATAGTCTACCTTTGCTGCCTATTTGCATCGCACGCAGCGGAGTGAGGTTTTTCCTGATACCGCCGCAGTTTGCACCTGCGACCCGCTGCGTACTTGGGCGGCGGGCTGATCAACTGCTTGGGCCATGTTAACGTCGTGGAGGTCCTGGATGCGGGGCTGATTTGCAGGGGTTTGCGGGGGACGCACTAGCTTGAAAGAGGTGGCCGAGTGTACTTGTGCATTACACCGAGGCTCTCCTGGGTCATGTGTGACTAGGAGCGAGCGACACACAACACACCGCCATACGGGTGCTCGGGGCTGTGGGTTCTGCTGTGCTGCATTAGCAACGGGCCACAACGGTTGTGCCGCCATGGGCAAACCAGATAAAAGTCAGCCGCGCCTTACCTTTGAACTGCGGAAATCTGGTAAGCAGGGACAGACCACTGGAAAAGACTCTTACTGCCATCCAAGCCAGTTTGCAATCTATAGACAGCAAAATTGCGGCCCTAAATGGTCGAATAGACACCATAAACGCTAAACTGGATGGCCATGCTGTTTGACTTGCTGATGCCGAGCAACGTATTTCAACCACTGAGGATGGGCTACAGCAGGTTACATCTAAGGTCTCTGACATGGAAAAGGTTCTGGCGGTCATGCAAGCTAAACACGAGGACCTTGAAGCTCGCTCACGGCGCAATAATGTGCACATACTCGGACTGCCAGAATCCACAAATGTGGGCAAGCTGGAAACCTACGTGGAGAATATGTTCTGTGAACTCTGTGCCGCTGACAATTTGTCTGAACTGCTCATTGCGGAAAGAGCTCATCATTCTCTGGTGTCTTGTCCACCTCCAGGTACCGCACCCAGACCGATTATTGCCTGGTTACTAAATTATAGAGACCGAGACGCAGTCCTCCGCATCTCCCGCCAAAAAGGATCCATCTCCTACCAGGGTAATACGCTATCCTTATACCAGGACTTTACAGCCACCATTCAGGCAGCGTGGAAGGAGTTTCAGACTGTGAAAAAACTCCTAATGAACGAGAATATCCAATATGCAATGCTCTATCCGGCCTTCCTTCGGATAGGCATAGACGATAAGGCCAAGATCTTCATCAGCCATAAGCGAGCCATGGAGTTTTCCAAATCTCTCTGTCATAAGAAACATATTCCTCCAGATACATCAGATAACGAGGACTGAAGCTAGTAACTGGTATCTCTAAATTGGGGGCCTACACACTGTCCATTTACTTGGCGCTTCAGAGCTAAAGCCCTGTTAGATCCTATCTATACTGACACCATAAGAAAGGCGATAACACAATACTTTGACGGTAGAGAGTGCAGCTAGTCTATGGGGGGCCTTTAAGGTTACCATAAGGGCAACCTGAATTAGTACAACTGCAGGTATACTGCGAACATATGAGGCCAACTTTCACTGACTGACCTAGAAAAAGAATACACAGTGCGCCCAAGCGACACCACATTGGCACGCATTCAGGAGCAGATTCTGGAATACAACACTATGGCAGAAACTGAAACTCGCTATTTATCGTGCCGTCATCTGGCTCGGACATATGGCGAAGCGGGCCGACCAGGTCCTCAATTGGCCAACAGACTCAAATTCAGGACTGAACACCACCACATTACTAAAATAGTTGATGCACACCACAAGAGATAGTTGATCAGTTCAGAATCAATTACGCGGAGATGTACACTTCGCGTGGGAGTATGGACGATGAGCCACTTTATGGTTACCTGTATGATATCACTTGCGCCTGGCTGGCGGATGGTCACTGGGAGTACCTCAGCCAACCATTGATGAGGCTGATATTAAAGCAGCAATACGTTCCTTGCCGAACAAGAAAGCCCCAGGTCCTGATGGACTCATGGCTGAGTTTAATAAGGAGTATGCTGATATTGTAGTGCCTTATCTTCTAGTGGTATATGCGGAAGCCCATGAGACTGGCATATTACCACCATCGCTGCTACAGGCCCTAATTATTACACTACTTAAAAAAGATAAATCCCCTTCTCACTGTGACTCCTACCGCCCTTTATTACTCATCAACCTGGACGCAAACATTTTTGCCAAAATACTAGCTACCAAACTCCAACCGTTAATGCCCTGTTTGGTGCTACCTGATCAATATGGTTTCATACCAGAGCGCTCTACCTCTCACAATCTAAGGACTCTGTTTGCCTTGTTTCACGTACTAAATCCGGAGCTCCCTGTGGCTGCAGTCATGTTGGATGCGACTAAAGCATTAAATTCTATCGAATGGCGGTATATGTTTTACATTTTACAGCGGATGGGGTTTCCGACTCTTTTTTTAAGGTGGGTGCATCTTCTATACACGGACCCATTGGCGTGCGTCCATGTGGGGGGTCTCACCTCTGAGCCATTCTCCATTAAACGGGGCACTTAGCAGGTCTGTCCGCTTTCGCCGCTGTTATTTGCTCTTATGCTTGAGCCACTGGAGTGTGTGATCCGGCAACGTCACAGAGAAGCAGCATTGAACTTTAACCATCTCCCGGTCAGAATATCACTTTATGCTGATGACATGGTGCTCTTCATCCGCGAACCACAAAAATACTTGTCCCCTATCCTCCGGGAATATATTCGTTTCGGCTTGTTCTCTGGTCTCCAGATAAACTGGGATAAATCGGTGATTGTCCCCCTGATGACGATCACTGCACCCCCACAGATGGAATATCCACAGATCTGGTCTGCTGACGCAATGCAATATTTGGGAATGTGGGTACATCGAGACCCGGAGGTAGTCATACGGGAAAACAATGAAAGGCCTGGAACTTCAAGTAGACAGGTGGTCCTCTTTGCCAGTAACCCTGGCCGACCGCATTGCTGTCATTAAAATGATCGTTCTGCTACGGTTTCCATACCTTTTCAATAATATCCCCATCAGGCTCCAGAAACACCTTTTTCACACAATAAGGACCCACTTGCTTAGACTAATTTGGAATGGCAAGCAAGCCAGGGTGGGATGGAATACACTCACACTCGACTATACTCGAGGTGGATTCTGCACACCTGATCTATACCTGTATTACCTCTGCGCACAGGCGCAGTTCGCCTACTACTGGTATAACGCGCATGGGTTCACACCCTATGTTGCAGTAGAAGATGGAGATGCACACCCTATCCCACTGACTGGGATACTAGCGCACACACACAGAGGCACCCCCCGGACGGAAATAAACACTGTAGACACTACTATTGCCACTTGGCACGCCATCTGTAAACTGACAGCCAAACTCCCAATATATGCCCTAGCTCTACCGATTGCACATCATGCATCAATTTCAGCTGCACGTGAAACGGGTCCTCTCTGGTCCTTGCAAGAGGTTGGTATTAAACATATGCAGGATCTATTTTGAAGACCTTCAAAACATCACCAATCAGACAACACTATTTAAGTTCAATGTTCATCGACTGAAACTTGCGTTCAAAACACTTTATGAGTTGTTTCCTTTAGAACCACCTACATTGCAATCCCTACAACTTTTATTGGTGACTTCCACAAGACAAAAATTGGTTACCAAACTATACAGGGCAGTACATGCTGAAGTGTCAGGAGGGTAAGATCGTAGCTTGATGCGATGGAACACTAAATTAGACTCTCCGCTGACTCTGTCAGACTGGGAACACATTTGCGCATTGACTGGTAAACTAACCCCAAATGGAAATCTCAAAATCATCCATTTTAAATACATACACCAGGTTTATCACACGTCTCTTAAACTGTACAAAATTGGCTTACAGGAAACAAGTAATTGTAAAAGGTGTGGCCAACCAGATGCAGACTTTTGGCATTTAGCGTGGCACTGTAATCTTGTTGTAAAATATTGGGATGAAGAAATTGTTTAAAGGTTATGTCCAATCAGAACTTGCAGTGCACACCTACAGTCTGTCTACTGTGCTTTGTACCTCAGGTGAGGGGCGTCTGGGGACATTTTTGAGAATTGCTTTGTTGTTAGCGAAATGGCGAATAGCAATAACATGGGAGAGCTCTATGGCCCCTTGCACTGACCATTCGATAAAGGATATGGTATACTGCAAAGAGACTCTTGAGTTGTATACAGAAGAACTTCCGTCTTCATTAAAGCCTAAAGACATCTGGGAGCCATTACGGCAATATCTGATAGCGAAAGGTCAAAGTGATTCCATTTCTGATGAGTAACATGCTTAAATATGTCATGTGTGTCCCATGACTTGTGACTGTGGGGAAACATGTGGTTTTAATTTTTCTGTGTATGACTATGTAGTAGGATCAATCACTCTTGGGTTGTTCTTTTCTTTTGTTCGTTGACGATATACCGTCCTGCGTGGCAGCACTGTGATTTGCCTCTTCTCGAAAATTAATAAACAGAAATAAAAAATAAAAAATGAAGGTTACAGGGATATTATAACCAGACTGAGATTTCCCTCATACAAAACCTGTGAAATTCAGCAGATATAGCTACCTGAGCACTGCTAACATCTCAAATTGCATCATTGATGACTTCACTGATGACATCATCCGAGCTTCTTTTGTACACATGAGTCTATAAACAGGTATAGAATTAGAGCAATGAAAGTAAGTGCAAAATGGCTCAGAATAACATGAAGCATCACTACTGCTATCATAGATACAACCCCCATAGGTAAAGCAAGCTTGTTTTATGTGAAACATTGACCTTATACGATACACTTCATGGATAGTCGAGTTCATGTTGACTAGGAGCCACAAAGGAAAGGATAACCTATCCTGCACATGGTGTTCAATCCATATACAACTGTTCAGGGAAAAACAAGTTCCTCCAGAAACTCAAACCCTGTTACATAACCAATAACCTGCTGTGGACAACAGTATTTATCTGTATCACGCTGCTCTGCCACAACCCCCCCCACTACAGAACCTTATGTTTTTTAAAGGAGAGGGGGCAATGTGGCCCCCCTCCCAAACCTTCATTAAGCCTGTTTGTCCCTGGGGACTCCATCCACCAGTGCCCTATGTTTTTTAAAGGGGAACCATGAAAATTCACCAGTTATAGTTCTAGTCAAATTGTATTTACATCCATAGGACAAATATCTTTTGTGTTGCTAATAACTTTGGCCCCATTTGACGAATCTCGAAGAAACTTCCCAAAACATTGCTACTTTTTTAAGTAGTTTGTGCATGGAAAGTTTTGTTATGATTCATCAAGCAGGATTAGATAAAACCATTACAAATTTGCACAGCAAATAAAAATATAAAAGCAATATGCTAAAGATGAATATAAAATATGTACAAGCTACCTGTTCTACTTATTTCATCAAGCTTTGTCTGATCCATAAAACATAATCCATTTACATGACAAGTTTGCAAGAAGCATATAAACACAGTAGGTTATATTTGCACTACCAATTGAACATAATTATAATATATTTATATGTAATCTGTATATTCGTTCTAAATTATGCCATTCCGACAGAAACATAGTCCATGTATTTTGCGAAATTGCATGACAATTGTGGAAGCCTCCCACTTAGACAAAAAAATCTAAGCTTATATGCAGGTTTTTATTTGCAGAATAACAAAGTTCTTATACAGAAAGTGGTCACCTGTAGTAATCAGATTAGGAAAAGTTCAAATGACATGTAATGTAGTTTCTTGTTTGTGCCCACAGAGACAAAAACTTTCAGAAGGCCAGCAATACTTCTAATGTGGGGTCATATATTTTGTGGGAATATTACCCATACTTAGGCTTATGAGTTTTTACTTTAAATGAAGCAAAAGAAAAGTATCCAAATATTTCTAGAAAGATGGATGTGCATTGTGCATATCAATATATGACTATCCATGAGTGAATTTAGCCAATTCTTGTCCTGCAAATGTGAAAGTAATCTCACTGATTTGTTCACAGCTTGTTTAAAAGCTATTATTTTATAGAGGAATCCCAAAGGCAAGTGAGCCCTAGATTCTGCAAAGCAGAAAATAAATACTCGCGTCATGTGTTATATTAACCACTAGATGAATTTTCGGCTGAAGTGAAAAGCCAACGAGAATATTGACACTTGTTGCAGATATTTACAGAGTTTGAAAAAAGCTCCTGGTGCAACAACTCTTGCCTTACAAGTAACCCTGGACAGAGTTCGCGGAGTTGCACTCACGGCACTCCACAAAGTGCAAAAAAAACTCTGCCTCACTACGCAAAGCTACGCGAGCAGCAGAGTACCATAGAAAAATGCCGTTGGCAGTGATTGCACAGTGCAGGATGCTAGTCCACACTGTTTAATCATTGCGAACGGCACCATGCACAGTGCAAGCAGTCCCTGCTTTCCTATTCTGACGCTCAAGTAGATTTTTACTCGAGCAGCAGCTTTTTAAACGCGAACTGGCAGTTTCTCAACGCAAGCTGTTGTACGCATACGCAACTACTTGCAATGAGAAACCTGCCCCCCCCGCGTTGAGAAATATCGCCGGGATGTTGATTTTCCACGCTCGCCAACTTGATGTTGACAATGGCCAATGAGGAAAAATCTCGCCGGGAGGTTGATTTTCCTCGCTTGCAGTCGCCAACTAAACATTGACGAACGCGGCGAGGAAAAAAACTCCGCTAAGCAAAACTGAGTTTTTGGGAACTCCTCGATCTCTGCATTACATGGAGTGCAGGAAACTGCACAAACTCCGCGAGCGGAGTGAAGTTCACCGCCTAGGGTTACTTACAAGGCTGAATTCAAAGTGAATCTGGGTGTGAGCAGTGTTAGGTTGCAGTCTAAATAGGCATCTATAGATACTTGCTTAAACTGTTTCCAATAAGTGTGAACCAGCTTCAGTTTTCTCAAGCACTATATCTTGTGCCCTAAAATAATTATAACGGGAACCCTTGCCATGCACTTCAACTTAC
Source organism: Triturus cristatus (assembly GCF_964204655.1). NCBI lineage: Eukaryota > Metazoa > Chordata > Amphibia > Caudata > Salamandridae > Triturus > Triturus cristatus. The sequence continues at coordinate 902,344,895 of NC_140583.1, forward strand.
CTCACATTGTACATCACTCATGACATGTTCAATGACATAAGTGATTATCACAGCAACATCTGAAATGTCATCTTTGTAAACAACACTGTGCATGGCCGGGGGCGAGTTATAGTTACTTGACATAATTATAACTGGTAAATTTCAGTGGTTTTGTTCATAATGTAAATACTTAGCAACAAAGCCTGAGAGGGAGAGCCATCTAAAAAACCTTGCAACAAAATCAAATTTCACCAGCATCACTGGCGTAACGAAACTCGAGGGGGCCTCCCTGCAAGGCACGTGGAAGGGTCCCCTCTGGGCTCAATCAGGAGTGCTGTGCTGAGGGGGCCCCCTGGAGCTTATAGGCACCCCCACTGCGGGGAGTGCGCGGGCCTGTGTTATGCCCCTGACCAGCATGGACATTCCAGACCTCAATGAAATTTATGAACTGAGCAACGAAGTGTCAGGCACTGATAATATCATTAGAACTTGACACCACAGCTGTACAATGGACACACACACACTGGATGATCTTGAGAGGATGAGGTTTAAGACTGATAATATTGTACCTAGCATGTGTAAACCAAAAATTTGAATTTGTCTCTAGGAAAAAGAAGACATCAACAGACTACAGAAATACAAAAATGATGGTAATTAACGCACTAAGGTGTTGCACAAACTTCTATACTTCCAAATTGTATCATCGGGTGCTTTACTCCTGGAGGACTAACAACCAATCACCCACCATAAACGCTCCTAAATTATCTAAAGGGAGGAGCACATTGCTAGTTATTGAATCAATTCCAATGAAGCACAAATTATTTCTTTAGTCCAGTACTCCTGATTATAAATAGTAGTGCAAATCATTCATAATAAAGTCTTGCAATTTCTTCCAAAGAAGAACGGTTTCAGTCTTCTTGCATAAGAAACAGATTATTTACTATCCATTTTAATTTCTTCAAATGCAGTGTAGAGCACATCCCAGCCAAAGCGGTTTGTCCCTTCTTGAGACTTCATCAGGACTTAAAGAAACCAAATATACATCGTAAATATAACAAAAACATGCACATAGATTTTGAAGCCCTGAAAACTAAAGTACAAATTATCACATCTGAAATTAACCCCAACTCCAATCAGTGATTTTTCCATTGACATCCGTCATTATTTTTTTATTTTTTTATTTTTTTTATTTTCAAAAACTTTATTTGACAAATACTGTACAGTCGGGATACATTTGCATCAAATCAGAGCAACTTACACAGTGAGATTATAGCCAAATATCATAAATGTAAAGACATTACCAACATACCAAAAATAGAAGACCATGAGGTGACGCTAGAGCACCACAACCCACGCAGGTACAGAAGGGGGAAGGGAAAACAATATAAAAATAGGGGCAGACACAGTGAGCAAGGAAAGCAAAGAAGTAAAGGGAGACAGTCACTGACCAGCACCGGCGGCTGCCGTGGGCGGGGTGCCAGCTGGGAGCACGGGAGAGGCAGCACCGCTCGAGGGGAGGCGGGCATGAAGATATGTGACTAGAGGACCCCAGTTGTCCATTGGCTGAGATCTCGCGGGGAGTAAGTCCCAGAATTCAGAAAGCAAAGTCTGGCACCTTGAGGCGTCCTCAAGCCAGTGTGCGAATTGAGGTGCCGGTCTGCGCCCCCAGCACATAGCCACCCTACGCCTGGCCAGAAAAAGCAGCATTGCAATCAGGCGGCGAGAACCATCCGGACAGAATTTAACGAAGCCTAGCAGACAAAATGGTGGATCGGGCTGCACCTATGCAGAGGTCATCTCGGAGATGGCGGCGCATACCACTTGCCAGAAATCAGATACCGTAGGGCACAGCCACGCAAGATGTTCAAAATCCGCAGCAGGGGTTGCACACCGCCTGCAGCTATCACTAGGAATGAGTCCAAGTCTCTGAAGTTGGGCAGGAGTGCGATACAGTCTGTGCAGATATTTGAAATGGATAAGACGAAGCCTGTAAGCAGGTGACAGTTTCTTCGTCTGATTGCAACAGTAAAGCCAATCAGTCTGAGCGATTTCCATGCCCAAGTCCTCACCCCAAGCTATACGCGCTCAGTCCGTCGAGATGGAAGTGGATGACAATGTGAGGGCGTATACTTTAGTGACGATTTTGTGGGGGGCCGGGGAAGTGTAGATAAGATCCAGAGCAGGCATCGTAGGCAGGGGCTGGGGAAATGTAGGGTGCATCTTCCTGCGTGTAGCACGCAGTTGATAAAATAAGATGGTGTCCAGCAAGCCAGAGGAGGTGGAAAGGGAGTAGAACGAGCCACCAGGGTAGGGGTAGAGATCTGCCAGTGTCGACAGGCCCAGGCGTGGGTAATGTTTAGACATGCCAGATGGTTGGAATGGGGGGAAAGCAGGATGCCGCATGATTGGCATGGTGTCTGCCGATAGCAGCGGGGCATTAGAGAGTTGGTGCAGACCAGACCAGGCCCAGCGCAACGTCTCAACCGTGCCCACATCCACCCGTGGGCGAAGCGCCGGGGCAAACAAGGCGGTAGTCAATGGTCAGGGGGATGCGATATCAGTCTCCACAGCCACATGAGGTTGATACGGCGAAGGGTGGATCCAAAAATGCAGAAAGCTAGCCTGGGCGCTCAAGGCATAAAGCTTAAAATGAGGTGCGCCCATGCCACCCACAGACAAGGCAGAGTAAGGATGTTGTATGCAACTCTGGGCTGCTTACCAGCCCAGACTAGAGATATGATCAGGGAACAAATTTTACGAAATAAATGAGCAGTAAGGAGAAGGGGATGTATAAAAAGAGGTAGAGAAATTTCGGCAGGAAAACCATCTTAGCAATGGCTATACGGCCGGCCAAGGACAGCGGTAGCCGGCTCCAATGCGGGATCCTAGATTCCAGGCAATCCACCACACCCCCAAAGTTAGACCTCCAGAGGTCATCCAAATCCCTACTCAACCAGATACCCAGGTAGCGGGTGGGGCCAGTAGCCCAGACAAAGGGGAAATCTGTGAGGGGGAACAACACAGATTTGCTCCAGTTAACCTGTATGCCCGACAAACCACCAAAGCGAATTATCTCACGCACCAGAGGGCTGAGATTGTCTTGGGGATGGCGAACGTACAGTGTAACGTCGTCAGCGTACATGGAAACCAGGAGGGCTCGCGACGAAAAACCTATACCCTCTGAGTGTGATGCTGCCAGAGTCTGGTCGCCAGGGGCTCCATTGCAATAGCGAAGAGCATGGGCGATCAGGGACACCCCTGCCAAGTACCACGTTCAATCAAGAAGGGGTCCGATATCTGACCATTAATTCGGAGACGAGCCAAGGGGCGGGTATAAAGAAGGGATATCTTTTGTATGAATATATTACTAAAACCAAGGCACAGTAGGAGAAAAAATAAAAAGGGCCATTCAAGTGTGTTGAATGCCTTAGTGGCATCGAGAAGGGTGGCCACTGCAGGGAGACCGGGGTTGATCTGGTGGAGGACCGAGAAATTCATCCTAAGATTATGCGAGGTGGCACTACCAGGGATGAAGACAGACTGGTCCGGGAGAGCAATGATGGGCATGAGGAGAAGAAGGCGGGATGCCACCAACTTAGCAAAGATTTTATTATTTATATTAATGAGGGAGAGGGGGCGATATGAGTCACGACTGTAAGCTGGTTTGTTGGGCTTCAGTAGCAGCGTAATTATTGCCTCACGGAGGGAAGAGCCCATTCTCAAAGGATTTGTTGTAAATGGCAGCCAAGTGTGGCTCCAGAAGCGATGCAAAGGTTTTATAAAAAGAGGCTGGAAAGACCGTCCAGATCGGGGGCCTTATCACTGGGTAGGCTATTAATGGCAGCCTGTATCTCCTCCTTAGTGAAGGGCTCGTCTAAAAATTTCCGATGATAGTCTTCCAGCTATACGAATGCGATAGTGTCGAAATATTGCTCGAAGGCCTCGTGCGAGGAGGGGGGACCAGCGGTGTAAAAGTGCGAATAATATTCCGTAAAACTAGTCTTGATTTCTTCTGGAGAGGTGGTTCTGGCAGGGTAACCATCGCTAAGGGCAGTGATGTATGACGCGGTGCGGGGGGGGCGAGGAAGGTTTGCCAACGTCTTTCCGGGCCGATCGTCATCTCCAAAATGGCAGGCGCGAGCCTCTCTGCCCAGGAAGGCGAGCTCCCTATCAGCCTCTTCAGTGAATGCAGTGTGCTTTTGTCGTAGAAGCGCGAGATTCTCCGGCCTGGGGCGGGCCACCTGAGCGGTGTCCAGAGCCTTAATTTCAGCTTCAAGCTTGTCCAAAGCGGTGCGGATGGAACGAAGGACCCCGCCCGAATCACTGTTTTGAAACCCTCCCACAGGACAGAAGCAGAGTCCACAGAGCCCACATTGAGGTCGAAGTAGTTGGTAATCGCTGTTTGGATCTCGGCACAAAAGACTGTGTCGTGGAGAGCATTCGGGGGGAGACGCCATGTAAATGCCCGCTGAGGGGAGCGAGGGAGACAGAGAGAGGCTTGAACCGGAGCATGATCCGAAAAAGTGCGTGCCATATGGGTAGCTGATGTGAGCCGAGTGAGGTCATCTGGGGAAGTAATCCAAAGATCAATGCATGACCAGCAGTCCCGGGCCCCTGTGACGCAGGTGCCTTCGCGGGCATCGGGGCACACATGACACCAGGCGTCGTACAGTGAATTGTCAGTCAGTAAAGACTGGAGCAGGGTGGTAGCGCGGGGATGGGAGGAATGAAGGCCCGAAAGGTCCAATGCAGCCAAAAGGGTAACATTAAAATTACCCCCCCCCAGAGAAGAGCCGCCGGGCCGAGGGATGAAATAAGGTGCCATATATGTGTAAAAAAGTCTGGATCATCCGAGTTGGGACCATACACCACGGCGATCATCAAGGGCTGGGACAATAAGACACCATGCAGTATCACGTATCTACCTTCAGGATCTGTGAGTACCTGCAGGGTTTGCCAGGGGAGGCCACTACATATCAGAATGGAAAACCCCCGTGCATATGTGGAATAGAACGAGGTGTGTGATTCTCCCCAATAGCGCGACCGGCGTCTGGAGGACGTTGCGGGCAGAAGATGCATCTCTTGAAGCAGGCAAATGTCTACCTTATGTCGCTGCAGGTGAGAGCCTGGCTTTTCGGTGATTGTTAAGACCACGGATGTTCCAAGTCCAACAGATGGTGTCAGTTATGTATTACTGTATGTGGGAGTGATGTGTCGCTGAGCGTATAGGATAGATAACAGATGATGCCAGTTGGTGAGCAGCGGCACAAGGGCACGGAATGAGCGGAAAGCAGACCGGTCGTCCCCAGCAAACTCTTGGGCAGGTTGGGAGCTAGCTACATAGGCGGGCCATGTCCAGATAGGAACCCCCAGTGCACAGGTACCAAGGAAGGAGTAAATATGGGGAAAACACAGTGCCATTGAACAGAGGAGAATGTCACACATCTTCCAGCAACAGGAGAAGGCAGGAGTAGCAGTAAAGAGATGCAATCTGATTATAAGCAAACAATAAAACCGAAACATCGAAACCCAGGCCCCAATGAAACGAAGGGCAACCCAGAGAACCCCCCACCCCAACCCCACCCACAACACAGAACCCTTGGTGAACTGTAATTCAGGGGTGCCCAAGTAAAGGTAGGTGAGGTGCTGGCAGCAATAGCTGCTCCTGTCGCCCAAACCCCACTCGAATACCCCACTCCAGCAAATCGAAGAGCAAAGTCAAGAGGAACAGTAAAAACAGAACATCAGAGCCCCGACCCCATTGGAACACAGGGCAAACCCACTGCACCACCCTTCCCAATCCCCCCTCCCCACCGAACCATCCTCAAAGCAGGTATCGGGATTTGCAAGGGTGAGGGTGAGTAAAGCAAAAGCAATGGTGACTGTTCAAATGACCCCACCACCACCCAGCACTCCCATCCCAACAGACCACAAATCAAAGCAAGAAAAAAACAGAACCCCACACCCACTCCAACCCCCCAAACAGGCTGAGATACCACCCGAACCCACCCCAGGGACCCACAACTGGGATTAGAGGAGACAACCTTGGGAAAGGGAATTATCCTGTGAGGGCATGGCAGAGCTCATCGTACACCCCTGCAGTGAAGCAGGGTGGCCAAGCTAGAGGAACATCGGACATTATTTAGAAGAGCAAATCGTTCACTTGATACAACATTTCAGTCATTATCACTGAGGCGTCCAGTATCTGCGAGCTGAGAGCTTGAAGGGGAGGAACGAGATGATTTGTCGAGTTTCTTGGCAAATGCTAGGGTTATCCCTGGGGTCCGGGAACACCAGCATTTTAGCGCCCTGCCAGACTCTCAACTTTGCCGGGTAGGCCAGTGAATAGGAGACCTCGTGTTTTTGGAGGATTCTCTCCGCGGTGAGGAATTCCCGCCGGGTGGCCTGAACAGTAGGAGTGTCATCCGGGTAAAAAGACAGCAAGTTGCCTTGATGAGTGATTTTGCCCCTGTTGCATGCTGCACGCAGGATAGCATCCCGGTCTCTTAAGTTGAGGATTTTTGCGATGATGGGACGAGGTGGAAGCCCTGGGCCTGGATGAGGGCCAAGGGAGTGATGCACGCGTTCAACAATAAAAACTGAGGAAAGAACATCGCTGAAGAATTCCCTGACCAGTTGCTCCACGAAGTCCTCCATGCAAGCGATGTTGGTGGATTCTGGAACACCAGTAATGCGGAGATTGCTCCGGCGGGAGCGCGCCTCCAAATTCTTATTTTTCTCATGGATGACTGCCAAATTTTTACCATCTGAAGCAGTTTCTGGTGATCTTGTGTGACAGCATCTGAGACCCTAGACTCGACGTGGAGGAGGTGATTGTCGTGGGAATCAACCCGAGCCTTAACTGAGTCCAGGCGAGTGGAGAGCTGATCCAGTTGAGCGGCGATACCAGTGACTTTAGACTTCACATCTAGCATGATTGCCTTTAAGTCATCGTCGCGAGCCGGAGTCGCATCCATAATGGGGGCAGAGTCACCAACGTCCGACCCCGCGCCATCCTGGTGCATCGACCTGCGTTGCTCAAATACAATTTTGGGCTGCTTCGGATCCGTCCTCCCCATGACCGACCACGGGCCTCACCGAGCAGCAAAGAAGCGGTGGAGCAACCCAGGTGCACTGCAGGAGGAAGTGTGACAAATGGGCCTCTCCTCACCACCAAGCTGAACGAGTCCAGAAGGGGCAGTAGAGGAGACAAATGGTGAGGAGGGCCGCGGAGGGTCTTTGGAAGCAATAACACCAGTGGATGTCCCACCCGCGATGCGCCATACAAGAGTAGAACGCCCTAAGAGAGGCCAGGTGGACCCCAAGCGTGTAAGCCTCCCTGCAGAGCTGGAGGCTTCGGGGCCGCATGGGTAAATGAGAAGTCCTGGGGGAGTACTGGATGGTAGTACGGTGCCGCCACCGCCTCCCGTGTGGTCCTCAGGCACAGATTAAAAGGATGCAGTCAATTTGATGAAGGGATCCTGGGGCAAGAACACACTGTGCCAAGGTGCAGGCCAATGCGGCACAGGCCCCAAGTAGAGCAGGCAGCGCTGAGGTAGATGAACAGGCCCCACTCCGCGGGTGAGCAGCAGGGGAGGTGCGAGGCCAACAGGTTGATAGGAGCCCCAGCAGTATCAGGTGCTAATGGCGGAGACCTCGATACGGCGAACCAGGCGAGCCGCTGGGAAGTGCGCCAGGGCCGAGGGCCAGCTCAAGAGCCCACCCAAGTAGCAGATGCAGCATCACAGCAAGTGAGGAGCACTACGGGGTGGGACTGGGAGCAAGTCTGATAGAGGCAGTATGCCCTCCACGGCCAGGCAGTCAGGGAAAGGTAGGCCTCCGCTGTGGCAATCACCTGCACCCGCAGACCGCAGTCAGGAGATATAGGGGCACATCGGAGGTGTAGACGCTACCAGCAACATGGCAGGCGGAAGACCAGGGGGACGTGCAGCGGTCAGCGGCCCCGTCAGCAGGGAGACTCGGGGGGCTCACTGCTCCCATCGCCCGGCCCAGGCACGCTCAGCCTCCATTCGGTGAAGCCGGATCAGGAGACGATGGGACCACAGCCGCAGCGGCCTGGGCCAGGCGGTGCAGCCCATGAGCCACCACCCCGCCAAAGGCCCCCTCCACAGCAGCGCCACTCAATGGATAACACGACGCTAGGACCCACGTCCTCCAGCCGGCAGCAGGGAGCCTCAGCAGCCGCACTCGGGACACAGTGGAGGAGGGCTGGGCCCGGACGGCCCAGACACCCAGGAGCGGCACCGATATCGGAGCAGGTTCCTCGGTCCCCGATCGCCTCCAGGAGATCGAAGCGGTAGCAGTCTGTTCAGCAGAGGATCCTGAGTCAGGAAATGCTGGTTGTAGTCAGGTAAGACCCAAATGTCTGCAGGATAATGGCGGATTAGGAAGCTTGGCCGGCAGAGCCCACTCAAAGTACGGCCATCTTGCAGCCGGCCAAGCCACGCCCCCCCACCCGTCTTTATTAACGCTACTGTACCTGTTGTTTACCAATTCATTATTACAATTCATAATTTATTACATGTTCTCTACATTCACTAATTCATCATTACAATTCACCGTCTACTTAAATAGTGCCTTGTAATCAGACTTAAAAATTACACATATATTAAACCCCTTTCATATAACAGAGGACCAAAACCACATTCATCAAATTTACAGTAAAAATTAGGTATATTCTGCTTTAATTCATTTACTTGCATAGAAGATCTCTTTATCCGAACATGTACATACATAATAATAATTAGCGAATTTCATTAATTTATCCTCCTAAAAACCTATTATACGTTTCTCCACAGACATGAATCTAAATACCAATACAAAATGAAAAAAGTAAAAATAATAAACTAAATCTTACATCACATCCATCATAGGCTCTCAAGTAATATTCCATCGTTTTATTCCTTCTAATATTAAATCGACATGTGTTGCCTATGTATACCAATCTTTCATAGCCTGTGGTGAAAACAATAATTACCACCATCAGCCCATGTCCTGAAATCTGAATATAATTATATTGTCAAGAAAAGGGTACCCAAGCACACGTTAAATCAAAGTAAAATACGGTTAGTATAAACATAAACAAATAACACAAATGGATCTTTGTTTCTTTCTTTTGGGTTTCTTCGGTTTATTGTTCTTTTCTCAAAGTGTATTTCATACTCTTCAAAACGTTCCCAAGCCAACACGTGTTTCGTCGCCTTTAGTAGTTTTTTACATGCGACTTGTTCACGGCTAGGTACAAATTGATACGGTAATTACATTAGTTAATATGTTCTTACAAGATGCAAACATTTGTTAACAGCGTAAACAAATGTGCTCCCAGGGTAAGTGTGAAACTATGGGTAGAATTATCCATAGATGGTATCATCAGGCTATAGTGTACTATCAAACACCGTGAGGTGTGGTGAGCACTAGCCATATCATATCAGTTGGTGATTGCCAGATTTCCTATATACTAACGTGTGAGTGATATATGTGAGATAATCCTGTGTGTGCCGGAACTTTAATCCAGTCCGCATTTAATCCAAAATTGCATGCGGTATGAACAGTCTAGTAAGGTAGAAAATGAGTTTCAGTGTAATAACTCTTATTGTAAAGATTTCTTCTTTATGAGTAAAAATAAAGGTGTGCCAAATGGAAAAAAGGGGGTGATGCAAAAAAGACAACTGACCTGTTTACGGTTTAAAATGCAGAGTCTGTGAAGTATAATCAATGCAAAGAGAAGTGTCAAAATGGTGACTATATAGACACTTTGTCAAACGTATTAGGAAATGGAGAAGTATTATGTTCAAAATCATATACATACGTCTAGTATGACGATAATTCCTGGTCATACAATCCGACGACGAGGGGGGGGTTTTAATTGGTCAATTATATCCAAATGAAATGTTATCACATTTCCGCATGTGCCCCAGATCTGAGCACCACGTCTGTAATAGAAAGGTAGAGAATCTAATTATAGGGCACAGCCTAGCATACATGGTCCGTTTAACCGAAATTGCATTATTGCGGCAATGTCGAAATCAGCTATGTATAGGTATATGAGGTCTGTATACGTCTCGTCTGCGTATACTATCAATAGCCAAGGAAACTACAAGTTCCTAATCTCCTAAGGATCGATACATGACTTCGGTTTCAGTATGTACGAAAACAGTCTCTGTGTACCCATTTACATAAGTTCTTCGCAATGGTATAAGTAGACTTCTTGCGCATGGTTATTAAGTTAATTCAAAAAAGTCAAACTCGTTGGAGCCCAAGTAGAGATCCTGATACTCCCACCGTCTGGCTCATAATCTATCCGTTTGTCTATTTAGGTAAGGAGTTAAGGACTAGGATAAGGTGACACGGCGTGCTCCGTGACTCGTTCTCCTTACGGCATAATTACAAGGTGTATCACGTTAATCGATACCCTCTTACCTCTCGGTCTGTATATTTGTATCTCCCCCAACCGCGTCTGGCTCCGAATCAGAGTTGCCGGTATGCGTATAGCTGTCAAGTATATACGTGGTTGTGAAGTCATGTGACCGGAAGTCGGACTGATGCGGATGTCAAACCGCTTTCGAACACAAGCGCCATATTCGAGAGGGTTGCGACATTAAGAATGGGTCTTAATTACCCTGAATCCATTCTTTCAGTAAATGTGGAATGCTTTAAACCAGTATATCAGTATACCAGTGTTTCCAAATTCATATTAGTGTGAACGACATCCTCACAATTGGATACGCCGAGCTATGGTCCTTCTGTCTAAACAACGCAAATTAATTTTATATTACGTTAATATTTTCTCGAATCGGTTAGGATTACAGCAATGTCGTTCACACTAATATGAATTTGGAAACACTGGTATACTGATATACTGGTTTAAAGCATTCCACATTTACTGAAAGAATGGATTCAGGGTAATTAAGACCCATTCTTAATGTCGCAACCCTCTCGAATATGGCGCTTGTGTTCGAAAGCGGTTTGACATCCGCATCAGTCCGACTTCCGGTCACATGACTTCACAACCACGTATATACTTGACAGCTATACGCATACCGGCAACTCTGATTCGGAGCCAGACGCGGTTGGGGGAGATACAAATATACAGACCGAGAGGTAAGAGGGTATCGATTAACGTGATACACCTTGTAATTATGCCGTAAGGAGAACGAGTCACGGAGCACGCCGTGTCACCTTATCCTAGTCCTTAACTCCTTACCTAAATAGACAAACGGATAGATTATGAGCCAGACGGTGGGAGTATCAGGATCTCTACTTGGGCTCCAACGAGTTTGACTTTTTTGAATTAACTTAATAACCATGCGCAAGAAGTCTACTTATACCATTGCGAAGAACTTATGTAAATGGGTACACAGAGACTGTTTTCGTACATACTGAAACCGAAGTCATGTATCGATCCTTAGGAGATTAGGAACTTGTAGTTTCCTTGGCTATTGATAGTATACGCAGACGAGACGTATACAGACCTCATATACCTATACATAGCTGATTTCGACATTGCCGCAATAATGCAATTTCGGTTAAACGGACCATGTATGCTAGGCTGTGCCCTATAATTAGATTCTCTACCTTTCTATTACAGACGTGGTGCTCAGATCTGGGGCACATGCGGAAATGTGATAACATTTCATTTGGATATAATTGACCAATTAAAACCCCCCCCCTCGTCGTCGGATTGTATGACCAGGAATTATCGTCATACTAGACGTATGTATATGATTTTGAACATAATACTTCTCCATTTCCTAATACGTTTGACAAAGTGTCTATATAGTCACCATTTTGACACTTCTCTTTGCATTGATTATACTTCACAGACTCTGCATTTTAAACCGTAAACAGGTCAGTTGTCTTTTTTGCATCACCCCCTTTTTTCCATTTGGCACACCTTTATTTTTACTCATAAAGAAGAAATCTTTACAATAAGAGTTATTACACTGAAACTCATTTTCTACCTTACTAGACTGTTCATACCGCATGCAATTTTGGATTAAATGCGGACTGGATTAAAGTTCCGGCACACACAGGATTATCTCACATATATCACTCACACGTTAGTATATAGGAAATCTGGCAATCACCAACTGATATGATATGGCTAGTGCTCACCACACCTCACGGTGTTTGATAGTACACTATAGCCTGATGATACCATCTATGGATAATTCTACCCATAGTTTCACACTTACCCTGGGAGCACATTTGTTTACGCTGTTAACAAATGTTTGCATCTTGTAAGAACATATTAACTAATGTAATTACCGTATCAATTTGTACCTAGCCGTGAACAAGTCGCATGTAAAAAACTACTAAAGGCGACGAAACACGTGTTGGCTTGGGAACGTTTTGAAGAGTATGAAATACACTTTGAGAAAAGAACAATAAACCGAAGAAACCCAAAAGAAAGAAACAAAGATCCATTTGTGTTATTTGTTTATGTTTATACTAACCGTATTTTACTTTGATTTAACGTGTGCTTGGGTACCCTTTTCTTGATTATATGTGGTTTGACCGCAGTTTTTAGGGAGGCTGGTGGTTCTCCCCTACCCTTGAGCACCGTCACTGATTTATTAAGCTCATAGATACCAGGTGTACTCACCATAAGCGCCTAACTTCTATTATAAATACCACTGTGCGAAACGTTAACTAATTATATTGTCATACATGTCATTAATTTAATCAAGCCAAAATGCCACCTCATCAGATAAAGCCACTCTTGTTAGATAGAGCGCTTTCCAATATTGACTTTAATAGAATGCTTATGCTCCAAATTACATAAATCATCCACATAAACTTCCATTAAAATAAAACCATTGCTGGTTCCATTTTTAAACCAAGCACACATCCATCAAACAAGTCACACTAATGCTGGTGCCATTTTTTGTACGGCAAATTAAACCCCTGTTTCCATTGATCAAGTTCTCTCTCCAACTAAGAACTCACAATATTACATCACACCAGTTTATATGTTACTCACATACTAACAAAACCAAACATAATCAACCGAATGTAACTCACATCCCATAACCTCCAACATTCATCAACCATTTCAACTAAAAAACACCACCAAGTGAAATCAGGTAAATGCACCACCTTATACTCTTAACTTGATCATTATGATCACTCAATGTGAATAAACACCCCTTGAGTCTCATACTTCTTACCTGACATGAATGAAACTATTCAGAGTGCATTTGTCACTTTTTACAGCTATTGATGTGAGAAAGTCATCCTTGTTGCCCTGATAAACCCCTATTGTGTGTTCTGGGCCCTGCTAACCAGGCCCAGAGTCAGTGCTCTGTTTAAACGTTATGTGGTAATCAGGTGTAAATACAATTGGTATGACAACCTACCTGTGAGCCTCTTTTATATGGTACAGCATGTAGTTTTAGAGGCCCAGTAGATTTAGTTTACTAAAGTGTGCACTGTTGTGGTTCCAGCTGTCATTTTAAAAGCCAGCCCTGCCTTGTAGGCTGCTTTCAAAAACTAAAACTATGTCCAAATTCGACTTTGGAATGAAAGGTACTTCCAAAGTCTTAAGCTACCTTATTTTGTATATGTATGTCACCCCGAAGGTCTACCCTAAGTGCCCCAAGGGTAGGGTGTCATCTTCAAAAAAGCAGTGACATTATAAAAGATGTTTTATATGCCCTGATGAGGGAAAAACTACCAAATTAGTTTTCCCATTGTAGTGCATTAGCTTCATAGGCTAACATGAGAAGGCTTTATTCAACATTAATAAAGTCTAACTATTGACAGGAGTGAACTACAATATTAACTAAAATGTCAAAATAATAGTTAGAATGAATCTAACAACTTACGAAGGTTGGATGTAATATAACTATGACAGAAATTTGCTATTCTGATGTGCCCAAATCCATCTCTGGAGCAGCCTTTCCTGGTTGGCCACCATTTGATATGCTGAGCTATGATATGGTCTGCAAGGAAATAAAGAGACATGTGGTGGGAGGAGATCAGCAAGCTGCAAAGCAAAAGGCAAGAAGGAGACTGTGTAGCCAAACTGGTCACCAAAGGAAAGACTGTAAGGACAGGGACCAGGCAAACCCCAACTTCCTGCACCCCTGACCAGATGGGAGCCACTTTACTTGAATTACCAGAGAGGCTGGAAGGGAAGTGTTAGGGATAGTTTGGCACACCTGTAGTTTTAGCCAGACCTGAACCACCAGGAGAGATTTCCTCCATTTTGGATTTTTGTGAACAGTGATTTCTGGAACAAGAGAATGCTACACTTCAGCGGTAGTGGTCATCCTAAAGGGTGGCACCCCATTGGTCTGTGGTACCCCTTCTTGCAAGCCCAGAAACCTGGATTAATATTTGAGACCGGCCCGCAAACCAAATCCCTTCCTAAAAGAAACAAGAAGAAGAAGGACTTCTCTGTTGAACCCCTGGTCTGCACCAAGAGGACCCCCCTCTGGAGGACCGCACCTGCAGTTTTCTAAAGCAAGATAAAGTCCTTCTTTTAGTGAAGCCCAAAGTGTATAACTTTGGGCTTCACTAAAAGAAGGAATGTGCCTTAATTTGAACGTGTAAGGAGTGGACTTAATGAAAACAACAGGTTAAAAAGAGCTCCACCTGCATAATCTCAACCAAGAAGAACTCAGCTGACCAGCTTCACCTGACCTTTGAAGGATTTGGCCATGTGCATTGTGGCTCTTATAGTCCCAAATTCCCAAGTAGCAACTCAGGCCATCTGGAACCTTGAATTGGTGTTGTGTACACTTCAACACCAAAAAAGGACCTTCTGGAAGAACTAAGGTCCAGAAGTTTGAGAATGTTCATCAAAAATCTCCATAAGTTGGAGCAAGATGGCTGCTGACTGACAGCTGTGGTAGGCGCTGCGGAGTTCTCACCTTGAGAAATGTAAAGATGCCGGTATGCTGAAACACACCTACCTGTTTAACCGGTTGATTTTGTGGTGGTGGGATAGCAGCTTCCGACAGAGATTGAGGGGACTGGCCACCATAGTTGAGGTGCTGCTGGGACTTGGCACAGCGGCTGGTGCACTTCGGAAGCACCCGATTCAGGAAGGGGCGATGGGCCCAAAGACAAATAAGCCTGGAAAGGAACTCCTGAAGGAGCCCCTGAAAGAGGTTGCTGCTGCAGGAACAGCAGCTGGGCACGGCTCAACCCAACTTGGCGCGGCACATATTCCACAAGCATGGAGGAGGTTGGCAGCAAAATCAGAGAAGGAGTTGCAGAGGTGTGGAGCAAGCCGTGATTTGCTAATTGGGCTCTTTGCGGCAACCATATATTGCAGAGGCTTTCTCGTTGGTGTCTGCTGGCGGCACGGTGAACGCCCCGAGCACGGCTGAGACCGGGACAAAGGGAGCTGCTGAGGCTTGGCTCCACCTCTCGTGGATAAAATGTTGCTGCAGCAGCCCGGACTGGAGCTGGGGCTGCAGGGCGAGGGTGCTGTCAATCAATCAGTACAGCATGAATCGCCAGTGAATACAGTTGTCAACGGGAGAAGTGCACCAGAACAAACTGGACCTCTTTTAGAGACAACCTGGCTGAAAAAGGTAAAGACAAGTTACCTATAATTATGCCAGATGTTCAAATGTAGCTGTGCCTCTGGGGGGGTATTATGGGCCAAAATTTAATTTCACTGTGGTCTAAGTCAGCTCTGGGATCCCCAGAGGGAGATACGTTTTTATCCCTTCCTGATGATACAGATATTTTGCTTTCAAGTGAGGGTAACACAGCGGAAGAAACTGAGTCTGGGGACTCCTCCACTACCGAAAGGGGGCGACGTAGTAAGACCTCCACCCAGAAACATAGGATCAAATCTAGAACCAGCCCTCCTAAGCCTGATATAGCTACAGCCCGCAAACTTAAGTGGGATTACTCTGCCACCAGCCAGCTCTACAATGATGATGAGGTGCAAACCTTAGCTCAGGGGGGCCTGCTAATCCACAAACTCTATAACTGACCCTATCGCTCCTCCATCATAAGACCTTGTATATTCCACCTTGAAACAGATGCAGGGTGAAGCTAGACAGAAAAGTCGCTGGCACACCAAGCTACTAAAAAACTGCAGGGGTCCCTTCGAAAGGTGAATAAACTATGTACTGATATGGCAGAAAGGGTAACCCACGTGGAGGAGCAACAGCAACTCTGGAAGAGGAAGTGGGGAAGCTGCAGACATATAAGGAGTCGCACGACAACCAAGCAGAGGATGTGCTTTGGAAACTTAAGGACTTTGAGAACCGGCAACGGAGAAATAACATGAGACTGTTGGGACTTGCAGAAAACATCGAAGGTGAAAATGTTAGGTCACTGACTGCTTGATCACTTTCCTTTTTTTATCTCCATGAACGCAGGTCTGTGATCTGCTTTTAATTGCAGGTATCTATTTATCAGATACGCAAACACTTGTATGTATTGCCTTGCCTGAAGTACTCTACTTTTTCAAGGTTAAATGATTTACTGCTTTTATATTCTGATGTTCCCTCCTATTTTCTGTATGTATCACTGATGACTGATAATTCCTCATGTATTAACTGTAATTGTAATAATGGCCCTGTAATAATAAAAAAGCAAAAAAACAAAAAAAGTTCCATAAATTGACTGACTAGTCGTCTAGAGTCAAGCCGGCCTCGTCAAACCCTGACTCGGCCTAACAGCCAGGTTTTCCCCATGGAAGCTCCAGAGCATTTTGCCATCAACGAGACCTCCAGGAGTTCACTGAGGCTTCGCACTGAAGAAAGTCACAGTTGTTGATTCCCAAACTTGGCTGACGAGGATCCATGCTTGACGTCGAGAGAAAAAGCTCCAAAACAGTGTTTAAGTCGGAAGGGTTTTTTAAAATTGTTGCTGTTGCATTGAATTTGAAGTGTTTTTAAAACTCGCCATTGCTTACTTGCACGCTTAATCCCGGACCAGCTGCTGCTGGCTGTCACGCCCACTCTGGAGCCTATCAGAGTGAAGGGGGTGGAGTTAAGGCTGCCACTGGCTATTTTATGCCAGTCAAAGCGCAGGAGCGCATCGGACGAGCGCAGTGGGCATGCTGGTGGCGAGCCAAAGGCGGGCCCGTCTGCGCCCATCCGCGCCCTTCCGGGGTCTGGGGCCTGTCATTATGCCCCAAAAATTAGTTACACCGCCTCTGAGCTGACAGCACTGCATGAAGTCCCTGCCAAACTCAATCCCCTTATCTATTCCAGCTTGACTGAACAGGGGATTCTGGCGTCCAGAACAGCTTTTCCTGAAATCTGTGGTACCTATTGTACTGGTTTCCCTGAGACTCAATAGGGCAACGGTGCTCGGAAGTTTTCCGTTATATATATGAACACCCACTCGATGGTTAAGCACTAGATTGACATTTTTCTGTTGCTCAAATTCGAGCAGCCAGATCTCCTCCTGCTTACTGAAACCTGGTTATCTCAGGAGTCATCACCAGACATCCTTGTTGCACTACCGCCTGATTATCACATCCTCCAAGCCAACCGTCCCCAGGGGAAAGTTGGTGGAGATGTCGCTGTTATTATATGCCATGACTGGAAATTTACTGTTCTTACCCCGCTAGACCTACCTTTAGTAGATAATCTGGTGGTAAAATTTGATTTAGAATCTGATGTTGCCCCTTTAGTTTGCGTTCTGCTCTATAGGCCTCCTCAGAGGATGCCACTCTTCCCTCATTCCTTGGGTGAACATGCAGTGCATTTACTCACTAATTATGGGAAAGTTCTGCTGATTGGTGATTTTAATTACTGGGCCAACTAAACATCTGGCGGCCCCCAATCGGCTAAACTCTCCGAGCTACTTACAGGACTGAACCTTACACAACAGGTGTCCTCAGCCACACATATCAAGGGGCATATCCTTGACAAGGTCTGGACAGTTAACATCACCATGTCCCCTGTGTCAGTCTCACCGTGTACATGGTCAGATCTCCATGTAATTAAATTTACTATTCTCTCGACCAAAACCCCCAGTTCAGGAGGGGGTTCACACAGAAACTGGAATAAGATTGAGAAACCCTTATTTCTTGATTCACTTGCTAACTATATTCCTCCCGTTAACTCTTCTATTAACTTGGCTGACACACAGTTAACTACCTGGTTACTGGCTGCTAGTGATAGGTTTGCGCCCTCCAGGAAGATCCACGCCACCCGTCGCCATGATGCTCAGAAATGGTTCTCCACCAAGCTGAAAAATCAAAAACTAGCTTGACGGCAATTGGAAAGAAAGTGGAGACATAATTATCTATCTGAAGACAAACTGTCTTACCTGAACACCTTGAAAATATATAAAAAGCCTATCTTGACTGCCAAAGCGGCATACTTTTCTTCTAAAATTCTGTCTGCAACCAATCGCTCAAAGGAGAATTTCTCCATTGTGAATGAGTTGTCGAACCCTGACAGAATCTCAGTCAAGCCTACCCCTTCCCAAACTTTTTGCAACTCATTGAATCTCTTCTCTATTGATAAAATTAAAAAAATAAAGTCCAGTATTCAGGTTTGACAAAATCTGGACTTCAGCTCTTGCACCACCCAAAATCTCAGCACCTTTACGCAATTCCCTTCTATTTGTGGGCACACCTTCGTAAACCTTCTTTCTAAAGTTATATCTGGTCCCCCACTGATTGTTGCCCTCCTAGCATCTTGAAGGAAATTTTCACTTCCCTCCCTAATCCTACCCTCAATCTTTTAAATGAGTCGCGGTCCCAGGGCACCATCCCTGCCATTTTTAAGGAGGCAATTGTTGTCCCCCTTTTGAAGAAGGTGGGCACTGATCCGCTAATTTTAACAAACTATTGTCCAATCTCCCTTCTTCCTTTCCTAGCTAAGGTTTTGGAAGCCTATATTACTAGATGTCTCACTGATTTCCAGGAGGAATCTGAATTTCTTGATCCCCACCAAGCGGGTTTCTGCCCAGCTCACTCTACTGAGGCGGTGATCCTTAATGTGTTGGATACTCTCCACAGTGAGGTCGATGGTGGTTCCTTGCGGGCCCTTGTCTTGCTTGATCTTTCTGCGGCCTTTGACACGGTTGACCATAATCTTCAGGTCGACCGTGTGAGGGACGCGGGAATTTCAGGACCTGCTCTGGGCTGGATCAGTTCCTTTTTGGAAAATCGCCCCCAGGCAGTCTGTACTGCCCAGTATACTGCCCCCAGAATCAGAATTTCTTGCGGAGTCCCTCAGGGCTCCTCACTTTCGCCCTTGTTGTTCAATCTTTACCTTCTCCCTCTTGTCCGAGTTCTGAAAGAGCGTCAAGTTTGTACATTGAACTATGCTGATGATTTTCAACTTATCTTTTCCATCAGCAACTCTTCGGAGTCGGTCAATGCCTTTCAGTCTACCATGCTGTTCATTAGCCAGTGGATGAACAGTAACCATCTGAAACTTAATCCGGATAAGACGGAGTAGGTTTTAACAGGTGGTATTTCAAAAAATCCCTGGGGCCCTCATTTCTGGCCCAGGGAGCTTGGTCAGTCCCCCTCTCCTTCTAGCTTGGCCAAGAGCCTTGGGGTAATAATCAGTCAGAATCTCACTATAAAGCCTCAGATCAGGTCGGTGATTTCCACCTGCTTTTTCCAACTCAGGAAAATAAAAAAGATCTGCAGGTTTCTCACCCATGAAGCTCGGATTCAGGTGATCATCGCCATGGTCATGTCCCATGTCGACTATGCCAATTCGTTATACTACGGCATCCCCCTTTACTTATCCAAATGTCTGCAGATGGTACAAAATCAGGCCGCACGCCTGATTGTTCATCAACCAAGGCACCATCATGTTACTCCTCTTCTAAGGAAACTTCATTGGCTTCCTGTCGTTCAGCGCTGTGCCTTCAAGGTTGGGTGTCTTATTTTTAAGTCACTCAATGGAAACAGCCCTAAATTCATGAACAATTTGATTAACAAGTACGCCCCCACACACAACCTCCGCTCTGCCCACAAGCAACTTTTGTCTTTTCCCTCTTTTAAACTGAAGTGCACTGGTGGTGCCAGTTTTGCTATTTTGGCCCCTATAGAAGCCTCCTTAAAACTTGGCTATTTCGACAGGCTTTTTTAATAACTCTCCAGGACTTGGGTATCAATCAAGGTAGCGCCACAAAACCACTCCGGTGTACGTATGCTTTACAAATTTATTTTAACATAACATAACATAACAAGGTAAAAACTTGTCTGGGCCCTACCGCTCATTCTATCCAACGTGCGCTCCATCGAGGTCAACCTGATACTTTGACGTTTTCAAGTGTGATCAGATGTCCCAAGTAGGTGCTTTGGGCTTTTAGGCACTAGAAATCATTTCATCTTAAAAAATTCACATCTCTGGGTACCCTTCATTGGATTTTTGTTGTTTTGGTGTTGTTTTAATAATACAAATATTTCTCATTTTTATAAATGTGTGTTGCATCTTCATTTTGTTTGGTGTCTTACTCATTTACTGTAATTGCTGTTTTTAAATGCTTTACACGTCTGCCTCCAAAGTTAAAACTGACTGCGTGTGAGCCAAGCTACCAAGGGTTGAGCAAGGTGTAATTTATTGAGACTTAACTAGACCTTATTTGTGATTGTGGTGTTATCAATAGCTGTGGGTACTTACCTGTGCCTACTAATAAACCACCTTCCAACAATCAAACAAACCACCATTTTGCCATTGTGTAAATATGAGTTTTACCTCAAAAAACATAAAGACAAGAGGCATTTGGCAAAACAGGAACAGTTAGTTTTATTAAACACTGCGGCCAGGAGTACAGCATACAGAAAGAAGTCTGAGGACTGACTCAAAGTACAATAATTTTGAGCACCTTTATATTCTTTTCTTGGAGCATCATAAAATAATTAATAGATGTGGGCCTACTCATGGATCCATAAATTACTCCCACCTGATGACAAGTGCCAGTGGGTCTCGACCTTGCATGGACACCCAAGAGGTCCAGTGGGTAACGTGTGTAGATATCTGGCAGGGGGAGCATGTGATCACTGCATGTGCTGTGTTTTCTGTGCTCTGGTTGGCTGAGTGTTCCCAACTCCATGTTGCATTTAACTTTATGATGTTTTGGGAATGGGCACCCATCTGCCAATGTGCCTTTTATTGGGGCCAAACTCCCCGGGCCATTGTTGTGTTGCTGCTTACCTGTGGTACTAATATGGGTTTTTTCTTGTTCATGAGTTCGTTTTGCTGGTCACATGCCACCCCACCTGTAATCTGTCACTGTTCCCTGAAGCGTAGGTCATAGGGCCTGCTGACCATGTATTTTTAACTCAGGGTGGATGAAGAGGTCATCTCAGGTGATTTTGACAACAGTGATTCTATTTAATTTGTATTCACACATGTATCATTGCGCACATCAACATCAATATTAACACCACATGTACAAGTTTTAAATAGTTACCAGGCAAAGTGTCACATGACCAATTCTGACCAATATGCGGAGTTAGTTCTGAGATTCACCCGCCTCAATATCTACAACATTATCACCATCTTATCTTAGTCAGCACACCATATCAATTCTATATAAGCAAGGAGAACATGTATTTCTGTTCACCTCAAGTTATCAAGCAAGACACTTTTGTGTACAAATATTACTAAATTACCAGTCACAAAAGTCGAAAAAGAGGGTGCTTTAAGTAATTCAGACCCAACTTTAATATCTACAGAAAATTGTCGCCATCTTGTCAAAGTGTACAACATTTGTAGATTGTACATAGTTGGAGGGAATGTCTGTGGCCTTGATCTTCACAAATAAGCAGCCATTCCTCCTCACAGTATCAGACTAATGTCACCATAGTGATAAAATAAGCTGAAATTCATTCTCTGTATTGGGTCATCACTTTACTATCTATAACTTGCAGACCCACCTCCCTTCATTTTGTCTAAAGTGTAGTTCCTAATTTCCACCTCTAGATCCTCACAATTATCTTCCATAAAACCCAATCTTATAGTTACCTGGACTAATCCAGATCAGACTAATGCCACCAAAATCATAAAACATGATGTAGTTATTTGTATGTATTGAGTTCACTCTCCATGCCCTTAACCTGCAGACTCATCTAGCTTCAGTGTGTCTAAGGTGTAAATATTGATCCCAACGTCTAGAATCCTGCATTAATCTTTGTATTCCATGAAAACTAAAATGACAGTTATCTGGATGGCATTCCTTAATATGTTTTACTGCCTTACAGTCTTTCAAAGGTCATATTGTACTGCCAATATACCTTTTTGGATAACTGCAGATGACAATGTAAACAACATAAAAGTTGTTACAATTAATGAATTAGTGTACCTTAAGCCTTGCTGTAGAATTATAGCTGAATTGTGTAGATGTATTAATGACATATTTACACATAGTGCAATCTAAGCATGTATAAAAGCTGGTGGGTGGATTAGGAAGCCAATTTCTTATTCGCATTCTAGGTTCTAAATAATTTCTGTTAACTTCCTGCTTAATGGTCTCGCTATTTTGATATGTTAACAATGGTTTACTTGTGATATGATCTAAAAGTAAATCCCAATGATTTTTCAAGGTTCTATATATTTAATCATGCATTGAATTAAAAGTGGTAATTAACATTAGACTTTTAGAAGTGAAAAATTAATTGGTGAGTTTTTCACTACACGGGCATGCAAAAATTAAAAGTGCATGCCGATCTTTTGAACTATAAATCAACCCTGCCCTTTGTGCAGTTTATGGCCCACTATAGGGGTGGCTTATGCTAATTTCAAGGGCAGTTTTCGGCCTGGCAGGCAGTTTAGTTTGCAGGTCGAATTAGCAGTTTAAAACTGCACACAGGCTTCAATGGGAGGCCTGAGATAAATGTTTACAGGCTACTTAGTTGGGTGGCACAATATGTGCTGAAGGCCCACTAGCAGCATTTAATTTACCGTCACTCTGTATATGGCTTACCACTTTACTAGGAACTTGTAGGTAAATTAAATATACTAACTAGTTTAAAGCTAATTGTTTTAGGGAGTGAGCACAAGTACTTCAGCACTGTTTTGCAGTGGTAAAGTGCACAGAGTCCTAAGGCCAACAAAAACGAATTCAGTATAACAAGGAAGGGAGAAGGCAAAAGGTTTCGGGGTGATCCTGCAAAGAGGGCCAAGTCCAACAATAGGGATTTTCTTCTCTATCAGTATATGATGGACATAATGGAGCAGAATGCCAGGGAGGAACCATGTGTTACAAAATGTAGATTTTTCATGTTATACAAGTTGGCACAATCAGAAATGAGAAGGATATTGAAGAGAAAATGGCATATATTGAGACATGGTAAAAACCTAGATGACCTTTGGGCCCACATCCCAACATCATGTATTGAAGAACCATTGCCCCTTAGTCTTACACCCAATTGGCACATTTAATTTACTTGGAAGTCATTAGTAAAGTGGTACTGCATGTATCCGGGGCCTGTAAATTAAAAGCTACTAGTGGACCAGAAGCACTCATTGTGCCACCCACTAATGTAGCACTTAAAAACACATGCCTCAGGCAAGCCATTGGAGATTACGGTGCAGTTATAAACTGCTAATTCTGCCTGGCAAAATACACCTTTTACCAGCCCTGAATCTTCATTTGAATACATAAGTCATCCCTATGGTAGGTCCTGAATAGCCCATAGGGCAAGGGGCCTTGTATTTAAAGAGTAGGACAAGTGTTTTTAAGTTTTATAAGTCCTGGTAATGAAAAACGATAGTAGATTTTCACTACTGTAAGGCTAACTCTCCCATCGCCTAAATTTGGGTTACTTATCACTTTTTATAAGTGCTAACCTTTGATTGAGAACATTTAGAAATGCTATGTTTAGACTCAAATGAATTGTAATTTAAAATCCTCTTTAAGTGTAAAGTTGGGTTTTAGATGATAATTATGAAAATGCCACTTTCAGAAATTTGGCATTTCGCTTCCCACACATTTCTAAGGCATTCAAGAAGTTTCAAGCTACCTGGGCCAGTTAATGGCTCCCCCAATAAGAATGCATGTTGAGCCCCGACAGTGAGCAACAGTAGAGTAGACTAGGTGTGGGGAAGATAGTCCATACTGCAAGGAAGACTGAGGGTGGAGCTGTACCTACCCCTCTATATATTTCAAAGACAAATCTCCAGTAAACTCCAATACATTTTTTGTTCCGCAGAAGACTGTCCTGCTCCTTGAGGCCTGCCTTGCTCCTCGTCGGATTGGCCTGCTGCCACCAGAGGACTGTCCTGCTGCTTGAGGTTTGCCTTGTTTACCCAGAGGACTGCCCCAAAGGTTTACCTTGCTGCTTCTGGTGTGCCTTGTTCGAAAGAGAACTGCCCTGCTGCTTTAGGCCTATCTTGTTCCCCAGAGGACTGTCCTGCTGCTTGGAAGATTATACTTGCTCTCTTTATCTTAGGCTAACCTAGGTGACTCCACGGATAAATTAGCTGACCTTCTCTTCTGAGCTAGAAAGAGACAACAAGCTCCAGAGGTCTTCATTGCAACTGCCCAGCTACCCTGCTGCTCTGGACCTGTGTGGACCTGAACTGAACATGCATGAGTCCTGCCAACTTCTACTGAAGTGAGTCCCTGATCAATTGTAGGGTTATTTTTAATTATACCTTTAAAACTCAGCATCTCCAGTTCTACTGATTGGATTTTTGTTATTCTGATATGATTGTATTCATTACATTTTACTCTATTCCTCTAAATTGATGTGGGATTGTTCTTTTTTTTGTGTTACCAATTTAGTATTGTTTGTGTGCTCCATAATTGCTTAACAAAGTGTTTCTAAGTTAAGCCTGACTGATTTTGTGCCAGGTTACCAGAGGTTGTAGGCAAACATTGCTTTAGTGACTTGTTGTGGTTCACCCTAACAAGGATTTTGGTTGTTGCTTTAGAAGGGTGCCCACCCCTTCAATCAAAAATACAATTTCTTACATCCAGTATAAAGTGCACTGCAACCCAACATAGCATGTTAACCTTCTTGGAGTCTGTAGAACATGTTATGCCTATATAACACTACTTGTTGCAGATCTCAGCATTCTATATATATAAAGCTATCAATTTAATGCAAGCCTAGTTGGGATGCCAAGGGCCGTTGTACATCGACATAAGCCCTAGGATTCATCTAGAATGAGACTGTAAGTAGGTTCCTATTGTGTAGTATGGTACTGCTGCTTAAAAATGAGTTTTCAATGTATTTCCTAATTCTATGAGGGAAGCAGCTATGCTGTTTCTGTTGTCAATGCAAATATTGTTCCAGCTCATTGGTGCATAGATGGAGATGGACTGACTTTGGTCTTAATTTCTAGCCTAGTAAAGCCTAAAGCCTGTAGTACAGGCCAGTACTGCGATGGTCGCTCCACATTTTGAAAATGGAGGACTGATTATACCGGAAAGGTGTGGCGCAGCGGTTGGGGCAGCTGACTGGGGAGCGTGGGGCTCACGGTTCGATCCCCAGCACCTGAGGCAGATCAGCTCAGCATCATGAGACTCTGGGTGATAGGTCCCTTAATCTCCCCTACAGTCCCCATCACCTTGAGACAGTTAGGGGTGATTAGTTCACGCTATGCAAATACTGGGTTAATATTTATACTATTCATTGGAATGGTATGCAATGCCCTTTACACAATTTTCAAAGAGACCACCCCAACTGTATGCTTCTCAGTCTTTCAACTGAATTTTTGCAAACACAGCAAGGAGTCTACTTTGCCTTCCATCCCAGCTTAGTGGTAAAGTATTGTCATTTGTCGACAGTGAAAATCAAAAGTCATCTCACTGTGTGAGTTCAATTTTGGGAGTAACAACATGTAAGAATTAGAACGCATTCTTTATATAGGGTTATTATCGTATATATACATGTACTTTTAATGTTTAGAAGTGAGAAAATTGCTGAAGCATATTAGATAGTGTAGGTCTGAAACATTGACACTGTACATTGTATAAGCCTGGTAAAGCATATACATGATATTTGCAAAATGACTTAAAGAACACAGAAATTGTTATTCTGAAAGCATCTTTTCTTTTAAATATTTTGTCACCTCGCCTCAAGATATCACTATCTTTACTGTGGCATTTGTTATTTGAGCTGTTATTAAGTATGATGCATGACGGTTGGAATTATGTTAAGTAAAGATTGATTTTTCAAAATGAACGTCTTCCTTTCTGTGACATCAAACAAACTGGACATATAAACCACTCCAGAGGACAATGAAAGTCCATTCTTTTATCTCAGTATAATCATTCAGTAAAAGATCCTGGTCCTTTTACTTCTGTATTTGTCATTGCATTAACAATATATCCACTGGAGATATGTATTAGCACATAGTTGTTACCATATTCTTGTAGACAATAATGGGCACCACAGGTTTTACGGTCAATCTCACGTTTAGGTTAGTATTTGTATACTCTTCAGCACCCGAAATGCACAGAATCTCATAAAAACTAGGCTTGGGTCTTGTGGTTGAGATGAAGATATTTTTCATATTACAGCCCAATTTGCCACTGGCTCAAAAATTCAGATCACAGCACAACCATACAAAAATACCTTTATGTACTCCCTTAGTAGACAGAATTAATTGCAAAGCAGCCTAAATCACTATCACTGGTTCACCCACCCATCCTCAAAACAGATGGGATTTTTTAGAGGCCCCAAGGCCACCAGTATAGCAGAGGCTATCACTTTTACCTTCTTGTCCATGATATGTAGATACACCATCCAGGTAGGTAGCGATCTCTTTGCCTTCAGTAGTGTTGCCAGTGCAAGGGATCAGTGAAGACAATGAAGCTTTGTGAAGAAGGAGCAATGACAGGTGTGCCTACTAAGCAAAGTTTTTGTGTTTCAAGAATGAACTCTAAAAACAGGAGTTTATTCTTGAAACACAAAACCTCTAGGACCCCAACATGCATGAGGTTTTTTTACTGAATGTGTGGGTGTGAGTAATTGGATTATTGGATGGCTGGGGTGTGAGTCCTGATCAAGCAACAGCCACAATCCCTGGCAGGGTGAGCAACAAAAAGTCATTAAATGAACTTGTGCTTAACCCTGGGTTACTTGACACTAAAATTAGTCAGGAGTAACTTAGATGCAATGTGTATTACTTTATGCAGCACACAAACAGTAATACATTGAAAACAAACACAAGAAAAATGTCATACCAATTAAGAAAAACTTTCAGTAAAAACTAATGCCCAAAAATCACAGTGCCAACCACGGGCATCTAGTCACGCAAGACCCGTGAAAGTAAATAAATAGGGCCAATAGCAATGGAGCGTGGGTCAGATACAAGAAGTGGATTGGGCCCAGTCTGTGCTTACCCTTTGACTTTGAAGAATTTTCAAGAAAAATGTTTTGAGAATGTAAGTGGCCAGGTTGCAGGCATCCGAAGAGGTAGCGTCATCTTTGTGGAGCTGCTGGACAAAGTCGCAGGGAAGATCTCTACATTTAGACACTTATATAGGAGTAACAAATCTCCAGCGGGACGAGGCAAGAGGTTGTAGCCGGAAACCATTCTGAGAGCTGAGCTACCCCTTTTCTGAACCACCACTGAACAAGATTTCCTGCTGCAGAGAAGAATGTAGCTGGAGCAGCCACACAGTCAAGCTGACCTGCGTGGAGCATTTGGCCGATCGACAAGCAGGTTGGTTTTGGTCTTCCCTCAGATCTCATAGCAGTTTTTTGCCAACAAATGTTGGCTATCTGGGCACCTCTAGTACCACAACCAAAAGTTCAGGTCTGATGTGAAACTTCTTGGGGTTCAGAACTCAAACGGCTGGGCCCAGGTATGTATTCAAGATGATGAGTGCCTTTTATGTCCCTTTGGCTCAGAATAGAAGGCCAGCAAACTAGGCCTTGGAGACACTCTGGTAGTCCTGGGTTCAGTCGAAGATGCAGGGCTCAAACAGTGGAGCTAGCCTGAGTGGGTTCAAGACAGCATTCTAGCTCCAGGCAGCAAAGCAGTCCTTCCAGGTGCAGCAAAGCAGTCTTGTGAAGTACACAGAAGACCAAAGCAGCAGACAGACCTTGGAGAGTGCTTACACATGTCCAGAAAGTAAATAAAAGATTGGGTTGAGGGCCCTATTTTTATACTTGGTACCTCCGTTTAAGTTGAGAGAAGTTTCTAGAGGTTTCTCTTCGAAGTGCTTAGCATTTCCTGACTCCCCTGCCTTAGCTCCAAGTTGGTTGCACAGACAATGTGTAGGTAACAAGCCCTGTGTGTGAAAGCAGAGCACGGCCTATTCATCTCCATCTGGGTCTGTGCCCAGCTTCGCCTTACCATCGTGCCAGCAGATTACCCATTGAGGCACACCTTATACCTCTATTGTGTGACTGTCTGGGAGAAATTCACAAACTCTAACTGTCAATTAGACACAGTCATGTTATCTAAAACAGGCTGCAGGTACCAAAAGACTAAGGGTATGAAAATGGCAACTTTCTGAGAGTGGTATTACCAAATTGGAATTTGAAATCTAATTTTACCATTAAAGAGGATTTTTCATTACAATGTTATAGATACCAGACATAAAATGCCTACCTGCTCCTACTCAAAAGTTAGCACTTACTAAATGTAATTGAAACCCACTTTCATCCTATGGGACAAGCAGGCCTCAAGGTAGTGAAAAACAAATTCAGGAGTTTTTCACTACCAGGATATGTAAAACGTAATAGTACATGTCTAACCTTTTAATTACAATGCGCCTTGCCCTCCGGGCTACCTAGAGCCTACATTAGGGGGTGACCTTTATGCAAGAAAATGGGAGTTTAAGGCATGTCAAGGGGATTACATTACCAAGTTGAATTGACAGTTTAAAACTGCTTTCAGGCTGCAGTAGCAGGACTGGGATATGTTTTAAGGGGCTATGTAAGTGGGTGGCACAATAAGTGCTGCAGGGCCACTAGTAGCATTTAATTTACAGGCCCTGGGTATAAGGTCAATTAAATAGCCCGAACAGGCACAAATCTATTTAACCATGTTTTGGGGAGTGAGCACAAGCACTTTCGCACTGGTTAGCAGTGGTAGAGTGCACAGAGTCTGGGGTTGACCCTGATGAGAGGGACAGGTCCAACAATGGACTATTGGTGGATCTTCCTGACCTGGATTACATGCTTGACATAATGGTCCCAGGCATGGAAATCTAGTGATGGCCGTCCTGCCATGAATATAGCAGAATGATTGCCACTATGACCTGACGGCCCCATGACAGACAGCCTGTTAGGTTAGAGTTTACTGACAGCAGAGCCAGCAGAGACTCCATGGCTGGAAGCCCAGCACTTCTCCCACTCTAAATAGAGCTGGGTAACTATGCGGAACAGAGATGACTATGACCTTATGGCATTGAGGCAGCCAGGATGTCAGGTCAGAGGATTCTGACATCAAAGCCACCAGAGAGTAGAAAGTTTGAAAACCAGTGATTCATCTGACTCTAAATAGAGCTGGGTAACGATGAGGTTGTTGGGGCAGCTAAACTGCTGATTTACGGGGGTCCTCACATTACAATATACCAATCTCTAATGACCTCCAAAATATGAACCGTAAAGCCCTATGTGCGTCTGGAAATCTCGAAAACAAAAAATAGCATTATGAACCAGGTCTTTTCTTCTTACCAAGCTCGTAAACGAAGAAATAAACTACTCAAAAAGCTAGAAGCAAACCAATATCGATGTCGTTTAGAAAAAAACTTCCGCCTCACTTCTTAAGAGTCTAAAATAAAGACAAACGTTAAATGTATTTCTTTAAACTGTTAAAATTATTCTTTCATTCTTGTTGCATATCATGCGCTGATTGGCTACATCTGCGCTATAAATACACCTTTAACCATGTAATACTTACATTTTGCATCCGTGTTCACATTTTTATCATCACTGGTCTAAGAGGACTATTAGCAAATTTCACGTGCACACAAATCAGCAGACATCTGAAGCAATTAGAAGCCGTTTGTTAATTTCTTTGTACATTTTTCATGTTTTTGCAAGAAGTGCCTTAGGCAAAATGATTTTTTGAATGTAGCTTGGTAATTGATCAAAACGACTTTGCGATGCATGAAGTTTCTAGGTAAATGCGTGCTTACATCACTCAAACCAATATATGCAGCATAAGCGTGGATAATTGTGTACAGAAAACGAAATACACAGAAATTAGCACTAGTTTTGCTTTGCAATTTTGACAAAGTTATCAGGATTAATACGCAGCTGGTGTTAACACCTTAGGACGCAATTTAATAACGTATCACGTCGAGAGCCTCTGCCATATTGTGCAACAAATAAAATAGCATTACACATAATTGATCTTTTTTGAAAAAAATACTTGCAAACTTAATAACCCTGATTTTTCTGTCGAGACTCATATTTTAATATTTTACTACATGCACACGTCTCTCAAACAAATTAAAGACTCATTGGCCGCTGAGCGAATTTCACAGCTTGTGAAAGAGACATATTTCATCTTAGTGTGTGAAATTGTAATCATGAATGTTGTGAAGGAGAACGGTAAACTGATTACTGTAATGAATGTGTTCTGTCACAGAGATCTCGCTGGCAGATGAGGGAAGTGTGGTATTCAGCATATGCTAACTATCTAATTACTTAATATCTAGCATACACCGAGGGGCTAGGATGTGGCATGGATGAACAGTGTACTAATTGTATAAATTCCAGTGCTCTGTCATAATTTGAAGCATACTGTAACTTCAATAAACCTTACATACATTAATTAACGTTGTATTTGTATTAATGTTGCATAAATTACTGTGAATGAACAGAGCTCAGACTCGTGCCTGTTTGTGAAGTTGACATGATACCAATAAGGCTCAATAAACATATTCTGTATTCATCCTCAGTGACTCTGAGGGAGGCATCATTTGACCCCCCACATTTACCTGTTTTGCGGATTACAAAATATATATTCAGGCCTAGTTTAAAGAAGTAGAATTAACAAATATACAGACAGCCATGGCAGGAAAAGAGATTCCAACAACCATCTTTCATACGAAAAATGTATAGGCTGTCTGGAACAATATAGGAGTCACAGAAATAAAGAAACATAACAGTTTCAGCTTGCCCCTACCTTTCTCTTCACAGGGTTTCGATTCTACTCTTTTGACCAAACTTGCTTTGAAGGTCTGGAATTACCTTCTGTAAGACATCTGTTCTTCATATATTGCCAGATTTCAGTCATTAGCTGCAATCAGGGAGATTTCTACTGTGGACTGAACTCAAAATCAACATTTCAGTTTATTTACCTATACGTTCTTGCGTACTGTATGCTAATTTGTTCATGGCACAAGAAGAGCATAACTGTTATGTGAAGTATACAAAAAATGATTATTTTTTGCTCAGCCGTCAGAGCAATGCAAATAGAATAAACTGGACATAATGCCCATTGCTTTGCTGTAATCTCACACAATTTCTGACGTTTCATATTACGGATGTCATGAGTAAGGAAGGAGATTATGGTAGTATGCCATCTTACTTAAATGAGATTTTCTTCAGAAAAAAAATACTGTGGGACCAACGCTAAAAGTCTTATATGAACCCAAGCAGCTGTTTCTTTTAATGTAGAGGACCAATAATATATTGAAAAGGCATGGCAGGTTAATATTTATCTAAGAGGAACATTGGGGTATATGTTTTTCAGCCCAAAATGCATTTTTTGATTTCTATTTTCTTTACAGGGGAAGCGTCAAAGAGAAGAGGCATCAACTACCTCTACCTGTCTCGCAAACCCTCACTGTTCTCAATTTGTTCATAGTCTGCACCCTGGTGGTGGAGATCTCCATATGGTAAGAGTAGGGAATAATTTGCTAAACGTAAAATTAATTATTAAAAATGCTTTTATATTACATTTTGTTGAAAATAATTCTTTATATCTATTTTAAATGCAGAAAAAACATTCCAGAGCAAAATTACTAAATTGTTTTTTTTATTTCAAAATTAATTCATATTGAGTATATTAAATTACATTAAAACTATTTTTCTGACATTTCATCTCATATAAAAAAGTTTTATTGTGTATCAAAAGTTATTATAAGTGATGCATTGAATTAATTAAAAGTAATTCCTTTCCTTACTCTTTCCTAAACCCCTCGCATTTAGTAGTATGTACTTTTTTCAATTATCACCCCTCAGTAGTAAACTTACATGTGATATTATCACCATAGAAAACATAAGAGATTTAGAGGTGGAGATTTGCACTCATAGGTTTGTGAAGCACATTTTGTAGTAAATAATAAGAACATAGTACGACTTTAAGTACCACAAATGCAGTTTGTGAATTGCGCCCAATGTCTCCTACACTTTGAACCTTAATACATGATCTAATTGACATCTCAGATGTACCATCTTCATGCTGAAGGTGGATAGCCACATTTTTAACAGTAACAAATATTTGTATGAACCAGAATGCCCCCACACACTTTTGAATACCCTCCTATGAGATCAATATATAAAGTACAAGACTCCATGGAAGTTGTTGACAATACAAGGACCCCCATGTTTGAATAAAGAGTAGACCTAGACATGAATCACACTGATACAACTTAAACAATAAACCTATCACTAGGGCGCTAATAAGCTCAATATGAACTTATGCCTGTTAGTGCCCTATAAGCTTGTCAAAATATTATTACCAGCACAGACACGTCACTGAACTCTTAGATACTCTAAACCCTATCATCATAATGTGACCATATTCTTTCTTACCTACACAGACCTTATGATTTTCTTAAAGTTCATCCCTTTTTATTTTATATATAGCTGATTCACTATTCTGCTATGTCAATATATCATATTTGTTTATCCTAAATGTATTGAGAGACAAGTTGTGTTCGATCTACATGCTGGCCAGCAAGTTAAGAGAAAATAAGCATATGTTAAACTACACAAGACAATGCAAGGCATGTAGCCTGATTTAGAGATCAGTGTACGGGTTACACCATCACAAATATAATTTGTGGTATAATTCTAAGTAATTCCTATATAATTTTTAGGTATTTCATCTCATTTCCACAAAGGAAATTATGCAGGTTCCACTTGGGTTTAGAATCAAACCTTTTAATATACAAGAGCCAAGAGTAAAATTAAACCTTTAACGCATCACTTAGACAATGTGACAATATGGGAAAAGATTTCTCTTAGTCCATTTACAGAGTCAGAGAAAGCGACTTTCTAGTTATAATGTCACCGCATTATCAATAGGAATGGCAAATGTATAATATGTAACCACTTTGCTGCGTTTGCTAAAACTAAAGAACACTTTACAAAAGTTTGAATCATTGACATTCACCTGATTCTGGCGAGTTTTAAGATGATTTATCCAGAGAGTCCTATGATGTCAGTAAACTGCTGAACTTCATATGAATTTCCAGAAGGAAATTTCTGATACAAATGCACCAAATACCGTCAACCAATGTTCAGTAAACTCGAATGAGGTGGAGCAGCATGGCCCAGCCCGTAATGCGTGTTTTTGCTTCATCATCATGATGTGGTGAAAATCCATTCAGAGGTTTTTGCGAAATAGACACAAACAGTAAGTCAAGTGAGGTCACAAAAATGTATAGGAATTTAGATAATCTTTCAGTCAAGATTGACAAACGAAGTATCCAATTAGAAGAGGGAAAGTTTCTCTTGGTGTAATATGGATTTAGAGATCCTCTCGGGAATATGCAGATCTTGCCAATCTGGTTGACTTGGCACATCTAAATCTTGGAAGGTGGTGCATTCTTAAGATATATGCCAAGCCCTGCAACAAGAGCTTGTTGAGCATGGATAGAAATCTATGTGCAGCTGGTTCAACTGGATCGAGCCTTGGTTCACGACCTGATCGTAGGTTGCACCCTCGATTTCGAGCTCATGTGTACTGCCTATGGCTGCAGACTACGTATACCATGGGGCCTGGGCACAGGGCTTATCTGTAGACCATCCCTCTACCCAGAGCTTGCTGCTCAGAGAATAATGCCATTCACTTCTGGATTGAGTAGGACAGGAGCTTTTGCAGGGACAGAGCTTGATGCAAGTGACTGAAAGCCATGTAAAGCTGGTTGATTTTGCCATGAGCATAGACTGGCGTGCCCTGCTCACACCCCCCCACCCCCCACTAGTTGACAAAGGCAATGCGCATCTGCACTGAGTCGAATGAGGTACTTCTGTTGCCCAGAGGGCTTTTGCCCATGTTTGAGGCCTGGCTTGAGTGAGAAGCGTGCAGGGTCCAGGGTCTAGCCGTGGCCAGGCTCTGCCTGACAGCTTTTTCAGCAGGGCTGCAGGCCGTGCTCCTCTGACTTGTTTGGGATGGGGATGGAGCTGGAAGTGGCCATTGGAGAGCCCTGTGCTCAGGGTGCACAGCACATGCCTAGGGCCTAGAACAGCTGTATTGCGTCGGGTGGGCCGAGTTACAGTATATAATAAATAAATAATAAATACATCCAAAATAAATTACTGGAAAATCTCTATTGGTTGGAAATTATAGTTACTTTTGCTCACTTCAACCAGTGGTATACTCTTTAGATTACATGTTTAAATCCCTGCAGGGTTAACTTGTCATTCACCCTCCAGATGTTTATAAGTTCACCACCATTTATAACAGCAGTTATTTACAATGATGTGAAATGGTAAAAGTGAGACAAATGGAAACACTTGTGCTGAATAGAAACAGCTTGTTGTTAAAAATTATTAGCATTTGCTGTTTCAAAAAAATACCAAGTATTCAAATGTTCTGTACTAACTGCACTGCTTTGGAACAGTCTTGCATTGTATACAAGAGATATCCCTGACCTTCATAGCATCTGATCTGGATTTGCATTCCATAATGTCTGTTGCACCACATCATGATGATGAAGCAAAATTACCAACTCTGTGGCAAGTGTTATGCTTAAAAGTATCCTTTCGCGGCAGAACCGATGCAAATTAAAAACAATTTAGGGCCAGCGGTCGAAAACCTTTGCCTGGTTACAGATCCAGTGAATTGTAAAATCACAGGATTCATAACTACAACCAGTTAGAAAAGCCTTTCCGGCTTGCAAAATTGGTTTGTGATCCATTCAGAATAGCAATTTGGAGTGTGCTTAAAAGGAAAGTCTGATCTTAATTAAAATTTGCAATGGTGTGTATCAATGGCTGAGGTTTGAAACCATTGATCAGCTGTTGAAAACCCAATGGAGTGGATAATTCTTCTTTTAAAAAAAAATATTTTTATTGTCATTTGCGTGGTAACAGTACATTTCCAAACAGGCATATTACAACATTTACAGTCTTCTTGTTTTCGGTTAACAAGGATAGAAGGTCACTTAATATAGACTATTGGTTATTTCTTGTCTTAACTCCGACCAGTATCACACAAATCGCATATGCCATTATCACATTTTCAACCATAAGTAACAACAAGTGTGAAAATGCCCCACTCGCCCCCCCAGTCATGAGCTGCTACGGTTACCCTGAGGCTGGGGAGCCATCTTCCCTATCGTGTACCTCACTCGTTTAAGTCATTATTTGGCATAGGGGGGACTTCGGGTGTAGCCAACGTGTCATTTCTTCCCTGAGTGGAGTGTAATGAGTCTACCTCCCTCTCTGGAGGGTCTTTTTTTTGGTTAGGTCTGTAATCATTAGGTACCAAGCCCTTTCGTCTTCTTCAAGTATGTCATCCCTCCTGACTTTTTTCATCCAAGCTAGTTCTGCGGTGGCTCACTCCTGCATATCCCTAGTCCACCTCTCAATCGTGGGAGGAACTGGACTCAGCCAATGAATTGTGATTTGCCTTTTTGCTAATACTAGGTCCAGTTGTATAAATTTCCTAGTGAGGTTCTTAGTTTTTAGCGTGGATAACAGCCCCATCACCAACCCTTTAACAGTGGCTGGTATGCTCCACTCCGTGACAGTCTGCAGTCTATTTATCACCGCCCCCCAATAGTGCGGAAGCGCCGTACAGTCCCACACCATATGGACGAAGTGTGCATCCGAATCTTTATATCTGGGACATGAGTCCGCACGTTCAGGGTATATTTTGTGGAGTACTAGGGGAGTGAGGTATGTCTTGTGTATTTCATTATATTGGGTTAATTGAAAGTGTGTATTAGCGCTTATCTGCTTGACCCCTTCATGTACTTTCTGCCATTGCGTTTCTGTAAGGGGCTCGCCCAATGAGTCATCCCATTTTGCGTGTATTGGAAGGGTATCAGTGGGAATATCTTCCCGGAGTGCTCTGTATATGTGTGAAACCAATCTTCATCCTCCTGCCAGGGTGGTTATCATCTGTAATACTGTTGTGACCTGCAGCTCCTGCGGGAATGCCGGCCACAACTCTCTGGCCATCGCAGAGATCTTAGCATACAGCAGGAACTGCCCCATGCCTAATTGAAATGCATTATGTGCTTCCTCTCTCATGTTAACTGCTCCGCAGAGTATAGATCTCCCATCATGTGACAGCCACCCTCCTTCCACTTGGTAACGTTTATTCCTTGCCTTATCCTTTTGAAAGGTGTTACCACCCACAGCAGAGTCTCCGGGGCGTATGGTGCTGTCTTAACTACCTTCTGTACCGCCATTTCCCAAACTGATGCAACATGCCTTATTATATAGGAAAAAGACCCAGGTACTTTGGATCCGATCATAAATAGCTCCGGGAGGGGAATCCCCTGGTGTGTGCCCGCCAACAGTCGCTTCTCCCAGCAAAGGAGGTGATAATTGATGTGCAAAGAGTCAAGCGACCTCGAGGGAGCTGGCGGACCCCAGCAAATACTGCCTGGTACTCCTGATATATTCCCTAATAGGAAAGTATTTCACCCCTTATCTGCTGAGGCTTCTTCATCTCAGTGCAGAGCCCTTTTTGGGCTATTTGGGGTAGTTCGCACATAGCCCTCCATAACGTTTTCCCCTAAATTGGATATTCATGCCAAATGTATTTTCTTTTTCTGACATCCTGGGGATTCTAAAAGGACCCAGAGTTTGTAGATTCCTCTTGAGGGGGGTGAGAAATAGCCAAAATAGAGCATCATTTTGAGTTTTGGGTAAAAAATGTGGAAAAAAGTGCTCCGCAGAAAAGTGCTTTTTTTCATGAAAATGGCATCAAAAAAAGGTTTGCTGTGCTAAAGTCACCATCTTTCTACCTTTGAGGAACATGCATAGCTGAAACAAATAACCTAGTTTTTTGTTAACCTTAGTTTTTTATTTTTCAATGATATAGCCCATTTATGGTATTTTTTGTGTTTTTAACCTACTTCCAGTTTGTGGTGGAAACCGATGTGACACCCATGAATGATCAGGAAAAGCTATTGATTTCTGATCAATAGACAACATTCTGAATTAAGCAAGGGATAATGTGTGTACATCTATCAAGGCTTTCCCAAAGAAAGTAAGGGGCCTATTAGGATGGCGGCGATGAAGTACGATGAGCATAACTGACACAATTCTGACCGACACGTGGGCTGCGATTCCAGCAGCATTTCCGTGAGTTGGCCGGAAGCAGTTCCCACAGCAGTTTCCGGCCGGACAAGTACGATGCGCAAATCATACACGCCAGACGGGTCGCCACGTACAGCACATCACAGCATCCGGGAAAGCAGCATATCAGGTACGATTCACGCCAGAACACAATCCACGGCTACGAGACGGAGCAGCTAGCAGCGTGTACGAGACAAACACATCATGAATCCCATCGCGCAGGTAATACCAGTACTGTACATCTATGACCGGTTCAGGAACAGACGCGGATGGCGCAGACGGTAAGTCAGACACCCACCACACAAACAAGCGACACGTACCCGCCAAATGTCACACACACCCAGGGGATCCATATCCTATCCACTAGCAACAGGTCACCATAGGGGTTGCATGGCCATCACCACTACCAGCCCCACTCATAGGGGACTTGTTGCCTATCACTACTGCCAACCCCACTTATAAGGGACCTGTTGCCCATCACTACTGCCACCCCCAATCATAGGGGACCTGTTGCCCCTCACTACTGCCACCCCCACTCATAGGGGACTTGTTGCCTATCACTACTGCCACCCCCACTTATAGGGGGTATGTTGCCTATCACTACTGCCACTGCCACTCATAGGGGACTTGTTGCCTATCAATACTGCCACCCCCACTCATAGGGGACCTGTTACCCATCACTACTGCTACTCCCACTCATAAGGGACTTGTTGCCTATCACTACTACCACCCCCACGTATAGGGGACCTGTTGCCCATCACTACTGCCACCCCCACTCATAGGGTGTATGTTGCCTATCACTACAGCCACCTCCACTCATAGGGGGTATGTTGCCCATCACTACTGCCACCCCCACTCATAGGGGGTATGTTACCTATCACTACTGCCACCCCCACTCATAGGGGACTTGTTGCCTATCACTACTGCCACCCCACTCATAGAGGGTATGTTGCCTATCACTACTACCAACCCCACTCATAGGGGACCTGTTGCCCATCACTACTGTCACCCCCACTCATAGGGGGTATGTTGCCTATCACTACTGCCACCCCCACTCATAGGGGACCTGTTGCCCATCACTACTGCCACCCCCACTCATAGGGGGTATGTTGCCCATCACTACTGCCACCCCACTCATAGGGAGTATGTTGCCTATCACTACTGCCACCCCCACTCATAGGGGACCTGTTGCCCATCACTACTGCCACCCCCACTCATAGGGGGTATGTTGCCCATCACTACTGCCACCCCACTCATAGGGAGTATGTTGCCTATCACTACTGCCACCCCCACTCATAGGGGACCTGTTGCCCATCACTACTGCCACCCCCACTCATAGGGGGTATGTTGCCTATCACTACTGCCACCCCCACTCATAGGGGACCTGTTGCCCATCACTACTGTCACCCCCACTCATAGGGGACTTGTTGCCTATCACTACTGCCACCCCCACTTATAGGGTGCTGTGTGACTATCAATATCAACACCCACACAGGATGGGTGATGCACCACACATCCATCATACACCAACATTAGGTATGTCAGCAAAATACATCCCCCCTAACATCATGACAAGAGTGTGTATTCTGTGCCAAATGCCCACAACAGTGAATATGACTTCGAACATACAATGTAACTCCCATCACATGTGTGACCAAAAACTGAGTGTGGCCTACACAAGTCAAGCATCAAAATAGCACTGTGTCAATGTGCACTAACAACCCCCCTCACTCTGTAGAACAAAATTTAAGTGTGGGGTTCCAAACTGCAGCAACTGTTGAGCATTGTGGTAATGGGGTCTAAACCCCCCATCATTACAGTGACCAAAAGGTAAGTGTGATCATGGTAAAAGCTACATATGCCAAACAGCATGTATGATTCCTGGTCCCAACACATGAAACACTTTTGTAGCAAAGTAGTGGTTGTGTCCCATCCCACACAGATGTGGTGAGGCTAACAGTGCTGTGAAAATAAAACATACTCTCGGCCATGTGCAGACAAGCACCACCCATGGGGACTGACATTGCATACAGTGTACAATGACACGAAAGCAGAAGCGACCATCATAATGCATACACACATCTCGAAAATAGACACACAAATCAATACATCCTGTGCAGACTGTAGGTGTCTGGTCACAAACTCCCAATCCATGGCAGCAATGGGACCTAACAACCAGGATGAATGTGCAGAATGATGAGACATGTCACACAGGGACAGCAGGGAAAATCACCCCAACAACATCAAGCCAATGGCCCACTCATCATGGCCCGTCATCCAGGGACAAAAGGGAGGTAGGGGCTGAGCCATGCAAACATTCATATCTGTCCACTCTTAACACCACACACCCTGAACTGCACCAATGTGCATCAGTGAAGCCCACATGGACTGGTGAAATTGCACATGCACCCATGACAAACACAGTAATGTTGGGAGAATCTAAGGTGCACAGACTCATCACACAAGGACAGTCTACAACCCTGGTGAATGACAGACATACTGCACAGTACGCGGTACATGGCCATGACGTCAAAGCTCCCGTAACCTTCAGAATCCCTGCCACAGTCCCAGGACAATGCAGAAGCCAAGGAGAACCACAAGGCACACATGCTGACACCTGGCAACATTGCACCTCTGAACCTGACGAGTGGGAGCGGTCACAAACACATACACATGTCTCAATCACTGAAAGGTGCCACCTAGGGACAACTACATGATATTGCGAACAAACAAGTGCCATGGGGACCCCTGACTGTGTCCCATCTGCGTCTGACCACATCATCACCACTGAGAACTGATAAATCCCAATGATGACACACCAATGAACAGTAGTGTGTCATGCACCCACATATCTGGTAGCCCAGGACAAAGATGTGGGATGAACACAGGACAACTCAGCAAGCATCACCAACAGGAACATATCAAGGGAACACAGCCTGTGTAGAAAAAGGGATGTGGACACACACACACATGCTCACTAGGGGTGGGCGGAATTTGCGTAATCGCGTTACGCAAATCTCCGCGAAACGGTAAAAAATCTCCGCGAACACGCAGAAATTCCGCGAACACGCAGAATTGCTTGTTCGCGATGCTTTTTTCCTGTTCACAGTAGGCCTGGGCAAAAATTTCGTTCCGTTCGCGGAAATTGCGATAATTTGACATTTTTGCGTTCCGCGGAGAGCGCGAAAATGTCAAAAATTCCAGTTTCCGCAGCTTGGCGATAATTTGTTTCTTGCTCGCGCTGTAAAATAATACATTCTCGCGCGCGCGCGATCGCCTTACCTGAATCCCTGCGTTCGCCGACAAGTTTTCTTGATCCGGTCGCGTTCTCCATGAGATGTTGTATTGTTTTTAGCCATTTGCGCTGTCTCGCGACAGTTCGCGCCCGCAGTGACGTCATGCGTCGCGCGATCACGTCTTTCTTCTCGCGATCATGCACCGCGAGAACAACTCAAAACAAGATGGCCGCGCCCGCAAGCAACCACATGGGTAAGTTGGCGACCCGCAAACATGCAGAAAATCTCGCGAACATGCCGGAAAAAAACTTCCGCATCTTCGCGATATTTCTGCTTGTTTGCGATAATTTGAAACATTCACGCGATAATTTGCGAAGGTTAATTCCGCAAATTCCGCCCACCCCTAGTTCACAGTTGCTGTTTGCGTGCTCGGTGAGAAATATCTCGCGAACACGCATTTTGAGAACGCGAAAAAGAAAAAATTTCGCGAAGTCGCGGAAAGCAGAATTTTGGGCAATTTCGCGTTCTCCGCGAAACGGGAAATTACCGAAATTCCGCAAATTCCGCGAGCGGAACGGAATTTACCGCCCAGGCCTAATGCTCACACAACACACCCCATGGGCCCAGGCACTTACTTGAGGGGACTCAACTCCTGTGGAAGCTCAGCTGTGACAAACATAGTCCCAGCAGGTCTCAGTCATGTCAGCAGAACACTTGGCCAGTCAGCCATCAGTTGCCACTCAATGAAGGCTCTGGTCACATCAGCCTGGGTACGGGAGTGTCCCTTAAGTCATCTGCACATACTCAATACATATGTCTAGCAAGTTGCACAGAGGACACAGTTGCTACTACACCAATGATGCCCACACCTGCATGGCCAGTGGAGATGGGCCCACAGTCAGGGAAATAGACACATTGGTCAATGGGAAGCGCATCATATGTGCATGGGTGCAAGCCACAGATGTGACCATGCATTGAAATGTCTACATCTATGTGCAAAAATTGTTAATCATGACACACCCGCGTCCCCCAAGGAGGTCGCCATTCCGGCCCGTCTCCGGTTGGTACAGCTCAAGATTCTTCACCGGGTGTATGTGACGGGTCCTCGCTTGGTCTCGATGGGATTTTCCGACGACGGGCTCTGTAAGCGGGGTTGTGGGCTCAGCGCCACCTTTCTCCATATCCTGTGGGAGTGCCGCGAGGTGGCGGACTACTGGCGCCTGGTCCATATGGTTATGGGACAGGTCACTGGGGTTGTGCTGCTGCCGGAGGTGCGTCGCTGTGTCCTGAATGTGTGGGAGCCCAATGATTACAGCGCGGCTCAGACTCGGTGGGCGGCCCTAGGGAACATGATTGCCAAGAGAGATATAGCGCAGCTTTGGGGCGCCCAACGGCCGCCCACCGTGTCAGTATGGAAGGAGAATATGGACTGGTGTATGTTCAGGGAGAAGACTGTGTATGTGGCCCGTGGTAAGCCGGGGGCATGGGGTAGAATCTGGGGGCAATGGAATGCGTATCGCGGGGGTATCTGTACGCCCCCCCTGGTGGACACCGATATCGCCATGTCCCCCTGACCCCTGATGGTTCCTGGCACCTTCTGGAATAACTACATATGGACGTTCATCTCCCTTGACCCCCCCCCCCCGTCCCCAGCCTCCCGGTACTCCTTCCTTTTGCCGGCTGCTTAATGGTCTGCACTGGAGTTC
This sequence comes from Triturus cristatus, assembly GCF_964204655.1. Taxonomy (NCBI): domain Eukaryota; kingdom Metazoa; phylum Chordata; class Amphibia; order Caudata; family Salamandridae; genus Triturus; species Triturus cristatus. The sequence goes on from NC_140583.1 coordinate 902,387,194, forward strand.
CCCGGAGGAAGCCTGATCCGCACTGTTTGCCCTTATGCCTCGCCTTTTGTTTTTCTTTTAGTTTTTGTGTCTGTTGGACTTAAGTCTCCTGTTCCTTTAGAACTATCCGGAGCCACTACGGGGCTGCGCCCCGGGACTTGACTGCAGCCATGATAAATGTATATTTCATTCTGTACCTAGCGGCCGGCCCTGGTGGTTGTAGGCCCGTGCGTGTAACCGAATTATTGTTCAATAAAAATTTAAAAAAAAAAAAAAATCATGACACACCCAGTTTGCTGCAAAGGATGAGATGGATACCGACCAGAATAGGATACATATCTCATGGACCACATAGAGTACATCACATCAACACCTCAGTTTTCAACATTGAAAATTCAGCATTATAACAGCAAGGTCATGGTAAACATCATCAACATAATGTACAGCTAAATCAAATTCACAAGGATAACAACAAATGCTTTCGTCAGCAAATTTGAAATTCAAATGCAAAGACCATCCAAAACAAAGGCCAATGGCCAGTCCCTATCTAAAGTCCAAATAGGGTGTGAGTGACAACTGTCACACGTTGCATGCCTGCACTGCTAAGGACAGGGAACATCCACTCGGAGGGGCATACATGGGGGCAGGCCAAGCACCGCAAGGACAGAATCAGGGCTCAGCAGAAGGAGGCAGTGAAGGGGTGGTGGGTGCAGGAGAGTCACTTGCAACTGCAGTGGAGGTGTCTGACATAGTGGGTGCAGTCACAACTGTGGGGCACAAGTCAGATGGGGGAGAGCCGGCACAACTGCAGTGGGCAGGTCAGATGGAGTGGACTGGGTCCCTACTGCAGTGCCCAAGTCAGACGGGGTGGTCGTGGACTCCACTGCAGTGCCTAACTCCATGGGATTGGAATGGGGTTCAGGTGAGGTCGGCAGGACAGAGGGGGGCCACGGCCCCCACACCAGTGGCACAAACATATTGACTGGTGGTGGGGGTGGAAGACCAAGTGTTAGGACGGAGGACGGAGACTGTATCGTGGAGCTGCAGGGCAGGGGTGGGATCTTGCTCTTCCGTGTCCGGGGGGGTTTTTGGGTGGGGGCCTCAGTCTGCCTGCGTCTGGGGGAGGGTGTACGGGTGTGAGGGGCACTCCTCTCTGTGTGTGGGGACTTCCTCTTCCCCTTGTACGCTGGATCTGCTGAATCGGTGGGGAAGAGGCCAAGGACACAGAGAAAGAGCTTCTTGGGAGATAGGTTTGCAGGTGAGGCAATGGAAGGGGTCTTGGACGGAGAAGTATCGAAGGACTGCGGAGTGATTGTGGATGCCTGTGTGTGTGTTTGCAAACCATCCCCTGTGAGTGTGGTATCAGTCCCCTGAGGTTGCTTGCATGCACGTCTAGACATTGGTTTGGGTGTTTGTGTGCTGCCCGTGTCTGTGGGTTTGGGTGAATGTGCTGGTGTGTGTGTGCTTGGGACAGGTAGGGTGCTAGGAATTGTGGATGGGGCAGAGGTAGGAGGGGTGAGGGACTGTTGGAGGAGGGACACTGCTGCCGTCAGGGAGGAGGCCATGGACTGATTGGTCTTCTGTAGGGCAGACATGCCTGATGACATGCCCTCCATGAACGACACCAGTTGTGTCAACAGACTGGTGTGTGCATGGAGGACACTCAGCATTGATGTCTGCCCTACATGGATCTGTTGAAGCAAGTCCTCATACTCCACACTCAGGGCAGCAGGTGGACACAGGGGCAGGGGGTGCAGTGCCTGGCACAAAGGAGACATGCTCCCGAGCACTGGAGCTTCCACGGACCTCTGGGATGGGAGCCGATGGGAGGATGGTGATGTTGGTGGTGTTGGTGGTGGCGGGGACAGTCTCACTAGCTGGGGTTTGGTGGCTGCTGACACCTGCCTCCACAAGGGAGTCATCCTCCGAGCTAATGGGGTCCTCAGCTAGGGTGGATGGTGCTGAGGACTCCTCGGTGTGGCTCCACTTGCCCTCCATGCCACTGGGTCCCTCCAACTCCTCGCTTGCTGCTCCTGGTCCGTGGCGCTGTCCCCTCCTGTGGCCGTGGAAGTATCTGGATAGAATTAAGAAAACCAGACCAACATCAGTCACCTGCACTGACCGCACACACCACAGTGAGTACAGCACATCACAGGGCAAGCCCTGGCATCATCATCTGAACACTGCTCAAAGTGCTCACACTGTTTTGAATAAGCCAATTGTCAGTCTGACCATCAACCATGGCACTCATATCGCTCCTGGACTTGCACCCATATGTCTATTGCATGTTGGATGCTAATACCCCAATGTGCAGACATGCACCACCTACACAGTTGTTGGACATGCAAGTGAACATGTAGAAGTTTGTCACTATACACACATCACATAACTTGCCACTGACTCAGTACAGGTGTCAGGAAGAAGGGATGGCCAGAGTCTCATTTCACATGCTTGTGATGCATACCAGCACCACACACAATGATGTTCTCATGTCAATGCCACAATGGGGTGCATGGAGCACATTTGACTCCAATGCAGGATCCCTCATAGCAAGTTAAATGCCATGGCACAGGCATGCCTGGAAAGTCAGTCATCACTAAGGGTGGGCGGAATTTGCGAAATTGACTTTCGCAAATCATCGCGAAATTGCGCAAAATCTCCGCGAGCATGCGAAACTTTCGCGAAGATGCAGAGATTGCTTTTCCCACCCGTTCGCGATGTGTTTTTGTGTGCTCGCGGGGAAATATATCTTCAACTTGCCCATGCGGTCGCTAATGGGTGCGGCCATCTTGCTCGCGATGCTTATTTCCAGTTCGCGATCACAATGACGTGTTCGCGATCGCAAACTCTTGCGGGATAGCGCGACCGGCTACCAACAATCCAACATCTTGTGACGTGCGCGAACGGATAGGAAAACTCGTCGGCGAACGCAGGGACCCGGTAAGTCGCGACCGCGCAAGCGAGAATGCATTTTTAAAGCGTGAACAAGAAAAATACTTCAGTTTCGCGGCAGGTTGCGAAGGTTTTTACATTTTCACGCTCTCCGCGGAACACGAAAATTACAAAATATCGCAAATTCCACGAGCGGAACGAAATTTCCACCCAGGCCTAGTCATCACTGTCTCCTGTCACAGGGGCAGGGCATCCAGACACCAACAGTCTACACTGTGTCACAATCATAGGTCATGGGTAAAGCAAACTCTGCAGCTGACAAGTGCACTTGTCCATCCCCTGCAAACAACATATTCCAGACTCTGATGACCCCACATCATACAAATCAGACATATTAGTGACTGCGAACACAACTCACTGAACATGAGCACCTCACAGTCTGCTGTGAATGAAACACAGCTGCCTGAACTTCACAGTTGCATACACCATTGTGCACTGTCAAGTGATCACACACCTAGGTCTCGTCTCCTATAGTCACATCTCAGATGTCCTGCTGACCCTCAAACTCATGAACACCCCAGTTGTCCTGAAAAGGAAGCCACACCACAATGACACAGAGGCAGACACCTGAATTCACATGTCACTAAGCACAATCTGTAAGTTGATACACGGGAGTGGGAGTACAGAGTGTTTTTAAATGCCCTGGAGTAAGCATGACTGCCCAGGTCAATGTGAAACAGTGTATAACCCTGGAAAGTAGGCAAGTGGCTAAGCAAGTGTGACACACTTGATATACATACTTCTGAGGCCCCAAAATTGGAGTCACCTGCTGCATAGGTGTGTTTGAAATACCCCAGGCACATGTGGCAAGTCAGATCAGCAATTGGAACACATAACAAAGGCAGACACAGATCACATGTCAGATATCAGGCATTGTGTAAACAATTGACCCACCCATGAAGCACACAACAGAGTCCCGGTAACAGATGCTGTCTGGAACCTTGAGCATAGCTGACTGCAGGGACATAGTGCCCAAGTGACACAAGTCATAGACTGTAGGGGCCACACCTGTGGATCAGATGAGGAGGGTGCAGTACACAATTGAGGGACATGAGTCCTGGACTACAAGACCGATGTAATGTGGAAGTATAACAAGGTCAGTCAAAAGACTGAAAATAGCATGTCAGACATAGTGCACAGATTAGGCATGGACTTACCCTCTCCTTGCTGCTGTCTGGCCTTCAGCTGCCCATCCAGGTCCAGGAAGACCACCACCAGAATCCTGAGCATGTGGGGGGTCAGGGTCCGGTGTCTGCCCCTTCTGCGAGGAGGCGACAGCTTCAGCTGGACCCTTGCGATCCTCCTAGTCCATCCCCGAAGGTCCAGACACCTCTTCTGGCAGTTGCGGATCCAGCGCTTGTAGAACCCCACTGATCTAACTGCCCGGGCGATGTTCAGCCAGATCTCGTGCTTCTGGTGGGCATCAACCTGTGAGGATGACAAAGTGAAAAGGCCATTACCGCACATGCCACATATTTGTGCTGCACACAGTTGGATATACATGTAGTCATCACAAAGGTAAATGAGGTACACAAGTATTGCACCCATGGAAATGGACAATTGCCCTGCATGTCTGACATGGTGACATTGTCTGGGAAGTTAAAGCTTGCACAAATGCACATTTGCTGCAGAACACCTGTTCATCACATGTACCTACACACTTTGGGGGTTGAAAGTACTCAGTGAGTATGCTTGCCACTGGTGTACACACTGCTAGTACTGCTAGTCATACAACATGCACAATTAGGAAGACAGTGGACTACACACTCACCTGCTCCTCTGGTTTCCCATACAGCTTGTAGTACTGTGGAAGGAGCCTGCTCAGCAGGGCCTGGTTCTCCACCTCTGTGAAGACTGGGGCTCTCTCCAGAGTACGTGCCATAGCAGTAGCCAGAGGATGCAGAGGCAGCAGCAGTAGTAGCAGAAATGTGGTCCAGTAGCATGTAGTGCAGGCAAGTGAGCTCCCTGGGGGCCAGCCGGCCTTATATCTGTGCTGCAGAGGCAGAATATGTGCCATGTGTCCTAAGTGATAGGTCCAACACGGTTGCATCCTATGAATCTGGCCAATCCATGGAATTCTATGACTCGTACACGTCTTCCGGATCGTTAAAAATTGTACCTTCATGACACCCTAGGAATTGCAACATTGTTGTAGGCAGCCAACTGAATTTCCAGCACACGACTTGTACAAGTTTTGAATCCACGTCCGTCTCCATGACAGTCCATAGCCAAGGAGTGTGCACGGCTCGGTCAACTAACTGTACAGGGAGTAGTTTGAAAATCCACACGCACCCGTCTCCATATGATTCAACGGAATATGCGTGCGCACGGCTCGGTCCACAACTGTGCGATGCGTATGCATAAAAGTCACCCGCCTCGGTTCACATTGCAGTCACTGGCCAAGGCGTGCGCATGGCTCGGTCCATGCCTGCATGCCACACGTATGCATAAAAGTCACCCGTGTCGGTTCACATTGCAGTCACTGGTCAAGGCGTGCGCACGGCTCGGTCCACA